>NC_056740.1:60155233-60437733 GCF_019279795.1 Protopterus annectens | reverse complement strand
GCATTTCAAAAGTACCCTGGCATGCATACACAAATTGATCTACATTTGTATAGCACATGGATGGATAGCAGGTGCTTACACTGGGTGATGTGTCATCTGTTAATCTAGACTTAGGGACTAGCAGTTTAATTAAGACTATTGCCTGTCAGAAGCTTCTTTCTGTAGTTCTGGTTTTGATTCTGTCCATCTCTATATGCTTCCAGTGTGACTGGGAGCAATTAGAATAACCAGGCATTGTTCCTTGGTCACTCGGTAAAAAGCCACTTCTGCATAGTAGATTTACCTGGTTGAAAAAAAAAATAGAAAACACACACACAAAAAAATATATATATCCATTTTGGGCACTTTGCTCAATTCCTCTGTGTGCATTTTGTGGTGGTAATGTTTTAGCCCTACTACTGTGGCTTACAGCATGCATATAACTTATACCAACAGACTTGATATTTGTTTTGTCTTTGTATCACTGCAGAAACATGCAAATTCGGTTAAAAAAATTATAAGTAACAGGACCTTGTTGGCTGGAGCATATTTTGTAACTCAGAGCTATTCTGGCTAGTACTTTATATTGGATTATCAAGTAATAGGAGCCCTTGCTCTGATTCTTACATTTGAATTTGATGGTTTGATGGTTTTGTCATGTTACAACATATGTATTCAATTCAATTAATCATCTTCGGCATACACTGTTATTATTGAATCAATTCTTGCTTGTTTGTATGTGAGGGCTTTACTTTGAAATTCATAGCTGAGTTCAGATTTTTGAATATGAAAATTCCTCAATATATACTTAGCAATCATAATTTAATTGATATTCATAATTTCTGTTTGTATTCCAGATTTGCCCCATGAAAATTAAGTTATACGGTAGCCTTTCTATTCCTGTAGACAGCTGGCTCATAAAAAGTAATGAATTATGAGAATACTAGCATCATCTATATGAATGCATGTTATTGTGGAGGTCTGATGTTATTTTAATTGGCAACAGAGTCTTAAAAGGAATTTTTTACCAGTGCTTATTTTATCAATTTCAATCTTTTCTGGCTAATTTGTCTAGCAAATTATGGATTCTTTAAACAACATTATGTATGTAAAATATAAACTGATGATTCCAATATCTTAGATACAAATAGGTGATATTGCATCAAATGTAATTGTCTTAGAAAATGACACAAAGTTAATAAATGTCATAGAACGGTCATTTCTGCAGCCTCTCGAACCATGGCAGATACAAAAGTTTACAGTGCAGGCCTGATTCCATGCAGTTCTAAGGAAGGAACACTATCAGATCACTTTGTTGCAGAATCACTGTTATAAAACTAAATTGAAACATTTAATATTTATACAGGTGGTGGTGTGAATTCTAATTATGCTACTATGAAAGCTAATAAAAGGGCACACAAAATATATCCATGTGTTTCACTCACACCACTTAAAGTGTACAATTAGCTAAAAAGGTGTAGAGCATTGCTAGTGGAAAAATTCCTCCAGTAATGAATAAGAATTCAGTATAATTATTAATGTGCAAGAAAGTGTCAGATACACAAATGAAAATGTAACACATGAAATACAATGTGCAAATAATTAGATCTATAATAAAACTGAAAATGTGCTCATTGTATGTGATTCAGTGATTAAAGGAATGGCAGAAATCATGTGATTCTTATCACAGAGGCTGTTAAGACATTAATACATTTAATAGGCAGGCTGACAGAACTGAAGCTGACAAAAATAAGTTCGGTAGCGGTTATGGTGTATATTAATGATCTAGCAAACATAACACTTGAAATGTTAAAAATAATGCACTGGCACAATTTATGTTAAAATTTCGTCTCTAGCCTTAACTGAAATTCTACAATAGATGAGTTGTTATTCTGGGGAATGCATAAGGTGTGAAGTATGAAGGCGACAATAATTTGCTTCATTTAATTCTCTTTCAGTTATCAGGGTGTCAACTGGAGTAAAGTTTATTTTTCAGGGAAGCCCACATAGGAAATGCACCACACAACAAAACACTGTAATACAGTGCAATCACATAATTACATGCATTTTCAGGCTAAAAAAATAAAGTAAAACCAGGAGGTTTTAAAAAGAGAGAAACACCTAAGCAACAGTTGTACAAGACAGATTCCTCATTGTAATTTACAGCAGTACAAAATTATCAGACAGTATTTTGATACTTCATAGAACTAATAATGTCACATTATGGACCAAGTCTAGAGAGACATGTTATTGATAGTTCTACCCATTACAATACAACACTAATGGCTACATGGCAGGATAAACAATGTCTTATTTCAGTACCTTATTTTAATTACATTTCATTGGCTCACTGATATGGGGAGGAGGTAGGTGCTTTTGCAGGTATATGGCTTGTCATCCCTCACTCCAGGAAAGAGCAGATTGCACATATGCTCTACTGTTAAAGTAGTGGGTCACAAATGAAGTTGACACTTCTGGTCTCATTTATAAGGACATTTCCCACCAACTCCTGATTCCCAGATGAAGTGGTCAGGAAAGAGTATAGTGCAGGAATCAGTCAACATAGTTCTGCAGGTATTTGTCAAGTTTGTCCCTAAATAATGTCCGACTTAGGGACATAAGAAAATTTTAATCATACTTTCTATGTATAAAGCTTCAGACAAACATGGCAAATGTATTATTTATTTGTACTGACTTGGCCATTAATCTAGATGTTAGGCCTGTATGATTAAAAAGCCCAGGGAATATCAGTGATGCTATTAGCTTGGACCTGGAGGTAGCCATAGTGATATATTAGGTTCTATATAGGGTCTGCAGAAATTGAATTTATTTTTGACAGCTAACAAAACTTGTTCACAATGGGAAAAGTCTTATGTATTAACCCCAAGTACTTAATATCAGTATTACAAAGAAAACTTTTGCCACTGCTCATCTTGACTGAGAGACAGCATAGTTGTTGTGGTAACAAAAAAGAAGAAATAAGTCCAATAATCAATGCTAGGTGCTGAAATGGTTCCTCCAAAGGCACACACAAGCGAAGCAAAAAACAGAAAAATCCTGGAAGAACACCGCTGGATGCTTCAAGTAGTAAAAATAAGAACTTTTAATAAAAGCTGGTACAAAACAGATAAGCGCTTTCGGGTTGGTAGCCCTTCATCATGATGATGAAGGGCTACCAACCCGAAAGCGCTTATCTGTTTTGTACCAGCTTTTATTAAAAGTTCTTATTTTTACTACTTGAAGCATCCAGCAGTGTTCTTCCAGGATTTTTATGTTTTTTGCTTCGCTTGGTGTGGTAACAAATGTTGCAAAACAGAAATGGTAGGAATAGGTAAGAGTCCTAGAGCCATGTTTCTTGGACACATAAGCCTAACAGGTGTGTCTTCTGCCACTGCATGGGTTTCAGTTGAGAGTAGCAATACTTTGTCAGCAGCATACAGGACAACTGTCAGCTCCCACAGTCAGAACAAAGAGCATCAAAATCATGGCAAAGGGTCTACTTAATTTTACCTGTATGCAGATTTGCACTCCTGAGAGGAAAGGGAAGACACCTACAAATCTGCACTCCTGGTGAGAGAGTTAAAATTAAAAAAAAAAAAAAAAAAAAAAAAACAATACACATACACTAGAGTTGAGTTACAGGATAGTCATGTTGAATGTATTACTGTCCCTACGGTGCCAGCCCTGAGTTAGCTTTGTAAATTTACATTTCATTGTATTTATCCCCCATATTTTTTGGAGCTGATAAATGTGATGTTATTTTTGTTTATATCATCATCAACGTATATCTATTAATGTATGTCCTAAACTGTTCTTGTTTCTGCTAGCTCACATGTGATTAGTGAACTATCGGAGTCACAATACAATAGTCACTGTGCAATTAGTCCATGTGTGAGAATATAAATGTTGCTTATTTATTGTTAAATGAAACACCTATTTTCTGAAGAAAAAATCTAAATCATTTTTTCGGCAGCACATGAAGAAAAGAGAAGATACACAGCATTAATTCGAATACCTGTTCTACATTACTACAGCAAACTTACCATTGTAGTGACTATAAATGAATGCAGGAGAATCACCAATGTGCACAATTTGATTATTTCTTCATTTTCTAATACCTACTTTAAAGTGATTGTTAAGTACCTGGACCGGGCGGCCACAGTGGTGCAGCAGATAGCGTTGTCACCTCACAGCAAGAGGTTCTCTGGTTTTATCCTCGGCTGGGGTGCCTTCTGTGTGGAGTCTGCATGTCCTCCCTGTGGTCACGTGAGTTTCCTCCTGATGCTCCAGTTTCCTCCCGAAGACATGCTGTAGGTGGATTGGACACTCTAAATTGGCCCTAGGTATGAGTGTGTGTGTGTGTGTGTGTGTGTGTGTGTGTGTGTGTGTGTGTGTGTGTGTGTGTGTGTGTGTGTGTGTGTGTGTGTGTGTGTGTGCCTTCCATGGAAGGTTGGGCGTCGGGCTCGCAACTCAACACTATAAAACTCTACTACCAATCATGAGTGGACAGGTGATCCGCTGTGGCGACCCCTAACCGGGAAAAGCCAGAAGAAGTTAAGTACCTGGACCATGGTACAAGTTTAAAGTAATTAAGAATCTTTAAGCTAGTAAAAACATTTCTACTCACTGAATAGTAGTTTCTCAATGAACCACCAAGGGCAATGAGATACTCTCTTTTGTTTTTCACTCTTGTATAAAATTATTCAATAATGTTGGTAGGTTAGTTTAAACAAATAACAGCTGACACTTGTGTATTAAAAAACATAGCAACTTACATTTTCAGTAAATGATTTCCCATAGTATTTTTACAAGATGAATCCTTAAAGCCCTCTTTTTAATACTAGGTTGGGTTTTAGGGCAGTACAACCCCCATACAAATGGCATTATATAAAATGCACTTTATGTATACCATTGATCAGGGATACATTTGCATCAAGAAATATCTATTACTGCACTGTGCTCACAAAGCACGCATGATCCACCATTCGTAATCTTGCCCACTTTATGCTTTTGTGAAGTGAGGTAGAGACAAAGCCTAGTATGACTAGTGACACTCATCAAATAACTACAGTGTATATCCTGGCTGAAATGCATACCCAGGCAGACCTTCTCTTCTTTGGTTTGATTTTATGCCAGATCAAATGCATCTGTGTTTGAGCTACTCATCAGATGATATGCTGTACCAAGACAGTGTCTTATTGGTTCATTTCTATTTTCCAGCTGAGCCAACAGAAGAGTGGAAAGTAGATCAGTCATCAATTGAGTTGCAGTAGCAAAGAAGGCTGAGCATTTAGCTTCAAAATCAGAGTGTTCAACACAAAGCAGAGCAACTGAAATATAATATTAACATAAAGGATAAATAATAAAGGTTCAATACATAATCAATGGAAGAGACTTTTGTTACTGTTACATTCTGCACAGTATTCCTACTTCTATCTCATTCAAAACAGTCTGACCATTAAATAACTTTTGAACCAGCTAATGATAGTGACATTATACATAGACAGATAGCATGTACACATGTTCTTCAGTGACCTTGTTGAATGTCTTGGATAAGTTCAGAAACAGGTCTCACACAACTTGTCCATTTTTAATTCACCCATGATATAGCCTGCCACAGTTAACTGCAGTATTGAATGAGACACTCTTTCTAAATCTACTCAAAGAGATACTGAGAACACTGTTATCTCCTATTTAATTTATCAGCTTCTGGTGGACAGGACTTTTACCATTCAGTGTAAGACAGTACATAGACCAGTTATTGTTTAGGTTTCAATGATATAATTCCTTGTGGTAGGCATAATGCATGATTCCTTCAAAATGACACAGACAAGGTCTTCTTAAATACTTCTACTTTTAAGGATAATCAGTGACATTATAAAATGTTTGGACTGAGATCATATTGAGATGGTAGGACTCCTTACCCTGCTAAGTTGTAACTTCCTATTTGGGAAAGGAATTTTATCACTATACATATTCTCATTGGGTTCAATAGAAAGGGGTTAGGAACATTCCTGCTGTAGCTAGGAGACCCTTTATGTGGGTAAGTGGAGGCATTTTCAACGTGATTTCTAAATTGTTCTGCATTTTCGTCAGAGTAATCTGGGGAACAGAACAAGCTTGCACTTCTATCAGGCATGAGTATTTTAACACTACTCCAAAATGATTTTTTTTGTTGGGTGGGGTTTGTTCAGTTTTGGCAAAAGTAGTCATTTTTATTCTCTTTGATATACTTTTGATTGGGTATGAAAAGCATTACAACTTTGGAAGAAATGGGAACTCAATCAGGGCATATTTTGATCTACTACACTCCATCTAAGCCATAAGGATAGCACTTTTATAATCAGAAAGACTGTAATAGTGCTCAGAGTATTTTTGATCCCTACTGCAATACATTGGTATTTACAAAGTATAAAAATACCGCATCATTAGTTCCTTACAATGTAATAAAAGGGATTTGAATATAACGCATTTCCAGATTTTATGACATTACTCCTTCTCATAGTGCTAATTAGATAAACATATCTTTCACTGGATACAGATCATTTTGAATTTATAAGCTATAGGGGATTTTTTGTTCTACATATAACTACACAACACCAGGTAACTGTGTTTCAAATTATGTCACAAAATTAATGTCCCAAATCTAATGCATAATCTAGAAATAACATAATATTGTCCACTAAGACTGTTATTCTCTACAAATCTCAAGATGTATGGTTTCTGTGATAGTACTAAGCTAAGCAATATGGAGAATTAATTTGGTTGCAAGACATAACAAACTGAAGGTCAAAGAATGAATGACACTTAAAGATACAAGTTAGGTGATCTGAGCTTCACAATACAGACTGGAAAATGTATTCATCTACCAGCAAGTGTGAATGAGAATTTCTAGAATGCATTATTAAGAGAAACATTAGGCAGGTAATACATTTTTATCTAGAGGTAATGATATACTTAATGTAAATTTTCTCCAAAAAATGACAGTCTGTGCCAATCCTGCTAGTCTAAGAACCCCTGGGTAATCTGGACATAAATGCATGAGGTGTCAACTTTATCTTTTATTACTGCTAAGGAGAAACAGACTAAGTGGTACAAAGAATTTTTTTTCTGATATTGCATTATATCCTATAAACTAGAGTTTAGTAATAAGTACATTAGTGCTAGGTGGACTGTGATTTAATCAATGAGTATTTTCCAGATATAGGCATCTTTATTCTACAAACTTCATTCATTTGTATAATGCAAAATAAACTCAGTGAAACATCTCAGTAAAACATTTTAACACTGTTAATAGTGACAGAAATGGCTGAAGTTAGGGAAGGAGTTCATTGAAACTTGAGGGTAGTGATGTGAAAGGCATCTTTTGTAATGTTAAGGAGAAGGGATGCCATCTCAGATTATCAAATCAGAAAGTAAAAAAAAAAAATGTAGAACCCTAATTGACTTGTGGGGGTCAAGTACTAGGAAGATGCCCAAAATGAAAGAGTCCATAGCCAAACATGACTGGAAGGGTGGAGGTAGAAGCTAACCAAGATCAAAGTGAAGTGGTTATACTTTTGGCATTAGCGCTTGATCACCTTACTTTGAGGTAGAGTTCAAAGGTGGTACAAAAATAAACAAAAATAAGTTACATATGGTGATCTCACAGGAAAAAAATAAATAAATAAATAAGTATCTCTCATAGTATGCACACAAAGAAGGGAACAATAACTGAAAACATTCCTTAATCTGTAAGTTACAACCTCCAGACGTCAGTCATTTATTTTACTAACAAACTACACATCCTTTTTGGGTATAGTTCAGTGGATTTTCTAAAGAGGCAGTTATATGGGCATCTTGGTCATTGCCATCAAGTTTTTTTATCACTGCAGATGGGACTTGAACCCACAATCCCTGGTTTAAGGAACCAATGCCTTGCCCATTATGCCACTGGGGCCTGACAGTAGTAAAGTTTCTCTAGACTGCTAGTTTAGTGAGGCCAGCAGTACATAATGTCATATTTACATGAGTCTATACACAAGCCACATACACAAGTTGACTGATTTGAGATTCAAACCCCTTACTTATCTAGTTACAGAATCTAGGGGACACAGTACATAAAGCGAGCACTACTACAGAAGTACTTGTATTCACTGAAACTCTGTCCACATGCTGGACAGCCTGCATTTATAGTACATCAAGATTAATTTCTGGTTTTCCATCAAAGTACATGCAATCATTTCAAAATGTCGAAGTTATGACCTGCTTGGATACCAAAATAAAAGTCATCTCTCTCTCTCTCGCTCTCTCTGTCTCTCTCTCTTTCTCTCCTTAATAGTATCATTAGTGTCTCCTTTAAATTTGTTCAGGAACAGAATTAGTTCTGTAGTCGCAACTCTCATTCTTGTTATGTATCTTCATCATCATCACTGTCAAATCAGCTGTTGCTACCTCTCTCAATGTATTGTCACTCTCCTACATTCTTCAACAGCCATCCCTGACTGTCGCAGGTCTTCTTTCATGCAATTCATCCATCTCTTAGCTGGATGTCCTCATCTCTTTTTGCTTAATTCCCAGTGTCCCCCAAATCACTTTCTGCTTTCATACATTTGTGAGTGAACCTCCATAACCTAGTCTCCTTGATGATATCCCTGCAACTGTGGCTTTAGTGCTGATGTTCTCATTTCTTCATCTGCCCCACATTGTGCATACCACTGCTTTTCTCAGACACTTCATCTCTGTTATCTTCACTGACTTTCACTACCCAACTTTCTGTGCTACACAAAAACACGTGTCACATCACTATTTTGTACACCTTACATTTCCAGCTTATTTAGCATTTTTCTCTGTTGAACACTACTTCAGAATGCTTATAGCAGTTGGCTGCCACACTGCTGATTTTAGGTTTGATTTCTCATTTATATTTCTCTTCTCTTCAACACCTCACCTCCGAGATTATTGAACATGTTAACCTGTTTCACTATTTTCCCTTCTATTCTAGTTTTCATTTCTGGTATCCTCCATTTTTTTGCAATGAGCAATATCTTGTATGTATTCAGTTTCATCTCATGTTTTTCAGTTATGCATTGCAGTCATCTATATTTTACTGTTCCTTTTCAGAGGCTGCTTGTAGTACAACATCATCTGCATAAGGCAACATTGTTAATCTGTCCCATCTGACATGTTCGTCGCCTCTTAACATCATAAAGTAATTTACTCCACCTTGTTTGTAGTCTTTAATATCATAAAGTAATTTACTCCACCATGTTTGTAGTCTCTAACATCATAAAGTAATTTACTCCACCATGTTTGTAGTCTCTAATATCATAAAGTAATTTACTCCACCATGTTTGTAGTCTTTAATATCATAAAGTAATTTACTCCACCATGTTTGTAGTCTCTAACATCATAAAGTAATTTACTCCACCATGTTTGTAGCCTCTAATATCATAAAGTAATTTACTCCACCATGTTTGTAGTCTCTAATATCATAAAGTAATTTACTCCACCATGTTTGTAGTCTCTAATATCATAAAATAATTTACTTCACCATGTTTGTAGTCTCTAACATCATACAGTAATTTACTTCACCATGATTGTAGTCTCCAATATCATAAAGTAATTTACTCCACCATGATTTGTCGTCTCTAACATCATAAAGTAATTTACTCCACCATGCTTGTAGTCTCTAATATCATAAAGTAATTTACTCCACCATGTTTGTAGTCTCCAATATCATAAAGTAATTTACTCCACCATGTTTGTAGTCTCTAACATCATAAAGTAATTTACTCCACCATGTTTGTAGTCTCTAATATCATAAAGTAATTTACTCCACCATGTTTGTAGTCTCTAATATCATAAAGTAATTTACTCCACCATGTTTGTAGTCTCTAACATCATAAAGTAATTTACTCCACCATGTTTGTAGTCTATAATATCATAAAGTAATTTACTCCACCATGTTTGTAGTCTCTAATATCATAAAGTAATTTACTCCACCATGTTTGTAGTCTCTAATATCATAAAATAATTTACTTCACCATGTTTGTAGTCTCTAACATCATACAGTAATTTACTTCACCATGATTGTAGTCTCCAATATCATAAAGTAATTTACTCCACCATGATTTGTCGTCTCTAACATCATAAAGTAATTTACTCCACCATGCTTGTAGTCTCTAATATCATAAAGTAATTTACTCCACCATGTTTGTAGTCTCCAATATCATAAAGTAATTTACTCCACCATCACACTGTATGTGATGTTTAGTCAAAACATGAGGAATAACAACAGGGAAAGGGAGGGTAATGCCAGCAGCTTTTAAATATATCCTCTAGATGCACTTTTTCTTATTTATTATTTCATAAGCAAAGAAAGTATGGTGAAAACAAATGTTATACTGAAAAATGAGATGGCTACAGGATGATATAAATCAACAGAGAATAAAAGAGACACTATTTACATATTAGCAAAATGTTATTCATTCCTGATTTGGGAAATAAACTTCTTTTACTTGCTTGCTTTTTTGTTATTATAAATGTATGATAGAATAATAAACAATTTATTGTAGTTCTTAACCACAGTAATTTTGATATATGTTTTTTTATATGTTTGCCTTGTGTTGTGTGAGGCTATTCATTAAACCAGCATATTGTGGTAAATTGATTGTAACAAGCAAATAGCCAAATCAATAATGAAAAGTGAACAAAGGATGAAATAAGAACAAAATCTAAATTGGTTTAATAACAATCAGAAGTATGTTGTCTTTAAAAAACATTTTTAAACAATTTCCATACCTGAATGTTGATGTATATTGAGACTTGAAATCCCATCATTTCCTGGGCCAACTTTTTGAACTATAGTCCTCCATACTGATTAAGACAATACATATGTCAGACTAACAGAAGTATATCTTCAGTCATTTGTTTACTTCCACTCTTGCAAATAGGTAGTATATGATCAATGTCCATTGACTACAACAGTTTTGTACTCCTGAAAGAATTGAAACAGATGCAATACCTCATTTATATATGCTTTGATGAAATACAATAAAGAATTTGAGAGCTAGTTCTCTTAATATAATCCTCAAAGCCCTTTTGGTATTAAAAGTTACATTGATACCCTCCAGATTAACTCTAACACATATTATTCATCTTAGCAATTTGGGTGAACTCTGACCTAAAATAAGTATTAGGAGTTACAGTTACATAGATATTTTGGTTATTACAATATTTTAACTAATCAGAAGCATATTGTACTTCCAGATCATTTTAAACTAATAGCACATTTTTTTTCTCTAGAGTATTCTCGGCTAGTCATTCTTCAGTAATTTTCCTGTTTCCTTACATCCGTCTTCAGCTTGCTACTTAACGCTTCTTAAATTTAGAATTAAAAATTAAGATTAGAGTACTTCATTTTTAAGGATGGTATTTAAATTGTATATTTTAATTTTATTGCTAGAAGAAACAGGCTGTGGTTTTATGGTGCATGTTTTCTGTAAAAATAACCTCATGTTGTTTTTGGCTCACTTAATTTTAAACATTTATCCTGAACAATTTTTTAAATAGAAAGTATAGGATTATAATGTGTGTTACTGAAATTGTTTGTTTTTAAAGTGTCAATGACTGCATAAATCCTTCTTCTGCCTTAATAGTACAGTGGTTTTAAATATGTAATGGATGAAAACTAGGATATGGGATATTTCAGTTTAGATGAGAGATTTGGAAATAAGGACTGAAAGAGCTCTAGATCAGAACCTTTATTATCAAGCCTAGTCTACATGTCAGTTACTTTTTGAGAATTTGTTCCTAGGCAGTAATATCAGTGTATTTCTTATAATCAAAGCCTGATGAAATAAGTAACAGAGATAAAATGCGTTCACCCAGCTCTGCATTAATATGTTTCCATATCCTCAAATAAAGTAATTTTTTTAAGGTAGTGCAGATGTCTTTATGCCTAAATGATACCAACTATGCAACAGGAGATAAGCCAGTACCTGCCAAACCCAAATCACATTCCAAACTGAATAGACATTAGCAAACAGTTTTATAATTATAAAATAGAAATCAGGACTTCTGACATTTAAACAAAAGGACACCCTCACAGCACAATAAATAGTTGCAGGTGACAATCTGACCCAAACTGAGCTAAGTTAAACGTAGACCTTTGCTTGAAAAAGCAGTACTGTTCCCCACCCAGAAAAATCCAGAAGACTATGCTGCAAACAAAGCTTTTTATTCTAAGCTTTGTTCAATACCTTAGAAATAACTCTTCTTCTTTTTGTAGGGTAAAGGATTTTTTTACTTAATCTCCATGTTTTATTTTTATGTTGATGGTAATGTGCACAATTTAAAGTCTGCTTGATTATTGTATGTGTATATGGATAGATTTTATTTATTTATTTATTTATTTACATTTGTTTACCAGGAAAGTCCGACTGGACACAGATCCATTTTCAGCAGAGGCCCGGGGAGAAAAGCTCCACAGTAGGTTTATGACATATATTTCAAGTGCAATACATTTCAAGTACAATAATAAATGTGATATATACAGTATGTGAGAAATTAGTAAAAAGTAGGCAATAATTAAAAGAAATTAGATTATAAAAACAATTTGATGTTAGCACAGTAATAATAGGCTACATTACTAGCAAAACATAGTAAACTGGGATGATTAACATTGCATTCAGCTTATAGCGGTAAAGTTGACTAATTCACATATGGAAGAGGGAAGGAGTGCCAGAGGGGATGAGGATGACAGATTACTCGGGGTTTGAGCAAGGGCAGAGCCAGTGATTATTTAGGTGTGATTTGCGGGCAATTTTGAAATGACTGCATGAGGGTAGGGTAGTTATGGTGGGGGGGGGGTTGTGCTAAAGTTTGGATATAGCGCAGTAAAATAGAGCTTCTCCTGCTTTGTTTTTGGCTTTGGTGATTTGGAGAAGATTCTTGTTGCTAGATCTTAAAGGTCTGGAGGAGTGGTAAGGTTGGAGAAGTGTTTGAAGTGATGGGATATTGAGGGGGGGGTTTACAAGTTTGTGAGCGAAGGAGAGTTGGTCGGGCAGCGCCGGTTTAACAAGGTTAAACTTTTTCTGGCTCCATAAAGTCTGTTCTTCAATTTTTCCCTTAGAACTGCTCTGTTAGGAACCTAAACAGTTTACACCTTCACTAAAAAGCGCAGCACTTGTTCCTAATTGCTTTTTCTTCTCAAAAAGCTCAGCACTTGTCTTAAAAACATATCCCTTGTCTTATAAGCATTTTCTTTGCAGGTCAAGCACTCCTATATTATACAAATCCCTCACTTGCAAAACCCCCCAGGAGTGCCCACTTCCCTGCTAAGCCCTCTACTTTTCTGTCTCATACCAACTCATAATTCTTTCTAGCATGTCAAAGGGTCAGATGCTGGCGTCCTCTCCTGCACAGTTGGTGAATCTGGGAATTCTGAGGCAATGTTACAATTGCCTCATGTACACGGACAACCCTCTCCACCTCCCACATAACACTAACACTTGCGAGAGATGCAGCTATTTAGCCAAACTGGAGGCTGAGCTCTCTCAACTCAGGACTGGCAAGACCAGGCAGGAGGAGAAGGCAACTACACACACCACAATACAAGTCTCACATAACTCAACCACACCACTGAATCAAACACATAAACACACTAAGACATACTCGGAGGCTCTGAGTAAAAATTTACCTAAACAGCAAAGGCCTCCAAAGCAGACACCCAAGCAACTGCAAACTCAAGACACCACACAAACAACACATAAAAAACAAAATCAGTGTGCAAAGCAGTCACTGCCCTTAAGGCCAAATACAACACCAAACATACTTGTCATAGGTGACTCCATAGTCAGACACACTGATGTCCCACTCACCAGGCTGAACAAGGAGAAGGTCACGGTAAGCTGCCTATCAGGCGCTAGAATCCACCACATAACACAAGCACTCAGGTCACTCCATGGCAAGTACAAGTATGACACAGTCATTGTCCATGCTGGTGTGAACGACCTGAGATGTACCTCCCTGGACTACATGAAAAGAGACATAGAGGAGCTCTCTGATTATGTAGCCCAGGCAGGTATGACCCTGACCCTGAGCAGTATCCTTCCTTCACCACGAATGATGCCACAATATAGTGACAAGATGATCAGCTTTAAGAATTGGCTTAATTTCTGGTGTCATTCAAAGGGAATCCAGTGTCTGTCTGCTTGGGATGACATGCTTGACAAGCCACGCTGCTTCACAAGGGATGGCTTGCACCTGTCACCCCTGGGATTCCGGATATTGGCTAAGGCTCTTGCCACCCCCATAGTGCCTTTTTTAGGCAAGGCTCAAATTCTAAACCTACCACCCTAGAAAACAAAAACGGGAAGAAACTAAGGGTAATGCTGCTCAATGCCAGAAGTCTAAATCTCAAAATGCACGCACTCGAGGCCCTTCTCAGTATGGAGAACATCGATGTCTGTGCTGTGACTGAAACCTGGTTTAAGGCTCCTGAGAGCACCCCGGCACTATCAGGTTTTACCTCATATCATGTGTTCCGGCCCCAAAACCCGGACCATACCACAAAAGGAGGGGGGTGTATCCATATTCATCAAGGATACCCACACCTCCAGGTTGGTGGCTACGCACGAAGCATCGGAAACCATCCAGGTGCAATTAACCATAGGCAAAACTGCTCTACAATTTGTAGCATGCTACATGCCACCCTCTCAAACTCAGGAAACCCACACAGCCTTCCTGAAGACACTGGAGGGTATAAATGTATCACCAAACACCATCATATTGGGTGACTTCAACTACCCGAATATAGACTGGGAACATTACTCAAGCCCCAACTTTCTAGCCCAAAGGTTCCTGGAGTTCATAAATTCAAATGCCATGGAACAACTAGTCACCGTCCCCACAAGAGGAGAAAATATACTAGATCTCATCATCACAAACATGGGGACAAAATGCTCCACACCGGAAGTATATCCCTCTTTGGTGAGATCATATCATAAACTAATCTCACTAGAAATCCACATCCCGCCCCCACCCCAAACAAAAAAGACCACAGTGAAGAACTTCTCTAAAGCAAACTTCACACTACTCAAGACAGGTGTGGTATCCTTCAAGGCCCCCGAGCCAATGGAAACCACAACCCAAGCTGCGGAAGCCCTTACAAATGCCTTCTATGAACATCTTCAGGACTGCATGGATCAGGCAATCCCAAATAAAACCAAGACTCTTTCCACCAAAGGAAAACGTCCAGTCTGGTGGACCCCAGCCATAAACAAACTTTAAAATAAGAGGAGAAAGCTATTACATGATAGAGCAAAATCCCAAAAAGGGAAGGCATCTTTGATCAGTACTAGCAAGAAACTATGATCCCTCATAAAATCATCAAAGGCCAACTTTGAGAAAAAAATTGCCATAGATTCAAAAGACAATCATAAGGCCTTCTTCAGCTATGTCAGAACCCTGGGTGGAAACTCCCAGATATGCTCAGAATTAGTCCAAAATGATACAAAAATCACTGAGCCCACAGACATTGCCAACATACTGGCAGACAGGTTCAGCGCAAACTTCACCCCCCCCCCAAAAGGAGAGATAACTATCCCAACAGAGTGTAGCCTCCCAGACATCTCAAATGCGCAGGTGAAAGCTGCTCTCTCTAAAGCTAAAAACACAGCATCAATGGGACCGGATGGTGTCCCCAGCTGTGTGCTACATGAACTCAATGAAGAACTAAACCCGCACATAAGGCAGCTGTTTAATCTTAGCCTTACCACAGGATATGTGCCCAAGGAGTGGCGTACGGCAACTGTGGTCCCACTCCACAAAGGTAGTGCCTCTACGGACCCCGGTAATTACCGCCCCATAAGCTTAACAAGCCTGGTCTGCAAAGCTATGGAGAGGATCATAATGGAACTCATAGACAAGGACATAGGGGACTTGCAGACCTTGGACCCAACCCAGTTTGGCTTTGTCAAGGGCAGATCTTGCCTTTTGAACCTGGTCGACTTCTTCGAAACAGTTACCAAGGCCATTGATGAGGGAAAGGCAGTCCATACAGCCTACCTTGACCTTGCAAAAGCTTTCGACACAATACCCCACTCAGGTATCATAGAGAAACTTACCAGCTTAAATGTAAACCCATATGTCACAAGATGGGTTGCAAACTGGCTAAAGGACAGAACCCACAGGGTTAGAGTTGCTGGAGCCATGTCAGACTCCAAGCCGGTTACAAGTGGTGTCCCACAGGGCTCAGTCCTTGGCCCCTATTGTTCGGCATCTACTTCTCAGAAGTACAGGCAAACATAGGAGGACTATGGCTGACAAAGTTTGCGGATGACTGCAAACTGGGTGCCATAGTGGATAGTACATCGGACACAGACATCCTTCAGAGGGGTCTCACGGAAACTGATAGCTGGTGCCAGAGCCATGGCCTGAAGTTAAACGCAAAAAAGTGTATAGTCATACCCTTCGGGAAAAACAAGGTAACCCCAAGCTACCATATAGGTGGCAACCCACTAAGCACAGAAGAGGTTATCAGGGACCTGGGTACCCAGGTTGACAGTGGCCTCTCATTTGACACTCACATTGCTAAAGTGGTTCGAAAGACCTTCTACATTGCCCATCTGATCATGAAGGGATTCACATCCAGATCAAGTGAGGTCATTGTTTACCTGTACTCTTCACTTATCAGACCAATGATCGAGTACAATGACCCATTCAGGATGTATCTCACCCGACATCTGCAGCAATTGGAGAGACCCCAAAAGTTCCTCACCAAAAGGATAAAGGGACTCCAAAACCTGTCATATACTGCCTGACTGAAGAAACTCCAACTCTATTCAGTTGCATACCGTCTGCTCAGAGGTGACCTGTGCCTGACATACAAGGCCATGACCAACCCGGAATTAATGGACATGCTCCACCTCAAAAAATCCAAATCCACCAGAACCACTAGAGCAAGTGACTTAAACCTTAGCACGGATATAAATAGGATGTGCTGGAGGGATAGATTTATCACCCAGAGACTCCCCATGCTGTGGAATAAAATCCCGGTCCATGTGAGGCAGAGCACCTCGCTGGCTCTGTTCAAGAGAAATCTTGACCGGTGGATGGGAGATCGTAGGTTTACCCCGGGAATCATCTCTGTGTCACTGCTGGACAGAGGCACAACAAACTAATGGGCACATTATTTCTAACATAAGGGGTGGCGTAAGCCACATAACTTTGGGCTAGGCTTATAAATGCCTTAGGGCAGATAGCCTAGTATAAACCTATGAACCTATGAACCTATGAACCTATAAGTGTAGAAGTTGTGGGAGTTCGAGCCAGCCTAGCTCTTTAAGAAAGTCACAGTGGTGGCTGCAGTAGGATGTTCCAGTGGCAAATTTTGCAGTTTTATTGTAGTATGCCTCAAGTCTGCTTAGGTCTGACTGCTTTAGGTTTGTTAGTATGGGAGATGCATAGAGCAAGGTGGAGATTAGTTGAGAGTTGGCTACAGAGAATTTAGCTGTTTTGGTGAGGAATTGGGTGTTTCTATATAATGCACCAAGTTTTTCATAAACTTTCTTTATTGTAAGGGATATGTGGGTGTCAAACCTGAGATTGTTGTCAATTTCCACACCAAGTAGTTTGGTGTGGGTTGATGGAGAGATGGTGGTTTTGTCTTTGGCAAGAATATTGAAATTGGGGGGGCTTGGGGTAGATTTGGTGGGTTGAAAGATGAGGTGTTTGGTCTTATTAAGATTAAGTAGTAGCTGAGCAATGGTTATCCAGTTTTCTATGGACGCGAATGACTCCTGTGTGATTTGTTGAAGTTCTGTTAAAGTGGGGGCAGAGCAGATGAGAGTGGAGTCATCTGCGTACTGTATGAGAGAAGCCTGTTTAGTGGCAGTATATAGATTGTTGGTGAAGAGGGAGAATAGTAGGGGGCCGAGAATGGATCCTTATGGGACTCTGAGATAACTGGAAATGGAGGGGATAGGTTATTCTCCCAGACAACTGATTGCTGGTGAGCATGTAGATAGCTTTAGAACCAGTTGGTGGCTGGCTTGTAGAAAGAGAGGTTGGAGACTACAGACAGTAGAAGTTTGTGAGATACAATGTCAAATGTCATAGAAAGATCCAGGAATACAGCAAAGGAGAAGAGGCCATTGTTTTTGTGTTGTAGGATAGTGTTGGTGAAGGAAAGCAAAGCAGTAGTAGTGCTGTGATATGGTCAGAAGCCATGTTGAGTGTTTGAGAGGAGATTATTGGATAGGAGGTAGTTAGAGATCTGAGAGTTGATACATTTTTCAAGTATCTTGGAGAGGGGGAAAGGATGGCGATGGGGCGGTAGCTGGAGAGGTCAGTGGAGGGGACTAGCTTTGTGGAGGGGGCTGATGTGGAATATTTTCCATAGTGAGGGAACATATGACTCACTTATGGAATGGTTGATTAATATGGAAATGGGATAAGCTAGGGCATCCACAGCTATTTTTAGGTATTCGGTGGGGAGGTTGTCAGCCACTAGTTTGGTGAGTTTAAGTTTTGATAGAAATTCTTTTATGTAGGAGGTGGGTACTGAGGAGAAGTGGAAGGAAGGGGGGCAAATTGGGGTCAGGGGTGGGTGGAACAGATGTTTGGAAATGTTGTTTGGTTAGGGTTAGAATGGTTTCAGTGAAGTGCTTGTTGAAGGTGTCAGCTATACTGCAAGAAGAGGGAGGGAGGGATGGTGGGGGGGTACTTTCCCTGGGTGGAGGATATAGTTAATTGTGGACCAGAATTGCTTGGGGTTGTGGTGGGTAGATAGTAGAGGGATTTATCTATTTTTATTTGTTTTTTTTTACTTTGTTACGCAGTTCAAGGAAGGATTGCCTATCTGAGGGTTATTTTGTTAGGTGCCAGTGTTCCCAGGCTTTATCCCTGGTTTTCATTAGGTTCATGGTGTTTTTTTGTAGCCAGTGGGAGCACTTAGTACTGAGTTTGGCATTTCTAAGGGGGGGCATGGGTGTTCAGGATGTTGAAGGAGGTACTGTTAAAGAAGTGGACAGCTTTGTCTAGGTCGAGGTATTTTAGTGATGACCAGTTAATTTTCTGGAGGGAGAAGATAAAGGAGTTGGGGTTGAAACTGGTTTTGTTTCAAATTTGTCTGTGGGTAATGGGCTTGGTAGTGTTTATGTTATGTCTTAGTAGGAAGTTAGGGGAATGGTCCCTGAGGCAGTCAGGTAGACAGCCTGCTAGGTAAGATTTGGAATCTTTGTTAACTGAGATCCAATCTAGAATAGTGTGATTATTAGGATTTTTGTTGATCTGGGTGGGGGATTAGATTAGTTGTGAGTACCCGTGGAGATTTAGGTGGAGGGCAGGGTGGTTGTTTTTGCAAGATAGCCAGTTGATGTTAAAGTTGCCAAGGATGAAAGTCTCTTGAGTTAGGGTAAGTTTTGCCCAGCTCAGAAGGTTTTCTAGGGGAGGTATATTTTGTTCTGGTGGGAAATAGCATCCTATGAAGTTCATTGTTTTGTTTGGGTTAATTCTGAGATTGGCGTAAAGAATTTCCTCATTGGCAAACTGGGGGGGGGGGCTGACTTGCTACACTTTTAGACATTGAGGTGGTGTTTATACATTAGTGCAACACCACCTCCTTTCCTGGATATTCTGTCCACTTGTAGGATGTTGTATCTAGGTGGAAGTATTTCCTCATTTTTTATATGAGGTTTGAGCCAGGTTTCAGCTAGGATGAGGATGTCTGGGGATTACAAGTTTATGTGGGCAATCAGGTTTTGGATTTTGTTGCAGATGCTTCTGATATTTAGAGACATAATGAGGAGGTCAGAAGGCTTTTTGTTGGTTGTAATTTGAGTGATGGGGGAGTTTTTTGGAGGAGGGGTTAGGGAGGGGTTATTGATGGTGGGACTAGAGTCTGGGTGGATGTCTCCACTGAGTGCTAGTTTTGAGAGGGTAAGAATGTGTTTTATGTAAGAGGTGAAGGCCCTGTCATATATGAGAGATATACTGTGTTTAAGTGTGGTGGAAGTTTGGTATTTGGGAAGGTGTTCTGGGTGGAGGTATTTAGTGTTAGGGGCGGTGCAGTTATAGAGTGAGTGTTTGAGGGAGGTTGATGAGAATGTACAGTGAAAATGGTTGGAAATTTTTACTGTGGAGTCCTGGTAGGATGTAATGTAGGCTATAAGTATGTAAGTAAGTAGGGGGGTTATATAAGGTAGTGGCATGACTGTATTAGGTTTTCTAATGTGCTGGGAAGATAAGTGGGGTAGTATGGGGGAGGGGAGAGTTAGATAGTTTGGTCTGATTGGTGGATAGTTGTGGGAGTGTTTTTGTTACAAAAATAAATGTAGAGGTACTGGGGATGGGTGGATTTGGGGTCACGGAGGAGCGCGAAGTGAGTGGAGCAAATGGAGTGGGGCTTAAACCCCAAGCTAAGGATTGCAGGGTAAGTGTGAAAGTCTATAAAACTTGTTAGTGCTATCTTTCAAATTGTTTAGTTGTATAGCCAAGTGTAATATTTTTAGCAGGGAATTCTTGAAGTTGGAAGGGCAGGTAGAGAGGAGAAGGGTTCTACTAGAGGGATTTAGGAGGGTTCGTTGTTACCCTGATTGAGTGTGTGCTACCCTGAATTTAGAAAGGATAGTAACACATACACTTTGAATTTTCTTTAGGTGTTGTTACTCCCTTTTCAGGTAGATAACTTATACAGAGCAGGTTCCCGAGGTTGCTATCTGCAGGTCTTTGGTGGGCAGGGATCGAGTTAGCCAAGCAGGGAAACTGTGGGGGAGAGAAGAGGGAACCAGAAGTTAGGTTAGTGATATGAAAGAGTTCAGAAATGAAACAATGCAGTACATGTTAAACACTAGGTAGTGGCCTAGGAAACTTGCTATGAGCTCCATGCAACTATCTCTATATGCAGGAGCTTTTTTTAGGCAGTTAACCTTTTATTTATTTATTTTTTTAAAGGAATAGTGATACAGCAAATAGACATAGCAGCTATGAGTTATACCACATAAAACTGTAACTAGTGGGATACCATATGAATCAGTGCTTGGCTCTCTCTGTTTGGCATTTATTTTGCAGCTATCCAAGCCAGTATCTCAGAAGTCTGCTGGACCAAGTTTTTGATGACTGCAAGTTATGCATTATTACCCACTGATCCACTGATGCTAAACAGCCCCAGCAAGAGATGAACTATGTATTTACCCAGTTTACCTACAATGGTCTCAACTTAAATAGAAAAAAGTACAGAAAACTGTACTGAGGAAATTCAGAAAAGCTGTGTGATGAAGGAAGATACTGCCAGCCCAGCTATTTGAAATTTTGTAAATAATTATATGTCATTTGTGAATATCAACATGATTTATACAGAAATTTGACAAAGGGAGATACTGCCAGCATGGGTCTATATCACATAGTCGAAGTCTTATGACTTCAAACATGTAATGTTTGAACCTTTATGTTCGAAGTTATAAAATTCGACTATGCATAAAAAAAAAAAAAAAACAATGGAAAACAAAATAAACTGTTTTAAGCAGTGTGGCAAGCCACCTACACCTCCTGCTACTTAAATATACCAACTCTGAGATCGCACCCCATTGAACAAAATGGAAACCTCAGCTTATGGAGATTTCCATTGAAACACTCTAACATTTACAAATTCAAACTTATGGTTTCGACCATATGAAGTTTGAACTTGTAAAAGTTCGACTATGTGATAGGAACCCTGCCAGCACAGCTATCTGGAAGTCTGTAAGTAACTATATGTCATTGGTGAATATCAAAATGATTTATATAAGATGCTTGTGTCACAAATGTATTAGAACTGTATGTCATATGACATGGTTTGTACAGACGTGTGCTGAAGAAATATTTTGTAGAGTGCTTGTGCTTAAAATGTAACCACAGCATGCCCTACTGGAATAAAACAGAAATGTACATGCAGTATTGTAACTGTTTAAATCTATATATTTTAACAGTGGAAACTGGAATATAGGAGGATAACTTCAGTCCAGCAAAACTTCATAAAAATAGCCAAAATTAAATTACTTTATGGCTATGAAATAAAATATGATATCTTTCATTCAATGCAGCAAGGAGACACAGTGTCTAAAACTAGGGAACTTTCTGTATTGTCTTGGAAGTGTTTTGCTGTTTTATGACTTCCAGCATCGGCCAAAGATCTGAGGAAAAGCCCTTGATTATGTATTTTTACAGGTAGATGCTAAATGCTACCAGCTGCCATTAATGGTTGTTTTGAGCTTGGGGACTAGATGTCAGATGAATAGAAATTATGTCATTCTTTAAGCTAGCCCAACAGTGATATTTTAGATATTAATTTAAGAAGTTGCTTAGAGAGACACATCATTCTGTATTCTATTTTGGACCTGACAACAACTAAAGAAGATCCATTCACCACATCTACCTTGCTATCTAAGTATGTTAACTAGGCTATAAGTAATTCTCTTAGATATAGTCAGGAATATAGCAAAGCTTAGTTAAGATATTTTCCTTATTTATTTGAGACTGCCCTGCAATGTTGTTTTATATATTCCCTGTTATTTTGAACTCTGATGTCATTGTAAATATATATTTAGTATTATCTTGTTCTTTTATTATTTATTACTAAATATATTTAAACCTTTCATTGTGACTGATCTGTCTAGAGATAGTTAAGTTCTGAGAGTACTTGCATATTTTTGGTGACTCTGTAGACCACTCCTAATAGCCTTGTTCTTGGTCAAACTACCATTTGTATTAATAGCAACATTACACAGTAAGACTGGATACCGTTTGTTAAGGGCCTTAAAGTAGCTGATAAGCAGCAGGCTGGTGGCAGTGATAACTACCTTATAGTCTGGGCAAAAGGGGGGATAGCTACTAAACCTGTGCCAGCCTTTCCCATGTGTGTGTGTGTGTGTGTGTGTGTGTGTGTGTGTGTGTGTGTGTGTGTGTGTGTGTGTGTACCTCAAATAGTGTGTGTGTGTCAACTACCTGGGTAGGAACATGAAGCACTGGTTTGACAGAGAGGGTTCTGGAGGTCTTGGCTTGGCCATTCAGCTGAGATCTCAACTCTATTCCTGTACCATTGGGGATTATTATGGGGATATGGAGAAAGAGGGAGAAACCAGCCACAGACTAACTGGTGTCTGTGTGCTCTTAAGGGAAATTGCACTTTATGCAGAGAGCTGCATCTGATAATACTGTGTGTGTACATTGTCATCCTCCCAGTGCACTTCTCCCACTGGTGCCAGTGGTTTATATAGAGGCTCCTTGATTACTGGTCCAGTGGTGGGTCATCACAAGCTGCTCCCAATGTATATGTTATAAATAATACTTCTCTTCAGGCACAAGCAGTCATAAGACATTTTGGACATATGTAGGCATCTCACTCATTCATATCATTGTGTTTTCACCATAGTCATGAAATTGCTCTGTCTAACCCAATTAAGTTCCAGGGGACCATCTTCAAGATCCAAAGAAGTCATCCCAACATTGTACTTTTCCCTTATTAGAATTCTCATCAAGTACAATGCATCATCTGGTATGCACAAATTCAAGTATATCACTCAAATGGAATGTTCCTAAAAGTGTCTAACCAGGAAAATGAAAGGCCTTACATCTCTCAATTTAACTCCATGGTGACCTCTGTCTTGATTTTTGAGATACAAAAAAAAACGTCTTTTTGGCCTCCTAGTTCTTCACAGAAGTAGTGTTTCTACAAACTCCCACACTATAATCACTAACAAATAAACAAGACTTGCTGGAGGGGTAGATTCCTAACTCAGTATATTCATAGTCTATGGAACAGGTTTCCTCTGCAGGTCAAGCAAAGCAATATTTTGAATACCTATATGGATAGTCTTGATTGCTGGATAGGTAAATACAAATTTCCTGTTCAATTTGGGAGGGAAAAACTATTAAGTGCTGGAAAACTGTGGCAAGAACTTTATGTGTGTCTTCTTAAAGATGTGTATAGTTAGACATTTATGGTCCATGTGATCACTTACCTTGTATTGCTCCTGTTCTAGCATGTTCATCTTAATTATGCAATACTTTAAATAAAATCCTCCTTGTTCTTAATTGGAAGATGATGCAGGTCCCCCAGTATATGTTTTAAAATACAAGTCTATACTGCACTGGGTATTTCATCATGTTAAACTGACAGCTGGTTATTCTGCATATAGCTGTTTGCACAAATGTTTTAGTGGTACTAGCTCTCAACTAGAGATGAAAATATGGCTACTGGCTATGCTGTTTTTATGAATAGATATGTACCAACATGATACACAGAAATGTCATTCTGTAATCTTGTAAATGAAAAAAGACTGGAAGAAAAAAGCAGTAACAGAACTTGGAGATAAATTCTGTAATTATTGCCAGCCAAAAAATGAATCTGAAAGTAGTTAGATGTCTGTTATTTATAAGTTCAAAGGGTCCCATAGAGATTATAGAGGCATATGTTTCTGAGCCCAAAACAGTACCAAGAATTGTGAGTTTGGTCATCTGCATGTTTCACCACTTAGACATAATTTGCGGTTTAAGGAATTGTGAACAGACAGCAGGTTGCTAATAGAAATAGGAATGACCCTATCAAATGCTGTAGATATGAGAAGATTGAGTGAAATGATTAGTGCACAGTTAAAAGAAATAACTGATCGGAAGGCGGTGTGTAAAATAAATGGTAGTCACATCATAAAGCACAGATAATAAAGGCAATCAACATATTAAAAAAGAGCCATAAGGCAATTTACTGTACCAAAGCAATGATTTAGACTGGAGGCACCTTTTATCATTTTAATTAAGCCTTACAGTATTTTTTTTATGTTTGGCATTTTTTCCACCATACTTTGTTGACCAGCAGGTTCCCCTCATTCAACTTGCCCCAAAAGGTTTGTTGCCCCTAGGAGATTATATAACTATGACCCATTTATGTTTTCCATCAGCCAGAGCTAGGCAGCAGACCCAGAGATCAGGGATATTATTGATCTGATACTTGGGGGTTTGTGTTTTGAGTCCCTAACTGCACTGTGAATGTCATCCACCACCCTAAGATTTAGCATGCAATGGGTATGTTGGAAATACCATGTTACTCACTTCTGCAGTTGAAGTAACCCCCTCAAGACTGCCCTACCTACTCAAAACCAGTGATTCCACATGATCTCTGGTGTCCATCAGGCATTCTTCCATGGAACAAATACCTGGATGTGCACACTACCATCTCCCACAAAGAAAGGTGAGATGACAATATCATATCACACCTTCCTTTTCTGTCATCAGCTGCAACAGATGCAAATACCATTGTTTGAACATGGATCACATGGTTTGTAGCAAGGACTTTATTATTTTATGCCATCAGAGCTTGCACAGTCTTTCAGCAGCTGTGGCTTTTAGTATGGTAGGAAAAGGTGTACATTTTACCAATCCTGCAGAATATGTCTTGAAGTATTACACTTCTATACAATGTATAAAAGCAAACACAAAGGTGTTCAAAAGAGTCTGCAGGTTAATGGACAAACAATATGAAAATGCATTTCATATGGGTATTGTTGAACCAAAAAGACATCACTATGAAATTTGAAACTCCATGTAAAGCAATGAAACAGGAGTAAAAGTCTGGCAAATGGAATGAAGTACTGTGAATTCATAGACAGAACATGGAATGTAAACTTGATAGTGATGCTGACTGTAGTATCCTGTCAAAAATACTTACAAAGCTCATGGGATGAAAATTACTTGAGAGAGCTGTGTGTATATCACTAACCTAGTCCGGCCACCAGTAACACCTCTGGTTCAGAAGCTGTTGATGTGATGGGAATTCAGACAAATAGCTAAACGTAGTAGTAGGGTCAACTAATAGATGTCAGAATGGTTGTAAATTTAAGAATGGTAAAATAAATTCAAAGTTTAAAAGCAGATTGCATGTGTTCCGAATCAGACTGTCACAGTCATCTCAGATACTATGTTCAGCTGCAAGAATGATACCCTGAAGGGCTATGTTGATTCTTTTACAGGCTTATGAAGTTTTGCAAGAGGATATTAGATACAAACAAAACTTGATGCTGTGCCACAGGTTTCATTTTCCTAGAAAAGTGCTAGTAATCAGAAGAAAAGCTAAACAGGCATTCACACACACCAAAGCCTTTCTTGTTATTAAAAAGCAGCTACACCCAAGAGATCACTGCTCTAAACAAATCAACTTGCACTTGTAATGATGCACAGGATTTAAAGAGAATAATTAAACTACTGCATTAACTTGTGACTTAGATTTAAAGAAGTAGTCTCAGGAATGCTAAATGTTAATTTGTTTCTGTGTCAGCTCTAAACCACAGTTTCTGCCTGATAAAGTTATATAAAATAAGCTCCAAACTATGTATATTTAATAAATCATTAGGATGGTGCAGATTCCTCAGACTTCCATTTGGTATTTTAGGGTACCAGCATATGGTCACTATGCTAGTGAGTGACATGTTATATGCCAATTACTAATGTGTGATTTTGGTGGACTGTGCAGGAAAGATTGAGATTACACTTTGCCTGAGGATATCTCAGAGTTTTTATATATAAGTAGTAGAGGATATGAGAGATGCGTGTAGGGGGTGGGGGTAGGGCTTGTCCTGAAAAAAAAGATGTTTTGGGTAGTTTGTAAAACTGACTGTGGATTAAAGTTGAGAAATTCTAACAGATTGTGATTAATGCTTTTTTAAATCATTGACAGTTCTACTGGAGTTTCATTAGGGAGTCAGTATTTTATCAGCATCAGAAGTATTCCAAAATGTTGTTGTCTAAGTAGCAGGGTTGGAATGTGTTACAAATATAACTGATGTTATATTGATATGGGGTTAGACACAACATGGACATCATGTTAGTATTGCTGAATAGACTGACAGCATAATTTCAAGTTAAATAAGAGCAAATGTAAAATTAATGTGACAAGTCAAAAATAATTGTGCTATATTGTTATATAAGGGGGATTGAGATCTGTGATTGTGCAAATCCCTAATCCACAAGATAAGCAGGCATTACAGTGGTTTCTAGAAATTATATAGCATCTTACAAAGTTTGTACTTTATATGTCTGGAATAATTATGTTTCTAGAAAGGCTGTTAGTGCAAAATGTGAAATGAGAATTGAGATATGAACAGGAAAATATATTTTCTAATTGCTGATTCTGCATCATTAAAATTAAACTATTCCCTTGACCTAGCGATGTGTCCTCTGTATAAGACTGAGAGCAATTACACATGCAGAGGGTATAATTACATCACTTAGATAACATTTAAATACTGGAATAGATTACAATTAGAAGTCATGAAATCTAACAACATGCATAGATTTAAATGCATTTGGATAACCACATGGTTAACACATAATATATAATTATTATATATTTATATTATTACTATAATAATGTGGCAAGATTGTTGCACTGGGGATTGTGCAAACATTATGGTACTGAAGTGGCTGAAAAACACAGGAAACATGAGCCACAAAGCATCACAGAAAAGTATTTATTTATTTAATTTATTTTTATTTTACATTTGGTGACTGGGAATGTCTGACTGAGCCGAAGACCTTTTCCAGCAGAGGCCCGGGGAGAAAACCTCCAGTTTATACTGATAAATGTAGTTATTTATACAATAGTATAAAAAGTAGTAGTACATATCAAACAACTAGATAACAGCCACAAAAGTATTTAGTTTTACAAGACTTTTATAAGTATTAGTACAAGTCAAACAAAATCAAACAGGAACATAGAAAAATTATAATGTGTGTGTGTGTGTGTGTGTGTGTGTGTGTGTGTGTGTGTGTGTGTGTGTGTGTATGTGTGTATATATATATATATATATATATATATATATATATATATATATATTTTTTTTTTTTTTTTGTGGTCAATAGAACAGGAAAATAATGAGGTATAATAAAAAGAGAAGTTGGTAAGATGGGTGTTTTCACGGAGGGTTGGAATAGTGGCAGATCCATTGCCCTTTAAAATTTTTTTAAGGTCAGTTTAAATTGTTTGGGATGTATGAGTGTTTGGATTTCTAGACGGAGTCTGCTCATTACAATGGTGGGGTGGTAGCTATATAGGCTGCACCCTGCTTTAGACTTGGGCTTATAGATATTTAATAGGTCTTGAGAAGAGTTGCAGAGGTTTATTGTAGGAGCATAGTGGGAGATGGCAGAGTGTATGGCTGTACAGTATGATAGCTGGTAAAGAATAGAGTGCATGGCTTAAAGCTGAGAGAGGAGGAGGAGGTGAGGCAGTTCAAGCCAGTTCAAATATTTTAGACAGAGACAGTGGTAAGTGGTGGGATTTATAGGATTGTTGAGTCACAAATCTAGCTATTTTGGGGTATGTAGACTCTAGTCTAGCAAGGAGAGAGGAGTTAAGGTTAATGAGGATTTGTAAGCAATAAGTTAAGCAAGGGAGAAGGTAAGCGTGACTGAGAGTGATTCTTGCTTCCTGGGTGTAAATTTTTTTATTTCTATATAATAGACCTAGTTTGAGGTTAGTTTACCTGATACAATTATTTATATGAAGATCAAAATTTAATTGATAATCAATTGTAATGCCGAGTAGTTTTGTGCTAACTTCTACTACTATGGGGATATTGTTAAGGGATAGGATAGAAAAGGAGGACTTAATGTGATTTACTGTTTTTGGGAGGAAGAGTAGTAGTTTTTTTTTTTTTTTTTTTGTTTGGGTTGAAGATAAGTTAACTATTGGAGAGCCATGTTTCCACTGAATTAAAGGAAGACTGGGTAGCTGATAAGAGTTTAGAGGGAGAGTTATCTATTGTTATGACTGTAGAGTCATCGGTGTATTGGATAACAGAGGAATGTGGACAGGAGGTATAGAGCAAGTTGGTGAAAATGTTGGAAAGTAGCGGTCCTAAAATAGATCCTTGAGGGACCTCCATTTTATAGGAAGGGGAGTGGATAGAGCAGTGTCCCATCTCACTGACTGAAGTCAGTCAGTAAGATAGCTTGCGAACCATGCTATTGTATCTGGGGAAAAATTGAGGTTGGACAGTTTATTTAGTAGTAGAGAGTGAGAAACAGTATCAAAGCCCTTTGAGAGATCCAAGAAGAGACAGGAGATAAATTTGTGGTCATCTCTAGCCAAGGAAATAGTATTGAGAAAAGACAGGAGAGCAGTGTAGGTGCTATGTTTTGGCCGAAAACCATGTTGTGTAGGAGTAAGTAGGTTTTCCTAAGAGAGATGTTGCATGACTTGAGTATGTATGCATTTTTCTAATACTTTTGACAGAGGGGAGAGGATGGCAATGGGTCTGAAATTAGAGATTTCCGTGGAGTTAGCTCCTTTATGGATAGGTAGGGTATAGAACTGTTTCCAGATAGATGGTACTTTTGATTCAGAGATGATGATAGAGATGGGCAGGGCAAGTGAGTGTTCAGCTATCTGGAGAAAGTATGATGGCATGTTGTCAGCAGATACTAAGCAAGGTTTCAGCTTAGAGAGCAGGGTTCTGATATATGTAGTGGACACAGGCCTGAGGGAGAAAGTATTGAGAGAGGTAGTAGTGGAAGAGGAAACAGGCCTTGTGGGAGTACTTATATTGGAACTGTTGGGGTTGAATAGTTTGGATATAGATTCAGCAAAGTAAGTATTGAAGGTGTTGGCAGTCTCTACTGGTGAATTGTCAGGACAAGGGTTGGGTAAGGTAGGGTTACCGGGATGAAGTATTTGGAAATGATGAAGTTTACATCATATGGGATCATCCATTAACAACAGTTCAAAAGATAGAGGCTAGAACACCAGATATAGTGGTCCATGAAAAGAATACAAAAGTAGCTTTGATTATTGAAATCGCTACACCCAGTGACTACATTGTCTTCTGTACAGAGAGACACAAAGTCATAAAATATCAGGATCTGGAGGCAGAAACTAGAGCAATGTGGAAGAAAGATACCCAGACAGTTTCAGTAGTATTAGGAGCAATGGGTCTTATAAAACAGAATCTACAATCATATGGAGCAACAGTTCTTATAAAAAAGAATCTACAATCATATTTAGATATGTTACCAATACATGTAAGCCCATATGAATTGCAGAAGGAGTCATTACTAGGCGCAAAGCAGGTGCTGCGAAGAGCACTTTTGGCTGACATCAAAGATTGAAACAATACTAATTTCATGAACTTTAATTGTACTTTCACTTAGGAATGAGGTCCATTCCCATCATGGTATTAGAAACCCAAAAGATTTGGAGAAATTAAAACAAAGTAACAAAACTTTCTTTCATGGTTCTTGAGAGTTGCACTTTCAATAGTCTGATGATCTATGCAACACTCAGTACTATGCAACTATCCCTGATATTCAAGAAAGTGCTGGCATAATCATGACTTACCCTTCTCTGTTTATTCCGTGTGTGACATGAGCCCCACTGCTTATTAATAATGAATGTGACTAGGCAACAGTGTACAACTGACAGCTCATTAAATATCCTTCTAGTGTCTGCAGCAGGAAGAGTAGGTAGGAATATGGCGCAGCTGCAGGGAAATACGGGCACCAGTAGTGTTTGTCTGTCATGCATGCTCCTTGATGGTGCACTGCTCAATCTCACGCGCACAGTAGTAGCAAGAAAAAGAAGTTATGTGGAATCCTTAAAGGGCCATGGAGCATGTGTGCGGATATGAATATAATGTAAACACACACACACACACACACACACACACACACACACACACACACACACACACATGGATAGATAGATAGATAGATAGATAGATAGATAGATAGATAGATAGATAGATAGATAGATAGATAGATAATTAGATATAGACATAGATATAGAGAGAAGAAGCTGGGGTAGGTAGTATGAGAAGTTAGAGGAAGAAAAAAGGGCAGGGGCACACAAACAAACATAACACAGAGAAAAACAACAGGGGAAGTGCTGACACAATAAGGGATGTGGAAGAAGTGAAGAAGGAGGCATCAGACCCAGAGGAAAGACAATGATGGGCAGGACTTTCAAATTTAAAGGGACAGGCATATACACAAAAGAGAGGGGAACACCAGGATGATGGATCAGATTCTGCTGTTTAGCTGCAGTCCATGTCAGCGAAGACCCAATGAGAGATTATTCCCACCCAGGCTCCAGCTACATTGGGTCTTGACTATGATGTTAATTCCAGTATGAGGCAGGGACGGGACTACATGAGCCACTGAAGGAGGGTCTCAAAAGCTAATTATGTCTTTCAATGGCTCATCAATAATGTCATTCACCACCTCATCCAGCTGCCAACAGGTGACATATATGTCACCACCACTATCTTACTTGCTACAGGTGTTATGGCTGCACCCTGCTGAACAGAGCTGGTGGCAATGCCTCCCACTGGTGCTGCAGGGGGCAGAGATGAATGCAGCAGCTGGGAATACCACTGGCTGTGATGTTGCTGTTGATGATGGAGTAACCACTGGTGGTAGGGTGACAGGCCAGGATGGTGGTAGGGATGATGTTCTAGATGATACTCATGCATATAAATGTAAAATAATGAATGATAATGATAATGAAAAAATGTAAAATAAATGAAGAGAAAAAAAATTAAAATAAAACAAATAAATATTTATTTTGTAAATGATAGGGAGAAAGAGTGTGTGTGAGAGAAAAATACAAACATAGTGAAAAAATGCAGGTGCAATATTATCAGAGTCTGGCCACATTAGCTTTACTGTATTACTTAAGAAATAATGACCCTACTGTAAGAATGATGTGTCTATATGTAGGAATATGAACCCACAACCTCCATCAACTGTAGTATCAAAACCACTTTATTTATATGCTGAACAATAGCAGCAATTATCAATAAGCCTTTAGGGAAACACAGTAGGTGTGCATCTTACACTTGCAGAATGAAATAATAAATGAGTCAATAAGGATTTCTCAGTAAACCACCTTTGGAATCCAAACTCTTAGTAGTGTAATGATTCACAAAGAGAAATGCTTCAGAATTTGACATCACACCCATTTTTATCTGTACCACCTGTCATGCAACAACTCTCAGCTCATTTGTGGTAAAATGGTGGAAAAGGCCAATGTAAGCAGTGTATGACAGTGGTAGTACATATCACTTGGAAGTGTGAGTTACAGCACCCTAGCCTGTTGCTATATGACAAGCAGTAGTCATTCTTGTCAGTTATTCCCAGCATCTGCATTGTCCTACACAGTACCCCATGCACTGTACCAGCAAGAAGGTGCAGTGATATAGAAGCTATAAATGAGCATACGTGTGCTGTGTTTATCTACGTTTTGATTAGATTAAAAGATGAAACTGGGAATATAGGAAAGAGATGAAAAGAAAAGAAATAAAAACAAGCAGAGGGTAGAAGATAAGGTAAACAACTTTGGAATAACAAGCATGGAGGTTAGGAAGGTGGAGTAATTTTATTTATTTATTTTTTTTGTGAGATAGGTACCTATTTTTCATGCATAAAGAGAACCAAAGTTTGGAAAGGCAGTAAGGGAAGTAAGAGGAAGGTAAGAGGGTTAGATTAGGTTAGGTAGCAGGTAAAGACAGTCAGGACTGATAGAAGTGGTGGAAACAAAATTGAGGGGGATACAATGGTGAAGGAGGCATCAGACAAACAGAAGGAAAACAATGATGAGGAGAGGACTGTACAACCGGCAGGAAGTGGAACACTGGAGTGGGAGATAGGATGGGGGTTCTGCAGCTTCAGTCCCTGCCAGCTCTGATCCATTCACAGATTGCTCACCACCTTGGGTACCATCATCACAATACCCTGTCTCAGATGGTGAAAGCACTGCTGGACAGAGACACAACTCAATGATTCAAAGGAGGAATTTCTCCATCTGACTAATTTAAGCATCTAACATCCTGTTCATCATCTCCCCAATAATGTCTACCAGCTGCTGATGGCTGACAAAGGTGTCACCTCCACTGGCACTACTGCCAGTGGCTACAACAGTCCAACAATGCATGGTTACCTGCTGCTGGTGGTGGTGGTACAGGTACGGTAGAAGTTGCAGAAGTGACTGTACCAGGCTGGGATCCAGATGTGTGGGTGCTTCTAGTGGCAGTGATGGTGGAGCTGCTGTTGCTCCCACCTGGTGGTGGAGGGGGGAGTGACAGGCCATACCTGCTTGATGGGTGAAATTCTTGATGCTTCTGCATATGATAATAAAATAAATGCAGAGAACCAAAGTAATAAACAAAATAAATGCATGTAATAGAAAGGAAATCGAGGGCAGGGTGAGAGCAGTACAAATGCAGTGAAAAAAAAAACGAAGCAGATATCCATTTTTAGTATAATTAAGTTTTACCTAATATATTTGAATGAATAGCAACATACGTTTCATTTTAATTAGGCTGTTAGCAAAAACAAGTGAGAGAAGACCTGATCCTACAGCCATTGTCATGTGCATTCTGAAAAACAAAGGAATAATCAGATGAGCTACTTGAAAAAATCAGCAGGCGTTTATAGTCCAAGATGTAGTAATAGGATGCCTGAGATGAATATACATACACAAAGAAAAGTACTGCTCAGACATACATTCCCTTCACAAGTAAGATAAGCAAAGAAAACAAGTGGATTGTGATGCAAATGTCCACCCAGAAAAATGTTGCTCATAAATATTTTTCATATCTAATGTAGTTACTAAAATGAGGCAGACATCTCAAGTTAAACCTTATCAGAGCACACATTGAAGGAAGGGAATTTAACCCATAGGCATTACCCCAAGGTGGTTGTACAGCAGTAGCATTTTGAGCACCTAGTTCAAGTATATAGCCAAATGCATGCATACACATACACACACACAAACACACACACACACACACACACACACACACACACACACACACACACACACACACACACACACACACACATGCAAGCATATGCACACACATACACACACACACACACACACACACACATGCATGCATGCATGCATGCACATGCAAGCACATGTACACACACACACACCCACACACATACAAGCATGTACACATGTGTATACACATGCACAGAAACACACACACACATGTACATACACGCGCACACACATACACACACACACACACACACACACACACACACACACACACACACATATGCATACACATGCACACACATGCACACATGCACACATACATACACTAATAACATTCAACAGGCATACTGCTACCTTTGAACTATGGAAGTTATTATAGAAGTGGCAGATATGTCTAAATGTCATAAGTATAAAACTGCATCTAGACTACATGAATAGATAATATTAAAAGCTGTACATTTTGAAGCAAGTATATGCACGCCACCACTCTCTCAGCAACTCCAATCTCCACCTGTGCAGTTTCCTATTCTCTGCAATGACTTCAGGGTTTATGGAGAGAAAAACAGAAGCACATAAGATCTGTTGATGACATGCGCTAGCAAGCTGCATGTTTAGTTGACATAATTTCTACTTACAGTACATAGGTGATGCCTGCTGTCTAACTTCTTTCTCCCATCAGTCTAAGAGGTAAGGACTGCAGTGCTTCATGTCACCAGAATGGTGATGGTACTGTTCCCTCTTGTGTAGGATGTCAGTGGCATATGTGACAGCCTGGGCTAAACTATTCCAGGCTTCATTCTTATACTGAGGCCCTTGATAGTTTTACTGAAGGAGCCTGTGACTGTAATCTTTATGAAGGAGGCAGCGAAAGTTGTTTATGTCCTCCTCACACCACCACTGCACCCTCAAAGGAGCACTATCATCTCTTTTTCCAGCCATGATGTCTCACCATGAAGTATCACATGAAAAAAATTGCAGAAGTTTTGTGCCCAGAACAAATCTCTCATGTGCCATCTGCCACACAATGATGCATTGATAGGCACCCTATTTGTGTGGCAGATGGGGAGCTAGGCTAATGTACTGTATTATAATGGTGCCTGTCACCTTAAAGTGTGAAACATTGCAGTCCTGTGTCCCTGAATCTGATGTTAAGACAGAAGGCACTACAATAAACTGCATTTCTATAAGGTGATATGTGGAATTACAAATCTCCCATTAGAAACGTCATGGACTGTACATGCACAGTGCTGCCCACTGGGTCCCAGGCTTGTGCATGCTATTAAGGACAATTGAGAATGATGCTTAGTAAGTTCACTTACTGTACAAGGTAAGTGATTCAGAAACAGTAACATGTTGAGCCCTAATCCTTTGACATCCTTTGACTCCTCAGGCTGCTGTGTGCCCCTGCCTTCGGCGTTCTAACGTGATCTATATTACCTCCTGACCACTACTAAGTCTGAGATCATTTAACTTATCAAAAACCACTGTCTCCTATACCATTAAAAGGACCGACGCCAACCCTCTTTTGGGAACTCTCTCCTGGAAAGTTGAAGAAACTATATTACCTCCTGACCACTACTAAGTCTGAGATCATTTAACTTATCAAAAACCACTGTCTCCTATACCACTAAAAGGACCGACGCCAGCCCTCTTTTGGGAACTCTCTCCTGGAAAGTTGAAGAAACTATATTACCTCCTGACCACTACTAAGTCTGAGATCATTTAACTTATCAAAAACCACTGTCTCCTATACCACTAAAAGGACCGACGCCAACCCGCTTTTGGGAACTCTCTCCTGGAAAGTTGAAGAAACTATATTACCTCCTGACCACTACTAAGTCTGAGATCATTTAACTTATCAAAACCACTGTCTCCTATACCACTAAAAGGACCGGCCTTAACCCTCTTTTGGGAACTCTCTCCTGGAAAGTTGAAGAAACTATATTACCTCCTGACCACTACTAAGTCTGAGATCATTTAACTTATCAAAATTCACTGTCTCCTATACCACTAAAAGGACCGGCCAACCCTCTTTTGGGAACTCTCTCCTGGAAAGTTGAAGAAAGTATGTCCTACAATTCCTGTAACTTGTAAATAACTGTTCTTAGCCTTGAACTGTAAAACCGAAGCCAGGTCAGCCAGCAGCCTCACATTACTTTGTCCACCCAATCGACCAAAGGTCTCCATTAGTATCCCCAGCATCCTTGCCTCCTACTCTTTGAAGTAAGCCCTTCAAGCAACCACAGTTCCAGTACCTGCTGTTGCCTCTAGGTGGCGCCCTTCTCTTATAGTTTTCCCCTCTGGAAGTAATTCCTCCCCAGAAAAGCCTCTTTATCCTACCCTCTGGTAGTCCCTCTATACCCTTCCACCTTTATCTACTTTCCCTGCTACCACTTATATTTACTCACTCCCAACTTTTGCCTTCTAACCTTCACTTATCCCTTGACTAACTCACCTGTATGATCTGCTCTTCTCTGATTGCCTCCTCCTGAAACTGTTTGTTTCTGCCCGCTCAGCTCCCCTCCCTACCCCCTTATCCCACCCACCCCACGCACCCTCAGCCTTATACCTCACTTACCACTCCCCCTTAATAATCCCACCTATCCATAACACCGACCTTAATTGCACATCCCCTCCCATTAAGTACTATCATTCCACTTGCTTATTAACTACCCCCCCTTCCTCCTATTTCTAAGCTAATACTGTTGCTCTTCCCATTAACTCCTTCTAACTTATACTCTAATCTTAACCCTACCTTCACTCTGACACTTCCTTTTCTCCACTACTCACCATGTCTTTTAAAACCAACAAAACATCTTCCTTGGCCCCTAAAATAAAACAGAAACCTGCCAAATTATTTCCCATGTTCATTTTTTCCCTGGCACTCACACTACCCTATCTCCTAACCTCCTATGAATTAAATTATAATTACGACCTCAATACCTCTTCCAAACAAACTGCCTCTAATTTAACTTCCCCAAAGTTCACACACTCAAACATTACCTCTACCTCTTCCTACCTCTTAGCCAAATATCACAGACTATCCCATATTAAATCTAATAATCTCATGCTAAAAAAACTAAAATATTTAATGATGTTTACCTGTAAGCCACACTTAAACTACAACCCCTCTACCCTGGAAGATGGAGATATACATCCTAACCCAGGACCCTCTGCTATTGCCTCTGAAGATACACCTATTATCTCAAATTCTTCCCTGCATTTACCAACCTTAAATGCTCACTCCTTACTCATAGGACACCTTAATATCAGAAGTGTTAACAACAAAATCACCCATCTCCACTCGCTTCTTGATTATTACTCTTTTGACATCCTATGTTTAACTGAAACCTGGTTAAAACTCCTCACCAAAAATACAGAAATCATCCCACCAGGCTATAACATTATAAGACAAGACCGCAATACTCGCAAAGGAGGGGGAGTTGCACTCATATTTAAGACTGATCTTAATCTATCCTTAGCTCCTTATGCACCCCCAGATAACACCAAAACTGAACTCCTTATATCTAAGTTACAGCTGAACCCAAATAAAGCCATATATATTATCGGTACTTATCTACCTCCTGGAAATAACTCCACAAATATAGAAAATCTCCTTAGCTGGGCATCATCCAGCCTCCCACAAGAAACAGTAATACTTGGAGATTTCAACCTCGACTGGTCATCAGTTAATACTAATAACCCAGTCTCTCATATCAATCTCCATGGCTTTACACAGACTATAAATTCCTCCACTAGAATTAATAAACCTAACAATAAAGAAAGTATACTAGATTGGATTCTTGTTAATAAACCACAGCTACAATACCAAACCGCACTTTGCCAGATGACATTAGCGACCACTACTTAACCTATATCATAAGAAAGAAGAATATTGCTACAAATGTCCCTTCCATCCGAACCTCTCGTAGTACTAAAAGTTTAACCCCATACTATTTAACAATGAACTAAATGCCTGTAACTGGATACCTCTACAAATTCTTCCTCTAGAAGAAGCAGTTCAATATTTTAACACCACATTCCTATCCATCCTAGATAATCATGCACCAAAAGAACTATCAGAGTCAAAACTAAATCCACCCCTGGTTATCTAAGGAAACAAGGCAAAAAATGTTACTTAGAAACAAATCCTGGATAAAATGGAGAACTAGTAAATCTCCCTCTGATCAACAGACCTTCAGACACTTAAGAAATAGTACTAAAAAAGCTATTATCTCAGACAAAAAAAACTACTATAGTAACCTCCAACAAGTTAATCATAACAATCCCCAAAGATTCTGGGCAACCTTGAATAGACTTCTTCACCCCGGACAAACTACCACCCCCTCTCCCTCTGGATCCGAAAAAATTCTTCCCATGAAACTGCCAATGCTTTCAATTCCTTCTTCACTAATACTATCAATTCTCTGGCCTCTCAGCTTTCCTTTGACAATTCTAGCATCCCAGCTCAAGCAGATTCTATTAAACCTACTTTCACTTTACAACCTATCTCTACCACCTTCATCCAAAAATGCATCCAAAAACTTAAACCTTGTACCCCATCAGCTGATCAACTTCCATCTGAATACCTCCAAAAAGCAGCTAAGGTTATTGCCTATCCCATATCCATCCTTATCAATAGAACTATTAATGAAGGTTCCATACCTGACATCTGGAAGATCTCACACATTATACCCCTACACAAAGGAGGTAACTCCAAAGAATACTCTAATTACAGGCCTATAGCACTCTTATCTCCCCTAGCAAAAATCATGGAAAAACGTGTTCACTACCAACTTATGAACTACTTAACTAAAAATAACATTCTAACTCCCTGTCAACACGGCTTCAGGCCATTCCACAGTACCACCACTGCTCTTCTTTCCTTTACTGACTTTATAAACGCCAACCGTAATAATAACATTCTTTCCTCTGCACTCTTTATTGACCTGTCCAAAGCCTTTGACATGGTTAACCACCCCCTTCTCATAAAAATCCTAGAATCTCTTGCTTTAGAACCAAATGCTATCCTTTGGTTTACCTCCTATCTCACTAACAGGAAACAGGCAGTACTCTGGGAAAACAAACTCTCCTCTCTCCTTCCTATTTCTCTCGGTGTCCCACAAGGCTCTATTCTTGGGCCTCTCCTTTTCTCCCTTTTTATAAATGACCTTCAAGCAGCTATTCCACAAGCTACATGCATACAATATGCTGATGACTCCACTCTTATTTGCTCTGCTAAAAACATTCCAGAACTTCAAACTATTACACAAAATGTATTCCACACAGTAGAAGCATGGTTCCTAAAACGCTGCCTACTCTTAAATGCGAATAAAACAAAACTCCTCCTCTTTAAACCTACTGCTAAGTCCCCCACTTTAGATTTCTCCATCTCATCTATTAATGGCACCCCCATATCAGCTGACTCCACTACCAAACTGTTAGGAGTCATGATCGACAACAACCTTACCTATGATTATCACATCAATAATACCATTAAAACCGTAAACAGAAAACTGGGCTCCCTCTACAGAATTAGAACATTCCTAACCCCGGCAGCCAAAGCTACTCTTGCCTACTCCCACCTTATTTCAACTCTACTCTATGCCTCACCAATTTACACTAATCTGAAGAAAAACAATCTCTCAAAATTGGCAAACACTTATAACAGTATTGCTAGATTTGTAACTGGCAATCAATTTAGAACTCACCACTGCCTGAACCTTCAGCAACTTCAATGGCTAGAATTAGAAAATATGCTACTTCTCTCCCAACTTTCCTTTGTCCAAAGAGCTCTCTATCTACCTAATAACACTCCTGCACTTTCCAAACTTCTAACCCCTTACTCTAACCTGAACTCACTTCGCTCCTCCACCAAACTTCTTGTAACTTTAACTAAATCAAACAACCTTGCTGGTGACTCCCTTTTCTCTAACGCCCTTGGTAAACACTGGAATCAACTTCCTACTGAACTTACTTCTATTCCAAATCCTATTCTGTTCAAACAAAAACTCAAAACTTACCTTAAAAATCAATGGTTATGTCCCTGTTGTTACCCCGACTAAATCTCCCTATGTTCCCCTCTACTCCTCCACCTTCCTCTCCTTCTTCCTTCTTTTCTTCTACTAGCCTTATTATCTTCACTCTATAAGATCTAGCTCTTTTAGTTTTCCCTCTCCATCTTTAGATGCCTTTCTTTGTCTGAAAGTATTTTTGTCTTTTTACGACTCTACTCTCTCTATTTTTTCTGTATATTTTTCCTCTTTCTCTTCTACTCTCCCTTATATAATCTTCCTATAAAACAATGTGAAATAAGTTTAATTGTTATTTCGTGAGTGAGAATGGTGAATCATAGTATTGTCATGTCAATAGTAATGCCTGTGATGTCTTCCTGAATATTTGCTTATTTCCACCTCCTTCTCCATTAATATTTAAATGTGTTATATTATGAAATTGTCATTTTTCTCTATGTGGAGCTTTTCTCCCCAGGCCTCTACTGAAAATGGAAATATATCCAGTTAGACTAGCCCGGTTAACAAATGTAAATAAATAAATAAATAAATAAATTAGCATAATCACCATGCCCAGCCAGGTGAAGCTGCACAATATAAGTGTGAGGGGAATGCATTGAGCCTCCTCACATTTCAGAAGAAATTGCAGAGCAGCAACATCTGATCCTGTAACAGCTGCACCTAAGACAGGTTGCAAAGGCAAGGTAAAGCTCTGCTTGTACAATGTAGGTGCTTCTTTTTAAAACTACAGCTTGTTTGTTTTTAACTGCTGTTGCACTTGTTGATACTTGTAAGTGTTTTAGGAATGCAAATAAAGGAAGGATTGGAAGGGTAAGACAATTGTTGGCTGAAGGATTTTTTTACATTATGGAAGACACATCCATCAGCACATACAGTTCTAAACTTTCTGGCTGGCCTTGTAATACCATCTTCACTAAAACAATGTGTCTATTTCTATACATTTTACATATTTATCAGCATGGTCAATATCATAAGCATTGTTTTGTGGGGACTTTTGCTCAGTAAATGTATGTGCCTGATATTAATAAAGGAGTGTGGATTCAGATATATAACTGTCAGACACACAAACAGCATGCTACATGTGCAAGGGAAGACTGGTGGTATAAAGATATTGCAGGGTGACACACAAGCTTAGCTGTTGATTCCATTGATTTCCATTAAAACAAGGGAAGCACAAACACAATGCAGACTCTTAATGAATAGACAAGACATACACAAAAGGTCTCTGAAGCAAAGAATGAGGTGCTACTACAGCCCCTCTGACTATGATTGACAGATCTTTGACCTGAATGCTGCTGACCAGGCCTACGAGGAGTATACTTGGCAAGATGTGGTGCCAAATGTTAAGGCAGCTGGAGGCTATGACCATAGTTATGAGATGGCATGCTGCAAAGTCAATGGCATACCATGAGCCACCAAACAAACACCCAACACCTGGCATAGGAAGGTATGTCAATGGATGGGGGGCATGTTGAGGGAATTATCTCTCAAGAAGATGGAGGAGTTTGGCCTCTCTTAGAGAAATTGGCACTTCAACATGGTCCCACAATGTGGTGTTGGATGTTGGTGCAGAGCTTGAGTGGCCAACAAGACACTCTACTGAGATGTCCCAGGTATGTGACTGTTTTTCTGTATAAAAACACGTGCAATTTGTCTGAACCCCTTGATCACTGTCCCAGTTATTAAAGCTGTCAAATTTACAATATACAAGAACATCAGGGATTCCCCTCCATGGCCACCTGCACAAAGTAAGCAATTAAAATGTTTACTTGTTTACTATTAATACTTTTTCACCTCAGATTCATATATTCTTATGGTGCTGGATCGTGCTTACATGGGATATTGTGCTTTGGTGTATTTACTGGTGACTCAATTTCTGACACCATCATTATGTAACTGCCATCAGCTGATGCTGGAACATTTGCAACCACTGATAATGATGACAGGGATCAGTTGGCACAGTTTAGGAGTACAGAGTATGTGGTGGACACAGGAAATGTGACCAGTGTATATCCTACACAGACCATGGATACAGCTACTATAACTGTGGATACCCAGGAGATGCACACCACAGAGGGAGGACATGTTAATGGGGACATTTGTAGTCAGGGAAGTGTTGTACCCCCTAGTAGACATATTTCAGACATTGCTCTTAACACCCATGGGCAGAGTGATACAGACACAGGGATGAGTAATGGTGTTTCTTGGTGACATGGTTGCCATCCTCTCCAATATTGGTGTGCCAGTGGCCAGTGTTACTGAGGGCCATTGTGGAGGCACAGGCTGGTATCAGAGTTAGTAAGGATAATGCAGGGTGTGCGAGATGACCTATGGGAATGCAGGTCCTGTATGTTTAATTGCTTGGATACATTCAGTTACATTCTGGAATATACAATGCTCTCTCAATCCCACCTGCCAGGGGGTGAGGTGCCATCAACAAAACTGGTCCACTGCTACCTCCGCAGATGGCAGCCATTATGGTTGTGGATGAGTGAGATCATCCTTCCACAGCACTAGCACTTCCACAGCTATATGTTTGTTTCCTGAGCAAGTTTAAGACACTTGAAAATAAACTCTAAAAATGTAAGCGCTTACAGTGGCAGCACTTTCATTTAGAGGCTTCATTGAAGTTCAATATTGCACCAAGAGGACTGTGTGTATTAACAATGCTGAGTTATGGGCATACATATCCTGAGTTACTTAAACAATAGCAATTGATTCATTTAGAATGTAGTGCCAAATACATGCAGTTGCTCATAGAATTTTTTCGACCTCAAGAGACAGACATGCTTGCAGAGATTAATGCACTACACAATGAGATTTATGATGTATATTCAATACTATAGGTGACAAAATAGACAATTTATATGAGAATATTTTGTTGTATGATAAGAGGTTATCTAGCACCAAAGTACAGAAATTGCAGAGAGATTTGCAAGATTTCCGCAATGGTAATGTGTTCTCTTGGGCTAGAGAAAGGCATTCAAATTCTAATATGCGAGAAACAACAACAAGTGAGAGAGGGGGCTTTTCCATCCACACCACGTTGGTTGAACCTCATCTTTCTACAGTGGACCAAAGACCAGCAGCGATGAATGAAAATATACCTACAGGATCGACAACAACCAACAACACAACTTCCAACAGTACAAAGGCTTCACAGAGTTTAGCTACCCCAATTGCAAATACATCAGTTACATTCTGGAATATACAATGCTCTCTCAATCCCACCTGCCAGGGGGTGAGGTGCCATCAACAAAGCTGGTCCACTGCTACCTCCGCAGATGGCAGCCATTATGGTTGTGGATGAGTGAAATCATCCTTCCACAGCACTAGCACTTCCACAGCTACATGTCTGTTGGGGAGGTGTCTATATCCAGGGGACAACATCCCAATAGCTGCAGCGATCACAGCAGTGGCCCATCTCATAGCAGACATTGCTAACCGTCATGCAGCACATCAGCATTAGCATGGGTCATTGTACAATCTGTGCAGCTCCTGGTATAGACACCTCTCATGAGAAGGTGCATGCAAATGATGCTGAAACCTGAACTATGCATGCTCTGGACCTGTTCAGTTCATCGAGCCAGTGTGATGCAACACATGCTGAGGCTGTTTTCCTAGCAAACTTACACTCACACCATCACAGCCGACAGTACATGACATAAACAAACTTCCACTAACACTAGCCTATCATAAAGCTTTTTACCTTAACTATCCTCCCCCCAAACACGCACACACACTTTGAAAGGCAATGCATTATATTTTACTTTAATAGTCCTCAGCACTCATACATTTTGCTGGCAAAGAATCCCCTCATGTGCTCCCTTCCCCACCTGTGCAAATGATGATATTAATGCCCTACCCTTTGTACTCTGTTACTTGGGTTGCCTATGTCTGATGCACTGTACAACCAGCCCATGCATGGATAAACACAGCCTGCTATTGGTTTTGCATGCATCACTTTTACTGTAGAATGTCTGCTTTACCATGCTCTGTGCTATGTGCAGTCTGCGGCCTCTTTGCCAGAGCCAGGCATACTCTATCCACTTCTGTCTGGCATGATCATCACCTGATGCTGGCTCCTCCACTGACTCCTTGTCTGATTCAGCATCCACTTCCTGCTGTGCTGGGGACTGCTGTACATGCAACTTCCCCCCTGCTGTAACTGTCTCCTAAGTTTGATATGGTGTAACATTACTCACACTGACACTATTTTTACTCATGTGCAAGGGTCATACTGCAGGGCACCACAGAATGAACCCAAAAAATGGAAGCATGCCTTTAGCAACACAAACACATTCTCAATAATATTCCTTGTTTGAAACTGTGCATGGTAGTACTGATGCTCTGTTTGATTTTGTGGATTGTTTAGGTGTCTTGAGCCAGGGTTCCAGGGCATTTCCAACATCACCAAGAAGATGGCCTTAGGGGTAGTCACATCTTTCAAAATGTCTGTACAGGTCACAGTTGTGCCATATGTGGGAGCCATAATAACTGCCTGAGTGACCTGCAAACAGACTGTAGATAATACATTCTGTGTTATGGAATCAGCTAGCAGTTGATGGAGAGATACACTTTATGATTTACATACCTCCTTCTCACTTCACTTGGAGGTTCCTTTATTTCAGTGTTGGCGCAGTCTATGACACCCCCCCCCCCCACCAAGTGTCTCAGGGAAATGAGCTATGGCATAGAAATCCTGTGTAGTGTTGGTTCTTTCCTCTGTGAAATAGGGAAACCACATATGCTTTCCCACATGCTGAAGCATGGCATCAAGAAACTGATGGAGTATTTATTTGTTTATGTATTTATTTATTTGTTTATTTATGTATTCTCATGGCAGATGACTGAGATATCCACAATGCGTCCCCAGTAGTTTGCTGAAAGTCCCTGTAGCTAATATATGTAAAGCCATACATACCTTAGTATCCACTGGGATAAACTAGCCTTCAGGTGTAATATTGCACATCATCATCATCTTTCGGCTTTTCCCGTTAGGGGTCGCCACAGCGGATCATCTCTTTCCATTTCTTCCTATCCTCTGCATCTTGCTCTGTTACACCAACCGCCTGCATGTCCTCTCTCACCACATCCATAAACCTTATCTTAGGCCTTCCTCTTTTCCTCTTACCTGGCAGCTCCATCCTTAGTATCTTTTTCCCAATATACCCATCATCCCTCCTCAGCACATGTCCAAACCAATGCAATCTCGCATCTCTTGCTTTGTCTCCAAACTGTCCAACATGAGCTGACCCTCTAATATACTGATTCCTAATTCTATCCATCCTAGTCACACCGAGTGCAAATCTTAACATCTTTAACTCTGCCACATCCAGCTCTGACTCCTGCCTTTTTGTCAATGCCACTGTCTCCAACTCATATAACATAGCTGGTCTCACTACTGTCTTGTAGACCGTCCCTTTCACTCTTACTGGTACCCGTATGTCACAAATCACTCCTGACACTCTTCTCCACCCATTCCACCCTGCCTGTACTCTCTTCTTCACCTCTCTTCCACGTTCACCATTACTCTGAACTGTTGATCCCAAGTACTTAAACTCATCCACCTTTACCAACTCTACTCCCTGCATCCTCACCATTCCTCTACCCTCCCTCTTATTTACACACATATATTCTGTCTTAGTCCTGCTGACTTTCATTCCTCTGCTCTCTAGAGCATATCTCCACCTCTCCAGAGTCTCCTCAACCTGATTCCTATTCTCACTACAGATCACAATGTCATCTGCAAACATCATAGTCCATGGGGCCTCCTGTCTGATCTCATCTGTCAACCTGTCCATCACTACTGCAAATAAGAAAGGACTCAGCGCTGATCCTTGATGTAATCCCACCTCCACCTTAAACACATCTGTCACTCCCACTGCAGTCCTCACCACTGATCCTTGATGTAATCCCACCTCCACCTTAAACGGATCTGTCACTCCCACTGCAGTCCTCACCACTGTCACACTACCCTCGTACATATCCTGTACCACTCTTACATACTTCTCTGCCACTCCCGACTTCCTCGTACAATACCACAACTCTTCTCTAGGCACCCTGTCATATGTTTTCTCCAAGTCTACAAAGACACAATGCAACTCCTTCTGACCTTCTCTGTATTTCTCCAATAACACTCTCAGAGCAAACACTGCATCTGTAGTGCTCTTTCCTGGCATGAAACCATACTGCTGATCACTAATCATCACCTCTCTTCTTAACCTAGCTTCTACTACTCTCTCCCATAACTTAAAGCTGTGACTGATCAATTTTATCCCTCTGTAGTTACTGCAGCTCTGCATATCACCCTTATTCTTAAAGATAGGTACCAAAACACTTTTTCTCCACTCCTCAGGCATCCTCTGACTTTCCAAAATTTCCTTAAACAATCTAGTTAAAAATTCCACTGCAATTTCTCCTAAGCACCTCCATGCTTCCATTGGGATGTCATCTGGGCAAACAGCCTTTCCATTCTTCATCCTCTTCATAACTGTCCTTACTTCCTCCTTGCTAATCTGTTTCACTTCCCGATTCACTATCCCCACATCATCCAACCTTCTCTCTCTCTCTCTCTCTCTCTCTCTCATTCTCTTCATTCATCAGCCTCTCAAAATACTCTTTCCATCTACTCAACACACTCTCCTCTCTTGTGAGTATGTTTCCCTCACTATCCTTTATCACCCTTACTTGCTGCACATCTTTCCCAGCTCTGTCCCTCTGTCTAGCCAATCGGTACAGGTCCTTTTCTCCCTCTTTAGTGTCCAATCTCTCATACAACTCTCCATACACCTTATCCTTAGCTTTTGCCACCTCTCTTTTTGCCATGCGCCTCATCTCCTTATACTCATGTCTACTTTCCTCATCTCTTTGACAATCCCACTTCTTCTTCGCCAGCCTCTTCCTCTGTATACTCTCCTGTACTTCCTCATTCCACCACCAGGTCTCCTTCTCCTCCTTCCTCTGTCCAGATGGCAAACCAAGCACCTTTCTAGCCATCTCCCTTACTAGTTCTGCTGTAGTTACCCAGCTATTCGGTAACTCTCCACTGCCTCCCAGTGCCTGTCTTAACTCTTCCCTAAATTCCACTTCACAATCACCCTTTTTTAACTTCCACCGTTTAATCCTTTGCACTGCTTTCACACTCCTCCTCTTCTTGATCACCAGCGTCATCCTACAGACCACCATTCTATGCTGCTTAACTACACTTTCCCCTGCCACCACTTTACAGTCACCAATCTCCTTCAGACTGGCCCTCCTACATAGGATATAATCCACCTGTGTGCATCTTCCTCCACTCTTGTACGTCACCCTATGCTCCTCCCTCTTCTTAAAATACGTATTCAGCACAGCCATGTCCATCCTTTTCACAAAATCCACAATCATCTGACCTTCTGCATTCCTCTCCTTAACACCATACCTGCCCATCACTTCCTCATCCCCTCTGTTCACTTCACCAACATGCCCATTAAAGTCTGCTCCAATCACTAGTCTCTCACCCCTGGGTACACTCACCACAACTTCATCCAACTCACTCCAAAATTTCTCTTTCTCATCCATCGCACACCCAACTTGTGGAGCATATGCACTAACAACATTCATCATTACACCATCAATTTCGAGCTTCATAAACATCACTCTGTCAGACACTGTCTTCACGTCTAAAACACTCTTGGCATATTGTTCCTTTAGTATAACCCCTACCCCATTTCTCCTGCCATCCACACCATGATAGAACAATTTGAACCCGTTTCCTAAACACCTGGCCTTACTTCCCTTCCATCTGGTCTCTTGCATGCACAATATATCAACCTTCCTTCTCTCCATCATATCAGCTAGCTCTCTTCCTATACCAGTCATACTGCCAACATTCAAAGTTCCTACCCTCACTGCTACACTCCTAACCTTCCTCCTCTCTTCCTGCCATTGGGCATGCCTTCGCCCTCCTCTTCTCCTTCGGCCAACAGTAGCCCAATTTCCACCAGTGCCCTGTTGGTTAACAGTACTCGTGGTGGTCGTTGTTAACCCGGGCCTTGACCGATCCAGTATGGAAATATGAAATTTTCATGCCATAAGTTATGTGGCTGAATTTTTATGCCGGATGCCCTTCCTGACGCAACCCTCCCCATTTATCTGGGCTTGGGACCGGCACAAAGAAATGCACTGGCTTGTGCATCCCCAGTGGCTGGGTTAGGTGAAATATTGCACATTGTTGGTCAAAATAGCCACTATATGAACCTCTTACATATACACATTTACTAATACTGTGACAATCCCTAACATTCTTTCACAGTTCCCTTAGTCTGAACATGAACAGTCATCTGTTGTGCAGCATTTATACATTTATGAATCACTCTACCATCTTGCTTTGCCTCATATGCATTCCCTAAGATGCATAATGCTGCTCTTTGCCATGTGATTATACAGCTGTTAACATATATCTCACTCAAATATGCTGCTCAGCCTTCCCAGCTTCTGGCACATGTTTCTGAATAACACATAGGCTGAGCATGACCACATATTGCACAAAACTGTTTTGCATGATGCAAGAAGGTTTTCTGATTCTGGCCAGACAAAACTTATGAAAATACTCTGATGTGAATATGTTAGTTGAGTTACAAGTGGACAACAGTCAAAATTATTTAGGAGCAGTAATTCACCATGACAGTAGACCAGTTGTCTATGCGTCAAGAGCTTTTACAGATGCACAAGCAAGATATGCTCAGATAGAAAAGGAGCAGTTAGCCATGTTGCAAACATGTGACCATTGTCACTGATGTGTCTAAGTACAATTAGAAACAGACTTCAAAGCTTTGCAAAGCATATTTAAAAGTATTTGCATAAGGTTCCTCTGAGATTGCAGGAGGTGTTAATTAATGTACAGAAGTCTAATCAGATATTGAAATACTGAGAGGGAAATGTACATCTCAGAATATGCTGAAATGTGTCTATTTGCCATGCAAGCATGAAGATGTGGCAGAAAAAATATTGAGTATGTGGGTACTGCTGTAGTTAAAAATGAAAGGAGAAGAATTTCAGGGGTGCACTGATGCTGACTTAGAAATGCATCTACTAAAGATATTTCAATTAAAAAATAGCATGAGCAAAATCATCAGTGAAGAAACACATGCAGTTTAATTTCTCTTTCAAGTAGAAATACGTTGTGTCCAGGAGTTAATGTTCAGAGCTAACAAAATGATATTTCCCAATCAGCTGTGAAAAGTAATGGCTGCGATGCTATATGAACCAAAATTTGGAATAGTATAATGCAATGAAAAAGCAAGAGATGTAATGTTTTAGTCTGGACTCTCATCTTCCATAGGACAAAGGTAACACTGTTTCATCTGCAATGCATACCACAGAGAGAATCCAAAGAAAACTGTGATATAATGTATCCATTTCCAGGATGTCTGTGGAGCTGTGTGAGTAGAGATTTGTTACAGTTCCAAGTGCATCTCTTTATGCATAGACTATTACTACAAGCTTTCAGAAATAATAAAATTCACAGACATAGCAAGTCAAAGTCTGATTGTAATTATTGCATTAAAGTCTGTATTTTTGAGAGATTACCTCTTTTCTGACAGTGGTCCACAATATGCAGTTCAAGAATTCAAACAGTATGTGTGTGAGTGGGAATTCAGCTATTTAAAACTCTGTATATACTATCCAAAATATAACAGACAGATGAAGAGCTCTATCCAAACAGTGAAAAATCTCACAAGAATGAGCTGCAGTAAAAGGCTTACAGTTGTCGTCTTGCAGTTTAAGAATATTGGAGTGCTCCACTACAGGGACTCAATCTCTCACCAGCTCAATTTTTGATAGGCAGAAGGTTGATCAGTAGATTGTCTACTTCAACTACATTGCGATGCCTAGAAGAAATCAGCAGAGACACAAACAGTATAACAGAAGCTCAAAAGACTATCTGTTCATAGGCAGGAAGTAAAGAACTAAACAAAAAGGCTGCGGAAAGAACACGACCTGAAGTTGCAGTAGTAGGTAAGACTGCCAACCCAGGATTGTATGTAGTGCTGGAAAGAATAGCAAATTGTATTAAAGAAATCAACAGAGATCTGTAAAAGGCAAACATGTCAAAGTCACAATGAAAGGTCCAGGAAGATAGGCAACCAGAAGTGTCAAAGCCAGGTCTGTTGCTATAAAATGGAAACTGTGAAAACTGATATAGTCAAGAGCTGCAGAGAAAGACTCCTGAATTTGTATCTCAAAAATAAACTGTAGTACAGAAAGAACTGTCACAAAAGTAAGGACAGTTGTTGAGTGCAAATAGCTCTGTTACATTCTTCATATAGGGGAGATCACTGAAAAAGCCAGATAACTATATGGACTGAAGTTGGGCACTCAAGTATACCTTGGCATAGCCCCTTACATACATTCTTAGTAAAGCATAAATAATGATCATGTCCCTGATATGTGGAAGAAGGATATTGTGGTCCCAATCCACAAGAGAGGCCCCGCCACAGACCTAATATAGTTCAACCTCACATACACAAATTTACAAAAATGATGGGGAGAATCATGAAGGGTCATATTAAAAAACATGAGAAATCTCCTTCACTGCATCCGAACCCAGAACAGCTTTGTCAAAGGTAGATCTTGTTTGCTTTTCTTCATAATTTGCTGGTTTATCTGTCCTTGCAGCTTATCTCAAAAGAAATACGGTATACAATGTATCCAGTACAAACATAGGGATCTAAGTGACAAATGAAGCCTTAACTTTGAGTCACAACTGGCTACATGGTCATAAACAACAAGTAAGAGCAGTAGGGTTAAAATACGTCCCTGTCCCCCATCATCATTATCATCGCTGCAGACACTCAAGGCTTAGGCCTGAGCCATTCTTTTTTTTTTTTTTTTTTAGTCTTTTTCTGATATGCTAAAATGTTAAAATTGACTCCAGCATCTGCCTGATAACTGCAGATGACCTCAAACTTGAGGGCAATGTCCTGATATCCACTCATAACCCTACCCTTCAAACATCACATAAGATTATCAATGAATGGTCCAGTAGAAATTTCCTTGCCTCTGCTGTGTCAAAAAATGCAGCTTACTAGAACTGAGTACTGTTACTGGGTTCAAGTATTACTTGACAAAATAGCAAAAGTCCTTGGCATCCTTGCAGAAGATGACCACTCATTTGATAGCTATATGGCTTCTCTATGTCTCCTTGATGCCCTGTAACTCATCACTTGCTGTCTCATGTTAGAGCAAAACTAGTGATTGCTCAAAACTGCTGTTTGTAGTTTTGTGGAGTTTCTCCATTATACATTCAGTCTGCTGGCCAATTCAAGCCTACTTAGCCAAACAAAAAGTACTCAAAATTTCCCTCTAACCTCAAGGAGAGCAATACAAGATACATTGGGAGAGAATTTGAGGCTGCCCATTCAATTGTCTAGGTTTACCTTGAAGGTGGTAAGATGCTACTCTGTTTGACATGTAGTGGAAATTTGTTCTAAAAGTGAGGGATATGTTGGGATATGAATTTTCCATCCCAATGTGTGCTGTTTATCTTATGATAAAGGTTTAGTTCCTTTAACTGCATATTTGATGTACTATAGTTCTGCAAGGGGATTGGAAATCATATAGGGTTGGATCTTTCATGGCACAAAAGGCTGCACATCGAGCACCATGGAGGAGGTTCTAAGAAACTGAGAACAGAAAAAGCATTGCTAGTCTCTCCTGATAACTAAGATTTTTGAGGCCACTGATCTTTCTAATTATAAACTTATGAGGTCTCTCAAGCTATGTGATATATTTAGATGAATGCATGCCAAAAGGTGCATTATATTCAATAATGCTTCTGATAAGCTATGAGTTAAGGGGAATTAAGACTTCTTTGGATTTAATGGAGATGCCTTTGGAAATTAGAAGGGCCATATAAAAGGCTTTCTGAATTACTGTGCAGACATGATGATCCAATGATAAGGAGTTATCAACAATAGTACCCAGATCCCTTACAACAGTGTCTGATTGGAGGATTGCATCTCCTATACTTGAAGTGAAACCATTTTGTTTACCAAAATGAACTATACTACATTTTTACACTTAATTTAAGACCATTTTCATTGTACCAATTGTTAACATGGTCTAAGCCATACTGGCACAATTGTGAGTCAGTTGAAGATCAGATATCAACACCCAGTTTATAGACATCTACAAACTTTGTTAACCATAGGCCAGAAAAGCTACACTGAAGGTCTGAGAAATATATGCCAAATAGGAGATGGCCCAAAACTGAGCCCTGTAGTACACACTGACCTGCTACTCTAACCACATGTGTTCTGTCAGACAAACAGTTAGCTATATCACACAATATAAGAATTTATATTCAGATTTACAAGTCTGCAGATAATGCCTACATGGAAAATAGTGTCAAAGGCCTTCACCAGGTCTAGATATGCTGTATGCACTCCATAACCACTATCCATTGCTTCAGTTACTTTTTCAAATATGTTAATGAGGTTAAAGAGGGGACCTTAATTTGATAAAGATAAATTGATGAGGGTCCAGGGTTAAGAGATTTTCAACATCCAGATTAATGAAGTCTGAGACAATGTGCTCCATAGCTTTATATATGAGGCTAGTGAGACTAATGGGCCTGTAGTTACTAGTATCTGTGGTTTGACCACCCTTGTGTAATGGTATTACAGTGGCTGTTTTCCAGGCTTTGGAAATGTAACTAGTGGAGAAGCTTAGATTAAAAGGTTTAAGTAAGGGTTTAAAAAGACCATATTTGCCCTGATAATCAGACAACTTGGTATGTTGTCGGGGCTCATCGATAAAGTATTCTTAGTTTTTGAAAGGGCTGAGAAAGCGTTTTCCATAGTAAATAAATGGGATGGCTGGAACTGTGGAACTTGTGAGATAGCTCTAACTGTGGGTGATGTACAATTTGCACTAAATCTGTTAGCTAGGATATTAGCTATTTCCCTTGTGTCGGAGAGTGTAGTATTATTGTGGACTAGCTCCAAACACTGTTGGGTGTTAACTTCCTTACGTAGTTTAATAAAGATTTGCTATTACTTTTGGTTTTAGTTGCTACTTTAAATTCATACTCAGCTATAATGATTTGGTTTGTTTTTCATTAAGTCATCTGATGTCATGGTAGTAAGAACCTTTAAAGAACTATGAAACAATGGTGTTGATTGCATTCTAATAAAATGGAGGTGAATCCAAAACAAACAAAAAAAAAAACATTTCTGAGATCTTTAATATTCTTCAGGGGTTAGGTGAAGATGAAAATACATGACCCTCTGAACAACGGTGAAATAGCAAAAGTACTTGGAGATGTGGTGATACCCAAGATTTCTTTTAGAAACTATGCTGAACTCTGTATGAATATTTGAAGCAACTTAAAAGAAGGTACAGGCACTCTAGTTGCCATACTTTAGATACCAGACAAGCTAATTGATCTAAACTTAAAACTAGCAAAAATGAAAATGCACCCTGCCCCCCCCCCCCAAATTCAGTACATGACAGAAGCCTCCTTCAGTCTATAGGCAACAAAATACATGTTTTTTCCCCTTTCTGAAACCAGGGAGTACAAATGCTTTTCTTTATAGGACTTGAACTGCTTGCCCATCAGAGGAAGGGCCATACTACTGTTGACTATCCTGGCAGTCAGTCTACTTCATTTAATGTACTGCCCCCATCATTCATGTAGGTTAAAAGCTGTTTCTCACCATTATGCATTAAAAATCCCCAACCTTAAGAAAACCGAACTTTGACTTAGTTGTAAGGAAAAGTAAAGAATAAAATCATCCCCGTCTCCTGGAGCCAACTGCCACAAGTAATTACAAATTCATTAAACCTGTCCATTTTCAAAACAAAATTCAAAATTGCTGGAACAGCTCCTATCGATTAGAAATGTCAAACCTTCAAAAAATGACTGGGTAATTAGTTTATGCATTTAGAAGACTTTCTGATGTTGTTTGACTATACTCATATATATATAAATTATGTGATTGTGCTAATCTCCCCTTAGAAATTCCTTCTACATCACTTCATGTTGGTGTTCTTTTTCTGCTTAAATAGACAGTGCTCTTTATTACTGTATTTCACAACAGGTAAATATGTCTGTATAAGTGTTATCAGTCTATTTAGCTATTTTTCCTCCCCCCTTTGCTACTTATCTTCCAACAGTCTGTAAAACACTTTTGTAATGTCACTTAACTGACTAAAATATGTAACTCATTTGTTTTTGATCTATTGTTAAATATATGCCTTTAGGGCGACCATGGTGGTGCAGCGGTTAGCATTGTTGTCTCACAGCAAGAGGTTCTTCAGTTCAATCCTCAGCTGGGGTGCCTTCTGTGCAGAGTCTGCATGTCCTTCCTGTGGTCACATGGGTTTCCTCCAGGTGCTCCAGTTTCATCCCAAAAGACATGCTGTGGGTAGATTGGATACTCTAAATTGGCCCTAGGCTTGAGGGCATGCATGTGTGTGCCTTCTGTGGAAGATTGGGTGCCAGGCTGGCAACTCAACACCATAAAACTTCACTGCCAGTCATGAGTGGACAGGTGATCTGCTGTGGTGACCCCTAACTGGCAAAAGAAGAAGTTAAATGCATACCTTTAAAAATCAGCAATATTATGTGTTGTCACATATACTAAGACATCTTTATGGATTCCTACAGATGACAAAAAATGGTTAGGAAAATGTGGTTTATTAAATCTGTTTGGCCAAAAAGTGTTCAGAATGAAAATGTTCTAAATATTTTATGGGAGACTCTTTGCACCCCCTTTTTGAATGTAAATTTTCTGAGGACACAATACATTGGAATAGGTGAGTTTTGATAATGTTGGAGTTTGGTGATTAGCCATTTTCATGAAACTAGTTCAATGAACCATGTTTCACCATATTGCCCACTGACTATGCATCATGTGGGTCCCCAGTAATACTATTTCCAGTATACTTTGATAGATGTACATTTCATTGTTGCTTCTTTGGTCATTTCTCTTTGTTTTAACACTTCATGTGAATTCATATAATGCTTTATTACTTTGTATATATATATATATATATATATATATATATATATATATATATATATATATATCATAATATAATTATCAAAAGTAACAGTACAAAATATGCTCATTCTGTGGCAGGTCTGTAATGAAGTGGAACAAAAGGGCTTAATTTAATTAGCCATCCCACAATGAATTTTCCCTGACATTCAGAAAGGGAGTGGACAGAGTCAGGGTCAATCCTCCCTAAGATTGAATAGCAATGGAAATCAATGTGAGGAAGTAATCTTTTTTAATATGGCACTTATGACTACAGCAGGGTCTGTGGAAACAGCATGTAGTACTAGCATGTGGCCACAGGATAATATGAGCAGTAGCAATGCATGTCTGTTGTGCACATGCCTCAAGGATACCTTGTGAGAGCCCATTTGTGAAGTAGCAACAAGAAGGAAAAATGACTTAGAAGCCTTAAAAGGCCATGTTTTGGGTGCATTCATTTTTTTACCAGATTAAAGGATGGAAATGGGGATGTAGGAAAGAGCTGAGAAGGGAGAGCAAGCAGTTGTTAGAAAAGAAGGTAAAAACTTAAGGAATGAACAGGATAGAGGTGGGGAAGTTGGAGTAAAACATTGTGGGGGGGGGGCAAGTGCTCATTTTTCATATATGAAGAGAACGTACATTGGGGAAGGAATTTAGGGAAGTAAGAGGAAAGAAAGTGGGTTAGGGTAGTTAGAAGGGGCATCAAAATAAATAAACATAGAAGACAGACAAGACTGATAGGGGGTTGTGCTAATATAATGAGGGAGGGGGCATACAATGGTGAAGAAGACATCAAACAAACAGACTGAAGATATAGTGAAGGGGAGAATTGGTCAACAAACAGGAGTGGGCATAGACACAAAAGGAAAGAAAACACCAGGATGGGGGATCTGAGGTTATGCAGCTGCTGTGCCTGCGAGTAGCGACTCAGTGGGAGTTTACTCATCACCTTGGATTGCCTCTCCACTGAGCCCTGCCTCAGATGGTGTAGCCACAGCAAGGCAGGAACGCAGTTCCATGAGTCACTGAAGGTGGTTCTCTATATGGCCAATGCAGACATCTAACCTCATGACAATGATCTCCTGCACTATGTCAGCCAGCTGTCAATGAGTGAGACAACTGTCACCTCCACTGGTACTGCTACCAGCAGGTAAACAGTACTACCATCCAGTGCAGGGCTACATGCACTGGGTGCTTCAGGTGAGGCAACAGGTGTGAAGGTGACCGTAGCTGGCTGGGGCCCAAATGTTGTGGGTGTTTCTGATATTGTTGGGGTAGTGGTGTTGCTGTAGATACATGTAATATGATAGTGACAGAAGGATGAGAAGAAAAAATGAAGGTGATATAAACTTTTATTATAACAATGTTACAGGCACTATACTTGAAGGAACAATAAACAAACACATTTCTCAGATTAATAAAGGCTGTTTGTATACACAATTGAAAGGTGGATTTGAACTGACAGCCACCATCACATGTATTCTAAAACAAGCAAAGCTGTTAACATATTGATCTACTTAAACAACACAAGTGAGCTTTGTAGTCCAACACTTCTGAATCAAACATAAATATTGAAAGGATGAATGCTGATCAGATGTACATTTCCCTCATTGATATTATAATTAAAGGAACTACAACAACACTTTCCAAATGATCAAGGGTGGTACATAATGAGCTGTGAGAGTCAATCCCAGTCAAATCATAGTACACTACCTGCAAAACAAAGCCTTAACATGTTGCGCTATATCTACAATATGAGTGAAGTGCACACTCAAGCAAACAGTAGCATCATACTAAGTATATTGATAAAGAGTATCTATGAGACAAATGTACACAATGAAAAAATATGGCTCACACATATAACTCCCTTCTAATATTGTAGGTACTATAATGAAGCAGACACCTTAAAATTACAAATTATATCACAATTCATTTGCCATGTCACTAGCTACAAAAGTAGAGATTTATACTCTGGGCAATGTCTCTGGAATCCAGGATAATTATGAACCCTGCCAGCCCTGATTGTTGTTTCTGGCCTTTTCACTCTAAACCTGCTATTGCTAAACATTAAAATGTAGTTTATTTCCTTATGTGCTTACAAAGCTATTCTGTTTAGTGTATTGTGTTGAATTAGGGTGACACAATAGCTTTAACTAAGCCATTTGAAAATAAAGTCATCCCTGAAGAATAGAGTTATTGGTTAGCAATCCCCTGTCAAATTAAACCTCATTGTGTTTTGCATATTACGGCAGAAAAAATTAGCTTACACTGTAAGAACCCCATGTCACTATAGCTAAAGTGAAAACCTGTGGAGTAAATCAGTTACAGTCTGTAGGGACCATCTAAAAGACAAATGACCTGGACATCAGTGCTTTAAAAAGGCAAGAAAGCATTTTAATATTTTCTGTACCAGAGGCATCAAACAGAGCCATTCTGTAAATAGTTTTATTGCTACACATATAAAATTATGACAAAAGAACACAGCATTCCAACAGAGAGTTAGTAATATGTTGATTGTGAGCTGTTTACTCAGTGTACCTTTATAAATCAAGAAATAAGCTTTCTTTTATAATGCATTGTATTGTATTCATAAATAAAATCATACCAGAAGAAGAAAATTATTTGAAGGTTTGTTTAATAACACAAAGGTATGTTAAAGTGCTGTAATGGCAGTCAGTCAAAAGCTGACTTGTAAATTATAAAAGGCTTTTAAAAACAGCACAAACAAACCAAGGCACATTATTAGTTCTCTGGGTAAAACATGCTTGAGCAAAGCTAAGTAGAGATTCAGTATGGTTTGATGCAATTGTCCCACCCCGCTCCCAAGTAAGCCTTAGCAGAGAGCGGACATGAATAACACTGAAAACCATACAGCACCAATCACATTTCTAACCTGTACAAGCAGCCACATTCGTTGAAAGAGTCTTGTGCATTCTTTGACAAAACCTGATAGCCCTGTGTTGCAGGTATCTTCTCCAGATTTGCTGATTGTTATGTGATACAGGTATAAAGTAAGCCCAGAGGAATACAACCAGGTCACAGTGGGCCAAACGTTTTGAGCATGTGTTAAAAGGTGGAGAATCTAAAAGAGGTGACCTCAAAAGGGAGTACTTGAGATATTCTGCTGCTGTCATCTCAATTATTTGTATCTGTTGATTACACTGGCCCAGTCACACTCCATGTATTTTACCTATTCCATTTATTGTTATGATTATTGTTTTGACAAAATAACATCTGTGGATTGTTTTTAGAAATAAGCAAAAGATTTACAAGTGTAGTAGAAAGTTTTCTGCTGATTATTGTCAGAAAGATGCAATTATACATACCACACACACACACACACACACACACACACACACACACACACACACACACAGACACACACACACACACACACACACACACACACACACACACACACACACACACACACACACACACACACACACACACACACATTTCAAAAGTCAAGAAAGTGTTAGTGCTGTCATAGATCGAGTAATACACTGTCTCTTTTGTATTGTGTGCGTGTGTGTATAATAGGCAGTACCTTAATATAACTCCTATTGTATTTGCTTGGCAGAAATGGGAAATAAACCAATCTAGTCTCCTTATCTGTCACATGCCCTCATAAGTGCCTCTGTGCATTTCATTTCCACCCACATCCCACTGCGATAGTCTGTCCCTTGGGTCCATAATCTTTCATGTATAGAAATAGGGTCTATATTAGATCAATGAACGCGTAAAAAAGCGAACGCTGATCCATCGAACTTGGTAAGCGAAAGCTTACAATCTCGAACTGTCAGAACAGCGATTTTTTCCTAGGAAAAAAATCGCTGTTCCAAAACACATACACACAACACAAGCACACCAAACAAACAGCAATCCACACACATACACCTAAAATCTCACACCTAACCCTAAACTAAACTATACATACGCCACTAATTATCCACTTACCTTAACCCAAACCCTAACCCTAAGGTCTGTCACTATCGCACACTCACCTCACCTGCTCCCTAACCCTAACTCACCTAACCTGCCCTAACCCTCACATCCACACAATCGCACAGATACCTAACCCGCACCCTAACCCTAACTCACCTAACCCGCCCTAACACTAACATCCACACAATCGCACACTTATCTGAACCCGATCCGTAACTTTCCACCACAACACTGAAAATACCGAAGCAACAGAAACGGACAACCAAATTTTTTCCCTAGGAAAAAATTTGAGTTTCTGCTGCTTCGATATTTTCCACTTTCACTTACCTAAGTTCGATGAATCAGCGTTCGCTTTTTTAAGCATTTGTTGATCTAATATAGACCAATAGAAATACTTTTAGAGCTCCTGGAAGCATATAGTCAATACAGCTCATGACTGTATATCCACTCTCTGTCCCTCCGCTTCAAAATGCGATATGATCTTTCATACTCATATCATTCCTCATCTCATCTTGTGTACTTACGCTGTATGCACCAGATCAAAGAAAGACCACACATGGCATGTCTACAGCTAGTTAGGATTGGCTTTATTGGCCTGGATGTACCCATAACAATGTAAAAAAATTATTTATGTTGACTTTCTAAAGCAGTTTTGGGGAACATAAAAACTGTGAAAAAAAGTTCACTGAAACTGCCTTCAGCAAACATCCTGAGAAAGTATTTTTGATGGGGGTCAGGCCTTCATGGGGGAATGTCTCCCACATACCCCAAATGTATATATACCAACTCTGAGGTTGCACAACAGTGGAGAGAAAGGCAGACTCTACTTTTGCTGAATGTAGTTTCAGCAAACTTACTTTAATTATTTTGCATTTGACAAAACTACCTTCAGCGACGGTAAAAGTCATGGCCAATTCAGAAGCTATGTAGTTGAAACACTGGTATGTCTTTAAGGTGTAATTTGCATATATCCCATGGGCCTCCAATACAGAATGTTTATGGTATTACACAATGAAGACTCTAGTTTGGCTTAGTCTATATTGCAGTTTTTTACTGAATGGTTGGACTGTGTGACCCTTTTACCCTTTGCCTGGATGTCTGGATGTTGTGTCAGGTATTTTGCAGCACCTTAATGCTTTTGGAAATCAGGCTTGATTTTAAATCCTTTGTTTCTAAAGTATAAGCAGATAATGACGTTATGTTGTGTTGATGTGGTCAAAATAAAACTTAAAAAATAATATGTGTATAGCTAGTGGGTTAGGTTTTAATTGCCTAAATGTACACAAAAGACAGTCATGGACATTTAGAAACAATGTAGCTGAAACAGTGGTACATCTTTAAGGGGTCAGTTGCATATATTCCATGACAGGTTATTTAAGATATTTCAAAGTAAAGAATGTAGCTTGGCTGGTCGAACTTGCAATTTTTACTCAACCCAGGTTTAAGGGACAATGGCAAGGAAGGAAAATGAAGCCTGAATAATTACACCTTACCATTTCTTCATTGCTTCCTTTACTAATATTAAGCCTATATACTTTCTGTATCAGCAATCATGTGCAAAAGCCAAACCACCCAACTCCACAATTTAACCAAGACCTACCTATCATACATAGATGCTGTTGCATAAATGTAAGATGTTGCTTATCATCTGATGCATGCTGTTGCTAAACATCTAATGTGATTCTACTGTGAGGAAGCCTGAACATTTATAGGTTGAGGAATAAGAGATACAAAGCCAAAGGTCTTGTGTCTATCACTATGTTAATATTTGCTGAAACTGTACTATCTCATAGAAGGGTGAATTTTTAGATTCATACCACTGTTACATGCATGATTTTCTGTATGTAATATATGAATGTATATTGCCACCAGAATCATCTGACAACAAATGAGCAGATATGGATTTATGGATATGAGGTACAAGGAAGGATCTGTGAATCCCTCCAGCCGTCATCCCTGAGCAAGTTTCTCCCAGCTTACCTTAATGCCTAAGGGGATCACAGATTGCTAATTTCTGTATATAATTTGTAACATATAGTGTAAACAAATTGAGAAGCACCAATTCAGAGTTCCCATAGTGTGCAGTGTGGAAGGGCTTTTTGTGGCTCACCTTGCAGGATCATCCCCATAATGTATATAAAGGAAATATTAATGTGATTGGTGCACATGTGCTTCCACAGCCAAAGTTCGAGTGAATACCTCTCAGCTGTACCTACATTTGCAGAACATTGCTGATTTTAGCCGATATTTTTGCCCTGTCTCTCATAAACATTTTGATTTTCTTGTAAATCTCTGAGGACAGCAATCAATCAGTGACAATAGACATTATAGTTTCATACTTATTATTGAAAATATGCATGTTGATGAAAAATCTGTTGTTCTGTTAATATTTTAATTAAAGTAGAGTAATATTTAAAACTCTCCCTGGTTTTGGCCCTTTGTTTCCCTATTCATTTTGGCTTTGTCCATAATTCTTAAGAAAGGATGATGACAGGTATGACCCAGTATAGTGCACAGTACCAGTCTAGTGTCACACTTGATTTGAATATGGACAACTTCCCTCCTAACACAACTAGAAGTTTCTGTAGCAGTGAGGGGACCCTCCCAGCAATAAAAAATTAGAGTGTGCTATTGGCCACTCACTCTTTTATCTCCTCATATTGACCTTCCAATTGCTAGGCTATTAATCAAAACTCCAAAATGCTGCATCATGGAAATATATTATTTAAAGTGCATCACTCATGTCAAAGTGTGATACAAAAGACATGCATATTTTTAATTCAAAGAATTATTTCATATATTATCTTGTTATTTCTAAATAAACTACAGGGTGAGTCTATCTTTGTAGCAGTTGCTAGTAAAATTATTGAAAGGATTAATAGTTTACTGAGGAACAAAAGAAACAGCTGCTGTGCTTAAACTCCATGTCCTAGATAGATAATGCATTTGGATCCCACCTAGGGTGACAAAACTGCTATCATCTTATTGTCTTTATTTTTCAACTCCATCTGCATTGGTTTCTGCTAAGGGTGGGAGCTGTGTGAGAGGAGGCATACCAGAAGAAGTTAAAAGAGCAGATATTCTATATGTCACTTTCTATTAGCTTACTGAAGAAAGAAAACCAAAACAGTTACTGTGTTTAAACTCCAAGTTCTTGATGTACCTGGAGCCCAGCTAGGATGTCAGAGCTGATATTTCCTTAATCTTTTTATATTTTAACTGTATCTGCCTCTGTATTTTAACTGTATCTGCCTCTGGCTGTGCTGGGATGTGGGAAAAACACAAGAAGCCATTAAAAGAGGAGATGCTCTGCAAGTGTCCATGAGCAGAAGAGTAACTGTGTGTTAGTGTGGCAACGCAAAGACACAAAGAGGCTTTTTGCATGTCTTTAATGGATAAGAAGAATAGGAGGAGAAGGCAGGCATGCAGGGTAAATATTTCACGTTAAAGTGTATTCTTATTGTGTTTTAATTTGATTTTCTTTTATATAAGTGAATAAAAATATTTTGTTTGGCAGATCATTTGGAAAGGAGCTTTTTAGACATTGTAACAGTTAGCAGTTGTGTGATTATCTCTCGGTTTGATTGTAATAATACATGTTGCTTCTATGCAGATTCTTTAACAGTGTTTCTAATATGAAGTAATTATATAGCATTTTAGAGGTTTATGGACAGAGTCTCATACTTTACAAGAGGAAACTTAACGAGAATGTTTTGGTCGAAATTGAAGAAAATGTGATCCAACCATCTGCACATTTTAGAAAATGTATACAAACTGGTACTTCACCTGTTCAAGGTAAAATTACTTAGATGTTTGCCATACAAGTGTTTCCTCGATTTTATCTAGTGGGATTTTGGATAACCATGAGGAGCAGTATGGTGTCAGTAAATCCAATGCAGGGTTGGTAATACAAGACTGTGTGTAGGGGATTTTCAGCCCTCTGAGTAATAAGCAGAAGCAGTTAATATAACAAAAGTCTAACCTGTAGTAGAAACACTATAAAAAATCAAAAAGCAGTAAGAGATGCAGTGAAGAAAATGAAGAAAAACCTGTAATTATTCAGAATAACAAACAGAAAAAATGGAGATAGAAGGTAATCGGTAGTCAGATGTTACAGAGTGATGCCACGGAAACATTTCAGCCATGATGGAATCCAGATAGAGGATCAGTGAAGTGGAATGTGAACTAGTGAGTTCAATAGTGTTAATTGTCATAGGTTAGTTCCACTGCCACATAAGGGTGATGTACTTATTACTGATGACTCTCAGTTATGGGGCATTAAGAACTTCAACACCAAGAATCAACTGAGAGGTGGCAACTCTAACCACCTTTTCTGAGTGCAAATGTGTAGATGTTTATGAGGCATTATCAAAAAGCTTTTTAAGACATAACTATGATTTTGTCATTGTTTTCTGTAGAGGTAACAATGTGGGTAGAACATATTTGGCCCACTGGAAACTCACTGTTGATAACATAATAAATCTCATTATGGAAAAAGGGGTTGATTTAACCTTTACAGGCATGACTCCATCAATTTGCTTTTCTGTGCTTAATAAATACATGGCATTAAGACAGGACAGGAGTGTTTGAGGAAAGGATTTCAAGTTGCATTTTATTTGAACAAAATGGTGTATATATTTAATGTGTTTGCAATGGATTTTTATCACTTTGGTGATATGAGTAAAATGATTCTTGACAGCTATCTTATCAAGACAGTCAAGGACTTCTAGGAAGAACAATTTGGAGACAAATATAAATAAGTAAGATAAACTGAGGAAGAATGTCAACTGCTTATTAATTAATCTGAGGTGTTTGAATAATAAAATTGGTGCATTTGAATCATTAAAACCAAACCATCAATTATGATATTATCCACGTTACCAAACCTTGGTATAACAACATGAACTTGCCTTTATAATTAATAGACTATAGGAGCCATCAGAAATACAGAGTGAATAGCATAGGTATGCATCAGTACTCATCAAAGATGAGATTACATCAAGATGTGATACTGAGTTCTGCAGTGAAATTGTAGGTGCCACTGTTCAGCTGAATAAAGATACTGTCATAATAGCTGCCTTTAGCAGACCATCAAATATTAATATCATAGATAAAGAAAACATTGTGAGGGAGTCGTTGATCTTCATTTAGAAAAGGTATTTATTAATTTATGACAGTTTACCTCATAACGCCTAACATTAACTGGGACCTTCGGGGAGTAACAAAAGGTATACTGGACAAAGTGGTAGAAAAATGCTTGCTATTTGATTATAAGGAAATTGTTAGTGTTCCTACACATGGAGAGAATATTCAGGATATGGTGTTGTTTAAAAATTTAAATCTAGTCATAAATGTTCAGCTGCTCCTAATATTGATAACACATATCATCATGCATTGGAATAAAATTTTATCAGCAGGTTAGTATTATCATCCCAATAATGTAGGTCACAAAAAAGATTGTAAATATTAACTACCCTACAATAGAGAAAAAATAAATAGTTGAAAGTGGGAAGAGACAATCTGTAGGAAGATTGTTTCTGAAAAGGGAAGAATATTCAATGATTTTATGGATTTTCTCTTGAATAAATATATTCCAGCTAAGACTAGGTTAACAAAGCACAAGACTGACAAATATCCATGATCCCCCTTGGTGGTTGCATTCTCTCCAAAACTGTTTTCATAACAAAATGTACTTTTGGAAAATTCATAGTAGAAAAGTTCCAATACCAGAGTATAAACTAAAATGTTGGAAAGCTACTCCAACCTTGAAAAAGTGATTAGAAGACCAAATGTGAGTTAGAAAAAACAAGGAATCTGCTCATATCAAGGTTAGTCATAAAGTATATTTCAAACAGGATGCCTGTTTAGTAGAGGGGCTTCAGGAAAAATCAAGTTATTGATGGATAATGCTATTATGATGGAGCAAACCCTTGTTACCAACATTCTGTACAAACGCTTCTTTGTTATATCTTATCTATATGTAATAAAATAGATAATACCAATGGTGAAAACACTGTGTCCTATCCATATATTCAGGAAGTAGCAGTTGTAGAGAAGAGCAGTGATGGTAATACTGTTTCTTGAGCAGTTGAGGCAGCAGTGAGGACAATTAAATGTAATGTCACACCAGGCTCCAATGAATACAATGGGTACTTTCTCCATAAGAGCCTACCAAAATGTTGAAGTGTCTTGTCCATCATTTTCTGTCCTCTTTGAACAGTAGATGTGTTCCTATGTTTTGGAAATAAGCTATTACAATTCCAATCCCAAAGGGTATTAGCAAATGTACTGCAGCTAACGATTGTCCAATCAGTCTAACAAATATAACTGGGAAGGTATTTAAGAAAACATTACTGTTGATGCTTAGTGTTTCTCCTAGGCAGCTATTTGGCATCATAAAGTATGGTTTTAATCCTGGAAGATCTTGTCAATGTAATCATATTGCATTTTTAACTACTGTAATTCATTCATTTGAATATAATCTGTAAATTGATGTTACTTATTAAGCTCTGACAGAGGCTTTTGATTCTGTGCTACACCAGAGTATTTTTGAAATCAAGGACAATTTTATTATGCAGTGGATTCAACTGACTGTGTGACAGTTATAAGATCGGAATTAGGGATAAGCGCTTAGAAAAAAAAAAAGTGATTGCCAATGTTATCCAACAGGGTTCCATGTTGGGGCCCTTCTTATTTAGTTTGTTCATGTCTGCCATCACTTTTTTCTAATGAAGTATGGATAAGTAAATATGCAAATAAGATAAAGACTGAAATAGTAGTTCGAAGTATTGTTGACCTTGCAGAAGTATGCTGATGGTTTGTTTTACTGATCTGTAAATAACTGGGAACTGTTTAATCATAAGAAATGTGTGATACATTCTAGGAAAGATAATCATAGATATCCCTATATTGTACATAATGAACCAATTCCAGTTGTGCCCACTGTCAGGGATCTGAGGGTGACTCGGGACCAGCAATTCAGAATAAAAAATCATATGATGGGTCGATTGCATAAATAGTATGGGAGGATAGTCAGTAGTGGGAAAGAAGAGATATGATTCCTTCATACATCACCATTAGACTGCATGTGGAATATGGTGGAGTGACATGCATCTATACTAAATGTTGCATATATAGGCTTGGAAGGAATTAAGAAAATACCTACAAGGTAGTTAATCAGTATTCATGGAATGGAATACATCAACAAAGGCTCTTAAACTACATTCTGTTGCTTATAGGCTAATGACAAGTGATATTATTCTTATATTTAAATATGTAAACAATGAAAAATATATCATTACTGTGTGGTGCTGTTTTTCAATTATGGTATACATACTATGAATAGGAAGCTATTGGTTGTTACATATAGGTTCCTAGGTAGGTACTAGGCTATCGGTCCTGGGGCCTATATAAGCCTAGCCAAAAAGTTCCTTGGCTTTCTCCACCCAAGAAAATAATTTTCCTGTGCCCCTGTCAAGCAGTGCTGCAGAAGTGATCCCCAGGGTGAATTTTCTATTTCCCTTCCAGTTATCAAGATTTTTCTTAAAGAGTGCCAATGAGGAGCTTTGCTTGACACGAATGGGTAGTTTGTTCCAGAGTATGGGAAGTCTCTGGGACAGGAATATATCCCTCCAGCATGTTTTGTTTATTGTGGTGATAAGGTTTAGGTCCCTGGAGCATGTGATTCAGAAATATTGGAATTTCTTTAAGTGTAGCATGTCCAACAGCTCTGGGTTTGACATAGCTTTGTATGTTAGGCAGAGATCGTCTCTGAGTAGGCGATATGTGACGGAGTAGAGCTGGAGTTTTTTGAGACGGTCTGTGTATGGCATCTGTTTGAGGCCAGTAATCCTCTTAGTGAGGTATTTCTGTGGCCTTTCCAATTGTTGTAGGTGTCTTGTGAGATACATGCCAAATGGGGCATTGTACTCTATAATGGGTCTGATGAGGGATGAGTAGAGAGGAATAATGACCTCCTTTTTCCTAGAGGAGAACCCTTTTGTGATGAGGTGTACCAAGTAGAAGGATTTTCTGACTAGTGTGGTGATGTGGTTATCAAAGGAGAGACTACTGTCCACCTCTGTCCCAAGGTCTGTTACAACACTTTCAGTGTTTATTGAGCTACCACCTATGTGGTAAATCATGGGTAATGAGTTTTTCCCAAAGGTGATGACAATGCACTTCTTGGCATTGAGCTTGAGGCCATGACTTTGACACCAAGCATCTGTCTCTGTGAGGCCCTTTTGTAGAATGTCTACATCATTAGGTGATTCTATTATGGCTCCCAGTTTGAATTCATCTGTGAACATTGTTAGCCAAAGACCTTCTGTGTTGGGCTGCACTTCAGAGAAGTAGATGCCAAACAGGAGAGGACCCAGAACTGAACCCTGTGGTACTCCACTCGTCACTGGTCTGAAGTCGGACTTGGAGTCAGTTACTTTTACTGTGTGGGTTCTGTCAGTGAGCCAGTTAGCCGCTCATCTTGTGACATAGGGGTTTATGCCTTGGTTAGTGAGTTTATCTATAATTCCAGAGTGGGAGATGGTATCGAAAGCCATGGCAAGGTCAAGATAGGTTGTGCACACTACCTTGCCCTCATCTACGGCTCTAGTGACTGCTTCAAAGAAGTCAATCAGGTTTAGTAGACATGATCTAGCTTTTACAAACCCAAACTGAGTGGGGTCCAGGGTTTGGAGGTTACCTATGTCTTTGTTTATAAGCTCCAAGATGATACGTTCCATGGCCTTGCAGACCAGGCTCATCAGGCTAATGGGGCAGTAGTTTCTGGGGTCCGTGGTGGCAACCCCTTTGTGGAGTGGGATAACTGTCCCTGTGCCCCATTCGGTAGGCACATAGCCTGAGGTGAGGCTATGATTGAACATGGTACTTAGGCGGGGTGCCAGTTCATTCTGTAGTTCATGCAGTATGCAGCCTTGGATGTTGTCTGGTCCCATGGATCCTGTGTTCTTGGTTTTGGAGAGTGCAGTCTTTACTTGTTCATCCATGATTACAGGGGCTTTGCATTCTTCCGGTATTAAGATGGGCCCTTTGGAGGGTAAGAGGGGGGCAAAGTTAGCACTGAACCTATCTGCCAGGATGTTGGCAATATCAGTTGGTTCTGTATATTTAGTGCCATTGTGCTGTAACTCAGAGCAGATCTGAGTGTTGCCATTGAGATTCTTGACATAGTTGTAGAATGCTTTGTGGTTGTCTTTGGAATCAGTGGTGATTTTATTTTCATAACTGGCTTTGGAGGATTTTATGAGGGATCTCAGCTTCTTGCTGAGGCTGACCAGAGGGTTCCTCCAATCTTGTGATTTTACTCTTTTTTGCAACAGCTTCATCCTTCTGTTGTAGAGTTTGTTTATCGCAGGGGACCACCAGATTGGCTTCCTTTTTTGGAAGATAGCATCTTGGTTCTATTGGGGATGGCACAATCCATGCACTTGTGTATGTGCTTTTACAGTGCATTTGTGTAAGATTCAGCAGCTTTACCTTTATTTTCCACCTGCATGGGTGTCGTGAAGTTTGCCGCTTCTGTCTTACAAAGCATGAAGTTGGCTTTGGAGTAGTTTTTGATGGTGGTTTCATTAATGGGGGGGGGGGGAATATGGATGTCTAGGTGATTAGCTTGTAGTCAGATCTGACCAGCAAGGAGTTGACCTCTGGCGTGGAACACTGGTTACCGATATCAGTAATGACCAGGTCCAGGATATTGCTGCCCCTGGTGGGGGTGTGGACAAGCTGATCCAAGCCATTGGAATTTATGAATTCCAGAAAACGCTGAGTGAATGAGTTGGTACATGAGTAGTTTTTCCAGTTGATGGTGGGGTAGTTGACATTGCCCATAATTAAGGTATTGGGTTGTACCTTAATATTTTCCAGTATCTTAAGAAATGAAGAATGGGAATCCTGGGCTATGGTGGGGGATCTGTATCAAACTACAACCTGGATTGCAGTCTTGCCCAGTGTTAGTTGCACTTGGATAATTTTGGATGTATTATGTTGAGCAACTAGCCTGATGGTGTGGATATCCTTAATGAATATGGACACACCTCCACCTTTAGTGTTTCAGTCCGGGTTAGGTGTCCGAAAGGTCTGGTATGAATTATAGCCTGGTAATGCAGGGGTGCTCTTTGGAGTCTGGAACCAGGTCTCTGTCACTGCACAGATGTTGATGTTCTCCATTTTAAGGAGTGACTTGTGTAAGTGCATTTTGAGGGTTAGACTTCTAGCATTGAGTAGCATTACCCTCAGAGTTTGCTTGCTTGTACCTGTTACGGTGGTGAATTTAGCATTTGAACCTTGCCTAAAAAAGGCACTATAGGGGTGGCAAGAGCTTTAGCCAGTATCCAGAATCCCAGGGGCGACAGGTGCAGGCCATCTCTGGCAAAGCATCGTGGTCTGTCGACCATGTCATCCCAGGCAGACAGATACTGGATCCCCTTAGAATGATACCAGAAGCTTAGCCAATTGTTGAAGTCAATCATTTTGTCCTTGTACTGTGGTATCATACTGGGCAATGGCAGGATGCTACTCAGGGCTAGGGTCATACCTGCCTGGGCTACAAGATCCGAAAGCTCCTCCATGTCTCTTTTCATGTAGTCCAGGGAGGTACATCTCAGGTCATTTACACCATCCTGGACAATGACAGAATCATATTTGTACTTGTTGTGGAGTGACCTGAGTGCGTGCATTATGTGGCGGATCCTGGCACCCAACACGCAGCTGACAGTAACTTTCTCCTTGTTTAGCCTGGTGAGTGGGACATCAGTGTGCCTGACTATAGCATCACCTATGACTAGTGTGTTGGGTATGTTGTTTTGCCTTATGGGATGAGGTTGAGTGGCACACTGATTTTGTGGGCTATGTGTCATTTGGGTAGTGCTGGGGGGGGGGGGGTTGTCTGCGTTTCAGCTTGAGAGGGCTCTGTCACTTGGGCAGATTTTTATTGAGAGCCTCCGTGAATGTGGGTGTGTGCTTTGTGTTTCTATGTGTGGGTTTTGAAGGACTATGTGTTGAGTGTGGTGTGGTGCAGGTGTTAACCTTCTCCTCTTGACTGTCTAGTTCAGTCTTGGCTGGAGAGAGCTTGGCTTCCAGTTTGGCTATATAAGTGCATCTCTCACAGGTTATAGTGTTGGGTGGTAGGAGGAGAGGGTTGTCAGTGTACATGAGGCAATTGCTATCTTTCCCCAAGATGCCCAGATTCATCAGGTGGACAGAAGAAAATACTGGGAGCTGATCCATGGACATGACTAGATAGATGCTTATTAACTTAAGCACTAAGAACTGTTTTCCTCTTGACAAGTGAAGAAAGTCAAGTGCTGTAGTAATTTGTAGTTTATTTAGTGCTTACAATGGGTTCTGAGCAAGTGCTGAGCACAAGGAAACAGTTTTTAGTACTGAAACTAAAAACTGGCTAGTTCTATCTAAAACTGGCTAGTTTTAGCACCAATACGAAGAAGAGAAGCAGGCCATGGCCTGTTTGGTGATCCACAGTCTTGTCCCAGATGATGCAAGGGTCTGCAGGCTTGTAGCCTTTTTTCTGGTAGATGCCTCAAATAGCAACCAGACCAATCAGGTATGTTAAGCAAAGTCACTCACTCTCCAACCAGAAAGAGTCAGGAATCAATGCACTCTGCTCCTACTCTCAACAGGATCAGAATATAAGCACAGATTCTAAGTAATCACCTATAAAGCAGTTATTAAGCTTTCCTGTGATCAGCAGTCTCCAGGAAATAATGTAACTACACTCCTTCTCTCACCAGGAGAAAACAGAAGCATTAACCCTAAGATGTCTACCGAGAGGCAGAATGTGGGCTCTACAATAACTGGTGGTCTTGCAATAGATACTTAAAGGTAAGATGAAAAAATGCTTTATCCTGAACACTGCAGTGTGCACTAGGGGAGTTAGATGTGAAAGTAGGTAACTTAAATTTTACCTGTCTAAAAGGTAAGTTTTAGCGGAGAGTCACTATTTTTAAAATAGCAAGATAGATTGAAAGGGGGTGGTCACTTTTTTATGCTGGTACTATGAAATACAGCAGGATGGCCAATAAATTTAAATAGTTGAAGGGGAGTGATTTCACAAAATGATAATTTTGTGCTTACTCACACCAGCCAGTAAAAGCAGAAAGGAAATGAGATGTATATTGTCAAATTAACACAAGGGGCAGGCAAATAGAAAGACAGTGGTGTTTAAGAACACAACAGTAACCAGGTGGGAGGGTGGGAACATTTTCTGTCTGACTCACAAAAGACAGGCTGTGGTTTCTTTTCAAGTTTTAGTATGCAGTTAAAAGCATAATACAAGTAAAACACAGTATAAAGAAAACAAATCACAGTATACAAAATAGAAAAAGGCAATAAAGTAATACAAAGCACAACAAATATAAAGCAAACTAACCTTTCCCTCACAGCAAACTGTAGCAGAATCTGGGTGACCCTTTACAGTAAAGCTCTGAAATGTTTTATTTTACCCCTTAAATAGAAGGTTTAGTTCTTAGCTCCACCCCCTCAATTCACAGATGATTAATCTTAGCTGACCTGTTGTAACTTATGTGTGACTCCTTAATTGACCTCTTCTAATTTCTGTCTGACTCACAAGAGACAGGCTGTGGTCTCTTTTCAAGTTTTAATATGCAGTTAAAAGCAAAATACAAGTAAAACACAGTGTAATAAAATAAATCACAGTATACAAAATAGAAAAAGGCAATAAATTAAAACAAAACACAACAAATAAAAAGCAAACTAACATTTCCCTCACAGCAAACTGTAGCAAAATCTGGGTTAGCCTTTCCAGTAAAGCTCTGAAATGTTTTATTTTACCTCTTAAATAGAAGGTTTAGTTCCTTGCTCCACCCCCTCAGTTCTCAGATGATTAACTTTAGCTGACCTGTTGTAACTTATGTGTGACTCCTTAATTGACCTCTTCTAATTTCTGTCTATCTCACAAGAGACAGGCTGTGGCCTCTAGTCAAGTTTTAGTATGCAGTTAAAAGCAGAATACAAGTAAAACACAGTGTAAAGAAAACAAATCACAGTATACAAAATAGAAAAAGGCAATAAAGTAATACAAAACACAAGTAAAAAAGCAACACAACAAATAAAAAGCAAACTAACGTTTCCCCTCACAGCAAACTGTAGCAGAATCTGGGTGAGTCTTTCCAGTAAAGTATGGTATCCTTATCAGTTAAGCATAGCAGTTTTGTTCACATGGGTATCAATATTTGGGCCTCTTTACAACTGCATATTAGATCATCTTCTTCTTTTGCTATACTCAAGGGTTGGGAGGGTGGCCTAATGGTTAAGGTGTTTGCCTTACAAACACAAGGTGCAGGGTTTGAGTCTCACAAGGGATAACTAGCTAGGCTTAAAAAGGCTCACAAGAGCAGTTAGCTTAGTACTAATCTATGAATCTATAAGATATAAATTATTAATTGGGTGTGCAAGTCTGCCTTTGACAAATAATATATGGTGGCCAACTCTAGGTAGCCTATATTAAAGTCTTCAGTTAGCCAAACCTACTAAACTAACACTGAACACTGAGTGAAGCTAATATTTTAAATTGAATATGAGGATAGCATCTTTATAAAGCATCAGGGTGTGTCAGATTATGGGAGCTTAAATTTATTATAGGAGGGTAACTAAAGAACTTGATAAAGTATAAACATAATGTGCAATACCTGTGGCCTCAGTCGCATGCAACATTCTTTTTTCACTTTTTTAGATTTATCTTTTGTAATTTATGAAGTACTATAAAGGCATGTATTACTTGAGGCCATAGCTGTATCAACTACATTCAGCAGGGTTAATTATTTTTTTTTTCCTTTCTGGAAAAGCAATGGCTATATCTTCAAACTTTATCTGTTGTATGCAAATTATATTCTAATCCGCCTATTTTGTTGTATGTTAGTGACTCATACAACCAGTAACTGAATTGATATGTGGTAAAAATCCCCCTTTCTCCTTATTTATTTAATTTATAGTTATATTTCAATATCATCAGATAGAAGCATATATCTCTTTCCTAAATATTGCTGGATTCCTTACTGCTTTTGCTTATGATATTAATGTTTATTTTCATCATGGCTCTCAAATGTACAGATTTTCACATAATGTTCAGATTTGTGCCTCATATTTTTAGTCTGCTCCTCATAAAATGTGTAGTTTTCTGAAAAATAACTGAAGATTGAAGTCAGTAAATGATGACAAACATTTGAGTTTCAAACATCATATCCTTCAGAAAATGTATGTTAACACAACGCATGTTATTCTAGCGACTAAGTTTATAAGAGCAACATTTAAAACCTGCCCCTATTTTAGGCCTTTGCCCCCCAGTATTTTTGGCTTTGTCTAGATTTCTTGTATTAAGAGGTTGAGCAGTATGGTTTTCATTCTCCAGCAAGTGATCTACCTAAACTTGTTAAAACAATTTCAACTCTAACTATAAAATTAATCTGAGTAAATTTGCTGTATTTTAACTTTGTGCTGATTATACCATACTTAATCTTTTTTACACTTATGAGTTAAAACCTTTACCAAGTTTAAATTTCTTTGGATACATTTTACCCTAAATAATAAAGAATATCATCTTTGCAATGCTTTAAAACATTGCAGTGGAATAAAGCAGTGCTTGAAAAGTGGACACCAATACCTTTCTGTTTAATTGCAGAACCATCCTTTGTCAAAGTGAATGCATTGCTTTATCTATTGTTTACATAACATCATAAATTATAGATGCCAGACTACTCCCAAATCTTATTTGTGCAAATCTACAGTGAATTAATAAAATGTATATGCTTCAGGTGGCCTTAGAATGCCACAACTGTATTGTCATTTCTTAGTTGTCAGTTAAGCCCAACTTTGTCAAGCAGTTGAAAACACCTCTATTAAGAAGAAGTGAAAAAGAGCTTGGTTTAATGTTTGGCGAAAAGAAATTTAAAATCTTGATTGTAAGTATATGTCATTGTCTTCATTAGATTAAATCAAAAGAGCTAAGTGTATCTGTTTAAACTCAGCTTTTAATAATCTTATTAAAATGTTGACTCTGAGTAAAATTGTACCATTATTCTAACTTCTAATAAATAATGCAAATATTTTGCTTGAAAATCAAAGAACCTGTGATAGAAGTGTCCTGTTAGGAAGTGTTTGATCACATATGATATTGTCGTACATTATTTTACATCTATCAAAGAAACGTTATAATTATAAATTGTCAATAAGCTATAATGGAGTAATTATCATTACTTAGATCAAATTTAAGTAAAAATTCATCAGCTCTGCTTTTGACAGAATAAAACGTGTCTAATACCAATTATTAAAACAAGCATCACACTCTAATAATTGAGTTTCCAAGATTTATTTTAATCACAGACAAAAAGTGGAGACACACTTTTGCGTTTTAAAATCTCTGACAAATTGGATTTATTAAAAGAAAATTAATCAGTATAAATAAACATGTAGTATTTATTCATGGAATTATATTCTACTCAGGAAATTATTTTATGTGCTTATGTAATCTCCAAGAAGACATCCACTTTCCCCAGGCTATCTCCTAAGTATAGATTCACTGGGCAGAGGACATAAATATTTTGCATATCTTTTGATTTTGCCCATCTGCTCATTGAATTTGGAGATTCATAAATGCTAAATTAAAGCTACTTCAGTTTCAGTTTTAGTAAGGATAATTTTGTCTTATTTGTTGCCGTATTTGCTTTGGTCAAATTTTATATTATCATTCACTGAACTAATCTGAAGGGAAGAATAACTGTAAGTTTTTCTTTCAGCACTGATAAGTATTTGGGGCCATATTAATTGTCAAGTAAATAAAAATCATTCTGTAAATTCTCAACCTCTCAGAAGCTATCTCATGTTGTTAATATACAGTAAAATTAATATTTCTGAGGTTCACAATTTAAGGCTTCTGTGGTCAATTTATAATACCTTCGTAAACCTCATTACCTATTCTTAATCTACAGCTGCAAAATTTTGTACAAAAGCAAGAAAGCTACATGAAAAAGTACTCACCATTAGCTCTATAGTCTATGCAGGACAAACAAAATTTATGAACATACTGTACAGGTCATCACAGGTTCATAGATGAATACTAAGCTAATTGCCATTAAGGAACATTTTAAGCTTAGCCAATAACTTGAGATCAGAATCATATGCTGTATCTTGTGTCTATGAGGCAAGTACCTTAATCATTATGACAATCCTTCCCCCCAAAAGTATTTTAGCTGTATTCAAACCATTAATCATCTGAGTTTTTTATCTAAAATCACTGCACATACACATTGTAGCACAGAGAATCGTCTGAACAAACCTAGTTAATTAACAAAACTGCAAAGTACAGTACAAGTACAACAAAGTGAATTTAAAAATACAGAAACTATAAACCACAGCAACTCCCAAGTTCAATAAAATGAATGAACAAATGTATAAAAACATTATAATTAACAAAACCAATCACGTAAACTGCAAGTGTAACAATCTCACTAAAATTTAACTAAGACCTAAGTATGAAATCAAAAACTAATATTATATCTTAACAAAAACAAATTTTTAGCAATGCAAACTAGCAAGTAACTGCCCACAGGTACCAATATGATTCTGTCATAGTCCATGTGGGTGTAACTGACCAGATACGTACCTCACTGTACTATATGAAAAGAGACATTATGGATATTTTTAAATATGTGTCACATAAAAGTATGTGCCTTGCATTAGGCAGCATTCAACTTTCAGCAAGAATGATGCCACAGTGTGAACAAAAAAATGCCAGCTTTTAATAATTAGTTTAGTTTCTGGTGTCACTGCAGGGGGATCCAATATCTATTGGCATGTCAACACATGGTTACTAGACATATTACTTTGCTAAGGTTGGTCTGTACCTGTGCCCCCCCCCCCGGGCTTTTAGAGTTGACTCAGATTTTAAAAACTTTATCCACCCCCTTAGATCCCCTTTTAGATAATGTTAAAATGACAAATCTATCAACATAGCAAAACAATTCAAAGCATCCTTAAGGTGTTACTGCTCAATGTTAGGAGCCTAAACAAGAAACTCCACATCCTATATCCCTGTCCCCTTTCAAATAAAGCCTTAATCACTGGATGGGAAATCACAAATTCATCACTTGTCTGGTCTCTATGCCTCTGTCAGACAATAAGTAAATTAATCCTTAACTAACATAGCCCAGAACATAGCTCTTAGCTACCTCCTTACTTTTGTACTAAAGAATAAAACTGGCTTGGGTTGCACAGATAGGCTTATAAAGGCTCTAGTGGTCATTAGCCAACTATGAGTCTATGAACCTATGATTTAAGCTTTACTGTTTGTTTCAAACCACTTTCCTGTATAAACTTCATCTGAATTAGAAACTTTTCAAATTTCAAAGTGAGCTCATAAATGTTAAGTCTGCTTGTGAGTCATTTCTCTATATGAAGCTTTAGTGAAGTTCATCGAAGATTGAATAATATATGAAAATGGTACAAACCCAAAAGGAACCTTCAGTCAAAGGACCAGCACCTAAACAAATCTCAAACATCTAGTAACTCCCATGCAGACTCTATATATTTAGTAAACACAGCAAAATTATTGAACACCATTCCCTTCACCATTAAACAAATAACCTCATTGTTGTATTTATTTATTTATTTTTGGGGAAAAAAACTTGGCTAGGCTTAAAAAGGCCCACCAGGCCATTAGCCTTTTAACAATCTGAATTTATGAATCTATGAATCTAAAACCAACCTCAAAGTACATCTAAATCATGTAAGAATCTGCAAATGTTCTGAACCTCCAGTGTAAAAATGTGCAACTACTCACAATTTCCTTTTCTTAGATACTAAACCATTTCTTTGCAAGTGGCTTTTTATGTCTTATTGAAGTGAGTTAATTGCATTCCTTCCATGAGAAATGTATGCTTTATTGTTCAGTTACCAGCTTACATATCAGTTATGTCATTAGTTTAGCTCCCCAATTTTTAATGCTTTCTACTTCTTAGTGATATTATTACATCTACATTGATAATTTCCTGCTTTGGGGTAATGTGTGCCAATCTCACTTTTTAGTATTTTCTGGAGTTAATATATTTGTGTGATATTTCCTGTTTATTCTATTTTAATGAATTATATTTTTGTACATCTTTCTTGGGAGTTTGTTTAAACATTGCAATATTATATATCTACTGTTTCTTGAAGCTTTTTTCCTCAGGCCTCTACTGAAAATGGGAAATCTATCCAGTTGAACATTCCCAGTAAACAAAAGCAAATAAAAATAAATAAGTATATTCTAAATTTAGTCTTCCATGGAAGGCACTTCTGACAGAAACTGTCTTTCACATCCTAGAATTTTCTTCCAATTCATCAGAGTTGCTGTTCAGAATTATTTCAACTAATTTTCGTTTAATTACTTGATCACCTTCCAGTGAAGGTGACTTTTCCTCTGAAGGGCATGTATCAGGTGTTCCTTCTTAGTAGCCATATTACTATCTCCTCAGAGTCACACTGCATATTTCTGGGGGGTGCACCAAGTGGTAAGAGTGAGACTAAGTGGTTATCAGTCAGTGTAGTTCACCACTAGCTTATCTGACTGCACATTCTGGAAGGATTACTAGAAGGTAAGGAGTAAAATGCTTATTGCAAATCAAGACATTAGCCAACAGTCTGCAATGTCAATAAAAGTGCATGCTATAACTAGAGTTTGAAACTTCTAGAGCACTAAACATGTTCTTAATACTTCCAACACAGTTGGAACATGTTAATACTCTACTATAATAGTATATGATGAAGAGTAGTTAGGAAGAATAATTATTAAGGACCTGTGATTTATTCTGAACAATAATGAAGAAAGATTTAGATGTGTCATGTCCATATCTGAGTACTAAAAATGAAAGATCAAATTGTATTGTGTAAGTGAGCAATGGGTGATGGATGCAAATGTAGTAGACACTGGCAATTGCAGTACCAGCAGTTGTTAGGTATGCACTTTCATTCTAATAACTCCAAGTGTTTGTTTTGTACTATTATTTTTGGGGCATTTAATTTTTCATTCATTCTCTGCCCTGGGGCTATTCTTATGTGTAATGGTAGCTGCTTTGCAAAACTGAGCTGAAAATTGGTGCCTTTTTGAAAAGTTGCTTGTGCTTTACTTTCATTTTTACATTTAAAAGTATTTTCTGTAAAGTTGTTGTTTTGGACTGAGATGAGAAAACATTAACTGGATCCTTTCATTCTGTTTAGGCAAATTCTCTCCTGTGAGCAGCATCATTGTAAGGATAACAGCTTTCCAAAATTTAGTTGATTACTAGTGCCTTTGTGTTCATGCAGTAGAGCACAGTACTCTGTGCCTGACTTTATTTAGAGCACAGTACTCTGTGCCTGACTTTATTTAGAGCACAGTACTCTGTGCCTGACTTTATTTAGAGCACAGTACTCTGTGCCTGACTTTATTTAGAGCACAGTACTCTGTGCCTGACTTTATTTAGAGCACAGTACTCTGTGCCCGACTTTATTTAGAGCACAGTACTCTGTGCCCGACTTTATTTAGAGCACAGTACTCTGTGCCCGACTTTATTTAGAGCACAGTACTCTGTGCCCGACTTTATTTAGAGCACAGTACTCTGTGCCCGACTTTATTTAGAGCACAGTACTCTGTGCCCGACTTTATTTAGAGCACAGTACTCTGTGCCTGACTTTATTTAGAGCACAGTACTCTGTGCCCGACTTTATTTAGAGCACAGTACTCTGTGCCTGACTTTATTTAGAGCACAGTACTCTGTGCCTGACTTTATTTAGAGCACAGTACTCTGTGCCTGACTTTATTTAGAGCACAGTACTCTGTGCCTGACTTTATTTAGAGCACAGTACTCTGTGCCTGACTTTATTTAGAGCACAGTACTCTGTGCCTGACTTTATTTAGAGCACAGTACTCTGTGCCTGACTTTATTTAGAGCACAGTACCTTGTGCCTGACATTTATTGTTACTTTTTAACAGCATTTTCTGTAAGGATTTTGATATTTGGGGCTGGGCTGTGAACACATCAGATACTCCCTTTGCACATTTCTGTCTAATCAGAGTGATTAGCAAGAGAGGCTAGAGAATTGGTAGTGCATTCAGCATGTAACTACAAGAGATTAGATACACTATAACATTAATAGCTTAGGGAATTTCTAGTTCTACTGTGTTGTACAGTTTAATACAAAAACGGAGGAAGCTATGGATATTTATTCTTTAGAAAATCTACACGCCATGTGGTTTTAAAGATATGCACCTTATATGTGCATCTTGTAAACTACTTACTGAAGAGCATATAAAATTTAATTTTAAATCACAGAAAAACTTTTGATGCCAGACTGCAACATTAACAGACAGTGATAAGATTTTAGTTGCTGTGGCAAACCTAGTCAATAATGAAGCTTTAATAATGTAAATACAATAGATGGCATAGGAAATATATTTAGAAACTGTGTATTACAAAGGTAAATAGAAAATAACTTAATTATAGATTGTGATATGAATAAACAAAAACAAATAATTAATTTTGTAAATATTTTTTTCCGAAATTGTGGCAACATGGAAACGTGATAACAATGAGAATTGGGTTTTGATGGTTACCCGCAAACAGAATTGCCTTTTCCTGTTAGTTATAATTCATTTTTGGAAGCTGCTAGACAAATTGAGTTTTCAAGTCCTTATACTCTAGACCCAAATGAGCAACTGCCTTTTTTAGGAAAATGGGCAAGTCTAACTCCATTAGCAAAGAACATTCAACAGACAGTAACAATGGAAACCCGGTCTTCATGCAACTAGGTAATAAAAACACAGATCTATATTACAACAACAAACAATCAAATGATCAAACATTGTTATAACTGCCCCTAAATATCGAATACACAAAACAGCGAACAACCAGAACAGAAATTTTTTCCCTCGCTGTTCCCCAAAAAAAAAAAAAAAAAAAAAAAAAAAACACTAAACACTAAATAAAGTGGGGGGGGGGGTTTGCCCCCACACCCCTACTTAAATATGCCAACTCCGAGATTGCACTACAATGGAGGAAATGGCACAACCCGGACAGACGGCCCAGCGATTTCTTTCCCTGGGAAAAAAATTTGCTGTTCTGGCCGTTCGCCATTTTGCCAGTTCGATACTTATTGTTCGAACTAACAGCATTCAATCATCTGATCATTCGCTGAGCTAAAGTAGACCACAATGGTCATTGAAATCTTTCATACACTGTAGTCATTGAGGACTGCTCAGACATGAACTTGTACAGCAAACCAGTTAATCAAGAAATACAGTTTTTAGTTATTGGGTATTCAGAGCTAAGATGCTTGGGTTAACTAATGATATGTTACAGTGCCTTCTTAAATACATTGCATAATGCATGATGTACTATTGGCCCTTGGGAAGTAATTTAGAATCAGTCAACACCTGACTATAATTATATTTTGTGGCAAAATTATGTTAGTATTACCCCATATGAACGATGGATGGAGAATGTAAAGGCAATTGCTGTGCTCAGTAGTACAAAAAAAGTGGTATTCACTGTCTTCTCCAAAATTTCATCTTCTGTTGTAAAGAACTGCTGGGAGTTGTGTGAGTAAAATTCACAAATTATATCTCTGTGGGAATAGTAGTATATTGTAATTGTGGGAGGATATTCTATATAATTTGCATTATTTTCTAAAGGCAAAGTGCATTAATGTAATACAGGTAATAGGAAACTGAGAATTCATCAAAAAAAATACATTTTTTTAGAATATCCCAATAAAGTAATAGTATATTAAGTAACACACTGTGAACCATAAGGCATGTGCTAACTAGCACTTGTAGACTTAATAATGCGGTAGGTGAGTTTTTAGCTGAATTTATTGCTTAAGGATGTTGTGTAGCATTTATACTTGGGATATGATTTGAAGTATTATAGTCTGTTGCATTTTCCTGGAGTTCTATGATATCATAAGCACAGAACAAACAGAAATGGTGTATATCAATCTATGTAAGGGGGTTATATATTATTTCTTGGGAATGTTCCAGTATATTTGAAATAGTGGCAACATCTCTTATCTTTCGGGGTGAAACATGGGATATGATGACATTTTACAGGTCTCCTAACATGTTAGCTTTAGGAAATTGACTTTTTTTAGCATAATTAGACCTGCGTTTCAATGAAAGTTCATCAATAATATTAGATGATCTTAATGCCACTGATATAAATTGGCAATATATGATGACACAGCAAGTAGATGCGTTGCTAATTTTCTCTTTGCTGCTCAGACCCATTTTCCACAAATTGTTTCAGTGGCTATCATAATAATTGGGCAATAGATTTTGTTTGGATAAATAGTGACTTCTACCCTAGTAACAGTGCAGTAACACAGCCCCTTAGTCATTCTGACCATTCAAGTGTATCATGGGAAAAAGAGATAATGAAACACTGGAACACTACCACACCTGACGAAGATAAAATATTCCATCAAGGAGTGTATGTGGCCATAAATATAGAAACTGAAGGAAGAAAATAGTTTTATCCTACATGCAATAAAAGTAATGAATAAAAATGAAATACAATACTTCTATCAATTCCATTACTGACAAATGTACTAATATCAACACGTAAAACATACTTTAAATACGATGTTGAACAGTTTCTTCCCTAATGGCTAAAGAAACTGCAAAAATTCTTATATTAAGAAAAAAAAAATCAAAGGAATTCCATTCAGTAAAAATAAGGTGAGATATAAACCAGCTTCTGAAGCTTTTAGGAGATTAATCCTAAAATTAAAAGGACAGTTTAAATTATCACTTGGTCACATTACAAATAATATTGTCTTCTAATAAGCATGGGAGAGAATACAAGAATATAAAATCAAATAGCATATGTCTGAATATTGACAACAGCTTTATAATCATTCGTCTAAGCTTGCTGATATTTTCAGTTGTAATGTTTTATTCCTAAACGAGCTGGAACATCAATCTTCTTGGACACAAGTACTGCCATGAATGAATTCTGTTATGTCATCAAAACTGTTGATGTAAGGCAGCATTCATAAGAATTAAGAACACATACTGCCTCAAATCTGGATGGACTAAATGGATATTTCTTGTCAAGAACTGCATTGCTTCCCTATTTTAACACACTTGTTTCAAGAAACATTATTTGCTAAGTGTGTTCCAGAAATCTGGAAAGAAATATAGCTATTCCTATTCCCAAGGGAGATAAATCAGATGGCTTAAAAATTATAGGCCTATATATCTAACTAGCTACTAGGGAAGGATTTTGAGTATGTTATTCTATATCTGTTCAGAGCCTCAAACAAACAAGTCATAGACAGCTTTCATTATGATTTTGTACCTGGAAGAAGTTGATTGAGCAATCTTTTAGAATTTTATGAAACTATAGCATCATACCACAAATTTGCTCTACCTTTAGATATTGTTTAGTTGTATCTTTCTAAAAATTTGTTTCAGTACCACATAATAAAATCCTTCAGGTTATGGTTGCACAAAGTTCAGCTGTTACATCATCACATGAGTACAGGACTGGCTTGGAAATAGGAAATGCAGGGTTAGGATTCAGAGCAGTATTTCGCAGCAAAGAAGCACCACGGTGGTCTTATGTGATCATCTCATTTTGTTCTGTTTATGACTTCATTTCCAAATGGTAAGGAAGCATGGGTAGGCAAATATGCAGATGATACTAAGGTGGGTGCAATTATTACAAATATCAATGATCAAAAACAGTTACAAAATTACTCCAGTTCATTGTACAACTGCCCAATATAAACAGAATAATTTTCAGTTTCCAAAAATGCAGACTTCTTCCCTTATCAAGAAAGGATCCTAGACTCTAACACTATAAATAACCTAGGTATAGTATCCATCACATGGGCTTACTTTTGAAGCCCATTTGATGGATACATTAAGATGCTATTATGGAACCATGAGAGATATATTGCATAATATCAGCAGTAGAGATGATAGTATATGACTACCACTATGTAAGTCCTTGATAGTCATGTAGAACACTGGGATTAGGTTAGCGTATATAACATCCCTTCTCAAAAAAGTTGAAATAATAAAAAAAATCACTAGACAAATATTCATACCAAAACAACTACCTTATAAGGATTGATTAAACTCTATAAAGTTATTTACTTTTTGATTCAGGTTACCTACAGGACACGTCATACTAGTATTTAAATATCTAAAAATGAGACACTGTCTTCTGTGTTTGAGTTGAACTTTGTGTCACATGTAAAAGACAGCAGGAACAAAACATTTTTCCTGTGACTTTCTACTCCATTCTCCACTATCTTTAATATTATATTAAATTACAGTTTCCCTGTCACTTCTATTTTCCCACTTTTACATTTAATAATCTTCTATACCTTTAGTGTATCAGTTAGTTTTCTGGTCAGGGTGTAAACGTGCTGAGAGCAGTAGTGGTAGAGAATACTTTGCTACTGTTTCTGAGGGGAAGATGTTACTGGCTGGAGTTCTAGTTAATTTCTTATTAGTTCTTTTACTTTGTCTCCTTATCTCAATGGTATCTGTAGACATTTGCCTGGTGTCTATTCCCAAGACGTCAGAAGTCTGGGTAGCACATGTCTGTAGAGATATTTTCTGGTGTTTCTAAGCTTAAGCCTCACTTAAGTACTAGGAAAGTATTTGTTCTATATTGTACATATTGTCATTTTGGTGCCTTTCACCTTTATTGCTTATTTTATGATTTGTATAACTTTTTTACAGTTCATTTAAATTCCATTGATGGCTTTGTGTCTTAAACAGTTACATAGCTATTAAAGTATCAAATTGCAGCACCCTCGAGTTAAAGTGTTCTCCCTGTAATTTTATAGTTTTTTTATAATCTTTTTACATTAAATTACGTTTTCAGTAAAAAGAAAAATCACTAATACTGTGTGTTTTACAGCAACCTAGCTGTTTGCGTGGTTAATGGATCCTCCGTTTGGTTACACTGAGTTTGGCATTTTATTAAATTATACCCTCTTTTGCTAAATAAATTGCTTTTCCTCTGACTTTCAACTCTTTTCCCACTTTTATGCTTAATCTTACATTAAATTGCCATTTCAATTGGTTTTCTGGTTAGGGTGCAAACTTGCTGAAGGCAGTAGTGATAATTCAATGGCAGGAAACACTTTGCTACAGTTTCTTAGGGTTGAACTTTACTGACAGGAGTTCCATCCGTTTTCTTATTGGTTCTTTTACTTTGTTTCTGTAGCTTAAAAATGTTTGTAACTATTTGCTTAGTGTCTTTCCTATGTCTTCAGTAGGCTGTGTAGCACATGCGCTAAAAAAAAAAAATTCTGGTGTTTCCAAGCTTAACCCTCACATAATTACAAAGAAGCGCATGGTCCTAGTTGCATGTATTGTTGTTTTTGTACTTTCCCAGCCTTTTTGCTTATTTTACTGAATTGTATAACTTTTGTACAGTTTGTTTTGATTAAGTTGGCTTTATGTTTTAAACTGTTGACTGGTTTTTAAAGTGTCAAATTACACCTCTACATGGTTAGTCAAAGTGTTCTCCCTGTGACTTTATAGTTGTTATAACTTTTTAATATTAAATTATACTTTCAGTAAAAAAAACACTTATATTGTGTGTTTTACAGCAACCTAGCTGTTTGTGTGGTTAATGATTCCCCCATTTGGTTACACTGAGTATTCACATTTGGTATTTCATTAAATTATACCCTCTTCTGCTAAATAAGTTGTTTTTCCTCTTTCAACTTTTTTGTGCTTTTATGATTAATCTTACATTGAATTGCAGTTTCAATTGGTTTTCTGGTTAGGGTGCAAACTTGATGAGGGGAGTAGTGATTATTCAATGACAGGAAATAATTGCCTACAGTTTCTGAGGGATGAACTCTACTGGCAGGAATTCCATCTGTTTTCTTATTGGTTCTTTTACTTTGTTTCCTTAGCTTAACAAAGTTTGTAACTATTTGCTTAGTGTCTTTCCCATGTCTTCAGGAGGCTGTGTAGCACATGTGCTAAAAAATATTTTCTTCTGGTGTTTTCAAGCTTAACCCTCACATAATTGCAAAGAAAGTGAATATTCCTAGTCGCATGTGCTGTTGTTTTTGTACTTTCCCAACCTTTTTGTTTATTTTACTGAATTGTATAACTTTTGTACAGTTTGTTTTGATTAAGTTGGCTTTATGTTTTAAACTGTTGACTGGTTGTTAAAGTGTCAAATTACACCTCTACATAGTTAGTCAAAGTGTTCTCCCTGTGAATTTGCATGTTTTTGTCACATTGTTTGCATTAGATTACAGTTTCAGTAAAAACAAAATGGCTTATACTGTGCATTTTGTAGTAGCATGGCTATTTGTGTGATTAATGGAGCCTCCACTTTGTTGCACTCTGTGTTCTCCTTTATTTCATTAGATTAAATCCCTGCTTTGCTAAACAAGTGACCCGTAAGTCTGACCAGCCTCATATGCAAAGCCATGGAAAGACTTGTCATGGAACTAGTCAGTAAGGACATAGGGAACCTCCAAATACTAGACCCATCTCTGTTTGAATTTGTCAAGGGCAGGTCATGCTTACTCAACCTGGTAGACATTTTTGAAAAGGTCACCAAAGCAATGAATGAAGATAAAATGGTACAAACCACATACCTCAACCTGGCCAAAGGTTTTGACACAATTCCCCATTCAAGCATAGTAGAACAGCTAAATAACTGTAAATAAAGCCCTATGTCAACTGCTGGCTTGCCTACTACCTCACAGATAGGATAGAGGAAACAAAAAATAGGGGAAGTTACCTCTACAAAGAGGGGTCTATATTACATCATCAAATGCTTAAATAAGCGAACAATGATTAATCGACCCCATGTAAGCAAAAACGCACAATGTCGAAACCCCAGAACAGCGATTTAATCGCTGTTCCAAAAAAAAAATTCTCTGAAGTAAAAGTCAATATCAAAGGGCTCTGGATGACTAGTATTGCAGATGACTGCAAGCTAGGAGCAGCCATTGAATCTTTAAATGACTTAGACATCCTGCAGGAAGGTTTGTCCCAAATAAGTGACTGGTGCCAAAATTGTGGACTGAAACTAAATGCCCTGGAGAACTACCACATAGGGAATATGCCCCAAAGAGATGCAATTTATGAGGAAGTGATCTAACTTTCAAACAAAATAAGTCTATTGTCATAAAAGCATCCAATATTGCTTATCTTACAAACAAAAGAATTATGTCTAGATCTAGGGTTGTCATCCCTCCATTACACAGTCTTCATTAGGCCAGTTATTGAATTTGATACACCCTTTGACATGCATCTGTCCAGGTACATACAAGGACTGAAATGCTAACAGAGATACCTTACTAAAAGGAAAAAAAGGTCTAAACAATACATCCTACATGGACCAAGTTAAAGCCCTGTCACTTTACTCAGTATCCCACAGACTGCTATGATTTGACCTGTGACCGGTATACAAGTCATCCTCTGACCCAGTACTGATGGATTTACTGCACATCATTAAGTCAAATGGCATCAAAAGTACTCAGTATAGGGATCTAAACCTCTTTTGCAACATCAACTGAATGGTTTGGAGGGACAGGTATATCTCACACGGGATACTGCAGCTCTGAAATGTGCTACCCATTATGTTAAAAAATATAAATAAATAAAGGCTTGTCCATGTCCTCATTCAAGTACAATTTGTCCCCAAGGATGAGAAAAGAAAATTTACCCCAGGACTGCCCCTCTACTATTAATGGACAAAGGCAGTTCCTAAATGTTTTATCCCATTTATGGGTCTTCTCAAATTATCTATGGACTGATCCCAGTTAATCACAATAGGGGTAATGTATAATAATCAACCATGGAACGGGTAAGTCCAGCCTAACACCAAGGCAGTTGTAGCTCTGATGTTGTGCACTGTTTCCATGACAATGGTTGCTAGTCAAATGCAGTATCAAGTGTTTGTCAGAGTATTTTACTTTTTCAGATTTTTTTTTATTATTATTACAATGCTTTTTATTGAAATTGGTTTTGTGGCTCTGTCCCTCTGGTTCTGTCATGCTTTCATGAGACAGCGGAAAGCTAGCTCACCAATTACAGAGGGAGAATATTTTACTTAAAGACTAAAAAGTAAAAAAAAAATATAAAAAAGATTTTTTAGTAGAGAATGCTTTTTATTCAGGCAGTCTAAAAATTAAAAAATAAGGAGGAAGAGTAAAGACGTTGCAAAAGAGACACAGACAAGCTGATTTCAGTAAAGCATTTGAGGTTAGTTTTGCTGATTCTGGTAATGAGGCACCAGAAGAAGTAGCAGGAATCAGCAAAAAATCTATATTTGCGTTGTTATAGAGACCAACCCCTCAAAACCTGGGTTTTGTGCTTAGCCTTCAGTTAAATCTGATGGAAACTGAAGTGGTGTATTCATATTTGATAGGGGCCCCATTACATCAACACAGAAAACTTAAAGACCACAAGCAGAGCTTGCAGAGCTTCAAATACTGGTAAATAAGATTAACTATCAGATCATTGTGGGCTACAGAACACCCTCCATGTTTCTAGAAAATCACACATTTCCAAATGTTGCTGATAACCTCTACATAGTAGGAACACTGGTATCCTACATGATTTTAAGAACCAAATGATTACCTTGATTCTTTTAGCACCAACATATGATATGCTCAAAAATTCTTAGATTTTATAACCAAGAATCTTCTGGACTAGATTGTTAATGAATCTACTAGAGAATATAATATAATATAATATAATATAATATAATATAATATAATATAATATAATATAATACAATATATAACAAACTTAGCATCTGTATGCACCATCCCCATGGTATCCCCCTTCTTGGTCCCCATGGTATCCCCCTTCTTGGTCAAGTTAGACAAAAAAATAATAACCTTTTCTATTAAAGTCTTCAAGTCATTAGAAACAAATGTCACAGAATTCAATGACTAAAAATATACAAATCCCCTTTAATTCTATGATTAAGTCTCTAAATTTGAGTATAAGGGCATTGCCCACAATGTTGATAATGCAACTCATACCTGGACAAATGTATTAAATATGCAGTTCCAACTAAATCCAAACAAATAAAGGAAGTTTAAAAGCAAGCAAGCATAATGGCCCTCAGACATTAATAAACTATGTAATAAAAGAAAAACTCCTAAAACTATATAGCTGAACAAATTACCTCCAAAATAAGAACATCATATGACTAGATAACAAGACATAAGAAAAACACGTCACCCATGAACTCAGACTAGCAACATAAGTCAAAGAAAGCCATCTTTCTTTAATTATGTCAGAAAACTAAGAAATAACACATAACATTGCTCCAAGCATATGCACAATATTACTAACTGCTCCAGTCCATTTAGTATTTCTAACATACTGGCAAATAAATTTAATGACAATTTAACTCCAAGACCTCTGTTCCAAACCCACTAATCAGTGATGGAATCAAACCACAAGTCATCATGAAAGAGCATAAACTGAAGGTACTCTCCAAAACAAAGAATACCGTATCTGTGGGGCATCACAACTTTCAAAGTTGCACAATTAACAGCACTAATGAAGAAATGGCAGACTCACTCCTCAAAGTCTTCAGCCTGAGCCTATCAACAGGCTCTGTCCCATTGGAGTGGTGCGGTGTTGTTGTGATGCTTCTTTATAAGGATGACTGCAGCTCAGAACCCAGGATTTACAGAACCATCAGTCTGATGAGTCTTATATGCATATAGCCAGGGAAAGTAGCATAAATAATCTAATTAACTATGACATCAAAAATCTTATCAGACTTGGCCCTCAACAGTTTGGCATTATCAAATCAGATCCTATCAAATGAATCTTGTGAACTTCTTCAAGAGGGTTACTCAGGCTTAAGAATGCAGACAAGCTGTCTGCTCAGTGTACCTTGATCTCTGCAAGGTATGTGATGCCATACTACATGCAAATATAATAAGCAAATTGAAGGACTGCCAAACTGGCCCATATGTGGTTAGATGGACATCCAACTGGCTTAAACACAGGACTCACACAGTGAGTATGGGGCGACCATCCCCTGAGATCATGAAGGTGACCACTGGAGTTCCTCATGGATCTGTTGTGGGACCTCTGCTGTTCAGTATGTACTTCTTCAGTCTCCACTTATTAAACAAGGATTTCTGGGTAACAAAGCTCATAGATGATTGTAAACTAAGAGGCATTGTCAAGTCCCACTTTCACATACATGCATTCCAACAGAAGCCTGCACTTGTCACTAGTTGATGTTTGGAAAATGGGCTCACACTCAGCAACAAAATGTGTAACACTGTAGTATTTGGTAAGCATTCCCTAACTCCTGCTTATAGCATTGATAACACAGTACTTCAAAATTAAAATGTCGTAAGAGATTTAGTTACATAGGTGGAAAGCTTCCCTAATGTTTGACCATTACATTGCAATAGTGGTTAAAAATCATTATCCTGTACAGCTCATATAGGTATTTCTCCCAGACCAAAAGAAGTCCTCACCTCCTTGTACTCTGCACTGATTAAACTCGATATTAAGTACATCACACCTTTTGTAATTTATCTTATTAAACATTCCTAGCAATTAGAAAGAGTACAGAGGTTTATAACTAAAAGATCAGGGGGGGGTTAAAAGATGTGAAGTACCAAGAAAGACTGGTGAGTTTGCACCTATACTCAGTTCCTTATACATTCTTTTGGGGTGATTTGTGCCTTGCTTAAAAGACTATAAGGGTTGAGTACTCCAAGAACTTTTATACCTCAATAAATTAAACAGTCTAACTAACACTGGGGTCAGAGATCTAACTCTACTCCAACAAATAAATAAGTCAAGGAAGAGGAATAGATTCATCATGCAATGCCTACCCCTTCTCAGGTAGAAACTCCCTCTCCGGTTAAGCAATGTGACACATTTCTGCCTTTACAAATGAGATGGACAACTGGATGGGCATTCATAAATTCAGTCCTGGAATGCCTGACTTGTCTGTCCTAGGGAAGGGAGGTAGGGGGTAATGGCAGGTAATGACGAGGTAGAAATGGACAAGCAACTCAGTTGCCTTGTAGCTTCTGTGATATTATGATCCTATAAGCCCATGTCTGATATTATTTGACTGATGTAATCCTCAGTGATTTACCAGAAAATCAGCAATTTTATGTGGTACAGGACAAAAATATTAGGCAAAATCAGGGGTATTCTGCAAAAATCAAAGAAAGTTGAGTGGTATGCTGGTAGCATTTAAGACGGGTCTATATTATATTTTCAAAAGTTTCAAACATCGAACACCATATGGTCGACATCATATGAGCGATGTTAGAAATTTTGAAAATATAATAAAAAAATAAAAATAAAAAACTATACTTACCTAAACACTGTAGGCAAGGGGGCAAGCCCACCTGCACCCCCCACACCCCCGCTACTTAAATAGTCTTGCTCCAAGATCGCACTGCATTGAAGTAAAGAGAAAATATTCCCTATGGCGGTTTTTCTGTGTTACACGCACAATGTTTTGACATTTCGACCAATCGGGTTCGCTCAATACGCGTTCGCTGTTTACAATTTTCGATCACGTGATAGGAACCCTTTAAGACTAGGTTACATAGTTATTTGGGGAAGTGTATGATACTAACAGTTTGGTGCTAACTCTTAGATTGCTTCTTAGAGGCTTGGAGTTTGTTGTATGATTTCATTGAATCAATCAACAGTTATTTAAATACCTCTCAGAGGTAGTGTTTCACCTGGGGTCCTTCCTTTCTGCTATAATGTTGGTTCTTGCAGTGGTCACAGCTGTTGTAGGAAAACCTGTAGTGGTGATGAATGGTGATAGTTTCAAACCCATACATTTTGCAAGGGTATTAGTCAATGCTTGAAACTGTTGTACCAACAGTGTGCAATATTACATTTAAAACTTAATCAGTGCTCCCAAGTCTTTGTTTTATACTATTATTTTGGGCCATTTACATTTCTATTCATCCCTGGTGGTTTATAGTGTGACCTCTCATCCTCATTCTGAAACTATGCATATTTAAACAGCAGCAAGAGTGAGTGGCTACAAGATCTGAGTAGATGCACATGCCACATGTAATGCCAGCATGCAAACACTTGTCATTCCATTGTAGCAAGATAACTGGGGTACACATCACATTAGGAATTATATTTTAGTTGTTAGCAAAAATATCCTGTTATAGTCTTGACCTCATCTAGTAATATTAGTTATTAGTTAGTAGCTGAATTAAATACCTCTTTTTGATATCTGAAGTCTACTGTCAGGAAGTCATGTATGCTTGATGCTTTAAATGATTTTTATAAGCAGCTTTATAAGATAGAATTTGATGAGAATTTTGTGTGTGTGTGTGTGTGTGTGTGTGTGTGTGTGTGTGTGTGTGTGTGTGTGTGTGTGTGTGTGTGTGTGTGTGTGTGTGTGTGTGTGTATTATACTTAAACATAATTTCATATTTATTTATATATTTATCTGCATTTGTTGACTGAGAAAGCTCAACTGGGTTATTTATTCCTTTTCATTGAAGGCTTGGGAAGAAAAGCTCAACAAATTACAAAGATTGTGAGAAATTGCAAGATTAATGTAAACATTCACAATAGTAATAACAAATGATTAATACATACATACAAATATTTCAGGCATGGGCAATAATGTCCATCTAGCTTGCCAATATACCAAAACAGTTGTTTCTATAAGTATCCAGGCTGTTCTTAAAAATATCTAAACTGATGCTTGCTTTAATGCAGTTTGATAGTCTATTCCCTGCATCAGCTACTCCCTCAGAAAACCAGTCAGTACACTTCTCATTCTATATAATCTTTTTTAATTTATGCATATCTTTTGGGTTTCCATGACGGGAATAGACCTCATTCCTAAATCATGGTATGATTAAAGTTCATGAAATGAGTATTGTTTCAATCTTTGTTGTCAGTCAAAAGTGCTCTTTGCAGCACCTGCAATGTGCCCAGTAATAACTCCTTCTGCAATTCGTATGGGGTTACATGGACTGGTAACATATCTAAATACGATTGTAAATTCTTTTTTATGACCCGTTGCCCCTACTACTGTTGAAACAGTCTGGGTATCTTTCTTCCACATTGCTCTCGTTTCTGCCTGCAGAACCTGATATTTTATGACTTTGTGTCTCTCTGTATGCAAAACACTGTAGTCACCAGGTGTGACGATTTCACTGATCAATGCTGCTTTTGTCTTCTTTTCATAGACCACTATATCTGTTTTTCTAGCATCTATTTTTTGAGCTGTTGGTAATGGGTGATCCCATGTGATATAAACTTCATAATTTTCTATGATGCTTTGTGGCTCATGTTTCCAGTGTTTTTCAGTCACTTCAATACAATAATGTTTGCACAATCCCAATGCAACAGTCTTGCCACATAATTATGCCTTTCAGTATACAGTCCTTCAGCCATTGGCATGTCACATCCAGCAATGAAGTGTGCAACTATTTCCAGTTCAGTTTTACAAAACCTACATTTGTCTGTTTCTCCCACATGTTCAATGGACTTTGTAAACCAACGTGTGCGTAGCCCACTATCTCGGGCTGCCAATATTAACCTTTCATCTCTTGGTTTGAATTCACCTCTCCTTATCCATTCCTGCATTCATTCTTTATCGACATGAGGTTCTTCCAGAAGTTTTCTATACTTGCAACTATATTTATGCATTTTCCACATTTCTTGCCTTCTCATCTGGTCCTTCACCTTATAGTCTTTCGTTTTTTTGGCACATGCAGTTGCTGCCTGATTTTTATCTACTTCTGATTTGATTTCCATTCCTGCTTGACGCCAATAAGCTTCTGCTAGATTAAGCAGAGAAGTCATCTTAGATTTCTTCTCCTCGTGTTTTAAAACGTTCACTACATTTGGGACTTGTGTGTTCAGCAGATATGTGCGGAGTCCCACGATTGCAGATCTATACATATAATCAATTTCAAGGAGGCCCATCCCTCTTTAGGAAAAGGGAATATATAATCTTGGTATACACTGATTATTTGGTGAGCATGAAGCATCCTTGTTGTTTTCCTATCTAATCTATACAACACGTTTTAGGGCCATTCAATCACTCCAAAACTGTAAGTTAGGACAGGAAGAGCAAATTGATTTATAGCGTGGATTTTGTTCCTAGATGTCAATGCTGTTTTCTTGATTAATTTAAGTCTTCTAAAGTATTCCTTACTAAGTTTTATTCATATTGGTTTATGTTTTATTGTTGATCATTCATCAATTCCGAAATATTTATTCTCCCCTTCTTGCTCAAGTTCTTTTATATCACATTCCTGTCCCAAACTGATGTTTTCTTGGTGCTGCAGTTTTCCTTCTTTAAAGGTTGCTTTTACACATTTATCAAGACCAAATGGCATTCTTATATCATCTGAAAAAGTTTTGACAGCTTGCAGTTGTGCTTTCAGTTCCTCATCTGATGAGCAAAACAGTTTTAAATCATCGACATAGAGAAGGTGAGACATCTTTACACTTTGTTGTTTTCTAGGAGCCAGGTTATAGCCATGGCCTAAGCTGTTGAGTAAACAGCTTAATAGATTAAGGGCAAAGCAGAATAGTAACAGTGAGAGAGTCACCCTGGAATATCCCCCTTTGAATTTTTATCCCTGGGATAGCAATTTTGTCCTTTATCATGGCTTAATTGCAAAGTGGTCTGCCACTGTTTCATGGTCACTGTAATGTAGTCGATCAGTGTGGGGTGTATCTTATACATTTTAAGCACTCTTTTATCCATGAATGAGGAATAGTATCAAATGCTTTTTTGTATTAAATCCCTGCCATACGTAGATTCTTCCCCTTTTTACGGTTCTCCACTATGAGTTTATTTAACAACAAATGATCCTTTGTTCCATATGACTTTCTTTTGTTGCCCTTTTGTTCTCCTGCCATAATTGAGTTTTCTTCTAAATGACTATAAACATATAGTCTTATATAATCTTTATCACAAATTTGTTATATTAATGAACAAGTTTTCATTTGAAGCTTCTGACAGTTTTTCTTGCGGAAGTATTTTTATTTCCTCTAATTTCTCCCTTAGTCATTTTGTATATCTTGTGCCTGGAAATTCTGTTTTTTTTTTTGCATAATAGTAACAATACATAATTTCTTTCTTATCCTCAATAGTCCACTTTATCGTCTTTATGGCTCTTCTTTGGCCTATCAGTTTTTTTCCTTCTACAACAGGGGGGCCATCTAATCTTCTGCATAAGTTGTCTGATGATTCTGTAATACTGTTTTTTATAATCACAAACATTCCCAGAGATAGTTGCCTCTAAAGAATAGATGTCTGAATAAGGTCTTATTTTAAATGTCTGTACAAGATACTGTTCAAGATTAGATATTTTAGTATTTCATAATAATTTAAATGTTCAAATCCATGGATGCCCTTGGTATATTTCTGCTGTTTCCTTTTCTACTTTACTCATGCTTGTTTTCCTATAAGGTTTCCATATTGTTAGTCCATACTCATGTTTGGGTCTAATGTATAATTTCTGATTTCCTAGACTTTATAAATATTTTTATACATACCAATACCAATTGGTTGATATGATTAGAAAAACTCAAAGCTGGATCTACCGATATACACAAGTCCTTAAATGAATCTACAGTTTCAATTGCTGTGTGCTGTATTAAATGTTCAACTTTCACTTTATGTCTCCCAAATCTCATAGGCTTAGTTTTTAATGTATTTATCAGAGTATTATTCTCCTGTGCCCAAATGGTCTAGCTCTTTTGCAGACATGCCCCAACTGTAACACATGTAATCAGTTCACCAATTTTCAAAGTCATCTGCATACAGACTGTAGAACACCTCAGAGGAAAAAGTAGATCAGAACAATACAACTTAAACAAGTATGGGCCTAGGACAGAGCCCTGTTGAATACCGTGACCATAACCTAGAACTTCACCTGTTCAATTATTGTATGATGCATGCCATAGGTTCATAGGTGTGTACTAGGCTAATGGCCCTGGAGCCTTTACAAGCCTAGCCCATAGAAGTGCCCCGGCATTGTGCCGCCCAACCTATTTGTTAGGCATTCAGCTATCTACCAATCAACATTACATCAATAGCTATTTTTCTAATTTATTGATCAGTGTTTTGTGCATAATTCTATCAAATGCTGAAGTTAAATCTATATATCTTACATCAAAGCAGATTTTTTCATTTACAGCTGTTGTTATATTGTTATAAAACATTGTGTTATAAGTGGTTGTAGATTTGTTTTCGACATATGCATTCTAAAATATGGTTTCAAGTGCCAGCCTTTCCAGTTATGACAGTAATTAACCAAAATAACCTTCTCCATTATTTTACACACTATAAAAGTAAACTTATGGGCCTGTATGACTCTGAGTTTGTCCTAGTTCCATTTCCCTTAAAGACAGGTTTAACAATTACATGTTTCCAATCTTGAGACATCTCCCCATACTAAAATTACCTACTGAACAACAAACATAATGATACTATAAGTCCATGCCAAAGTGTTCTCAGGTCATTGTTACTAATTCTTTTTCTTCCCTATGCTTTGTTTGGGTACTGTTTGCATAGTTTTTTTTTTTTTAATATAGTCTAATTTAATTTCAGTAGCTGAAGTTACCCAGATGATTCTAAGACAATTTATCATCACCTTTGTGAATTAAACTGTTTATATAAGATTTTGTAAATATATCTAAAATCTGTTGTGTTTAAGAATAAATTTTAGAATCTACACACAGTTTATTAATTTGTATATCTTTACTCATCACATCTTACGTATTTATAACATTGTTTCCTATTATGTTCAATATTTTTATATACGTTTTATTCAAATATTTCTTGGTCTTGTTTCTGACTTAGTTAAATCTCTCTATGTCCAGCTTGTTTACTTTGGTTTCTAAAGTTATAGTTTGTCCTATTTTCCATTTCTACATATTTGTCGCTCACCTTAATCAAGTGCCTTGTTGTTATGGAAATATAGCCACTTGAGCTTGTGTGCCTAAATCCTGATGCTAAACATTTTTTTTTTATATTCAAACAATTTCTCTTTCAAAACTTGCCATTTTTTTCTACAGTTTTTTTTTTCACTGAACACATCACTCCATTTAGCTTTAAGTAGTGATTGGTTTGCTTCTATATAATCTGTTATTAATCTTCTGTTCATTAGTTTAGATGTTAGTTTGGCAGAATTATCTAGCAACAATCTACCTTTAATAACCCCATTTAGAATGTCCATTATAATAAAAACATTTATACCCTGACAGAACTGGTTTCCATTCATTGTTCCTGTGTTTCACAGTTATAAATCTTGCAGGAACGTAGCAAACTCTCAAATAAATAAAAAAACTTTATTAGTAATAAAGTGTTTTTAATTGGAAAATTTGCTATGTTCCCACAAGATTAATGTTGAACTCTGTGAACTGTTACATCTGTGAACTGTTACATTTCTGACCTGGCAAAAATGCTGTTTTGTGTTAGTCAAATATTGCAATACAGATGCTGCAAAAATTCTCTTCCCTTGTCTTGACAAATACACACCATGTTGTCTAAACACTTGTGTGCCCCAAATTAGTTTCAGATGCTCTACACATTTCCATTTTTTTCTAAAATGGACCTTTTTATGTAGGTATTTACCCAAAAAGCTTTTAATTCTCACTGACTTCATATATGCAACAAAATATAGAAGATGTAGGATTTTTTTTTCTTGGAAATATTTACATAGATATTTTTATACTCCAAGTAGACTCCAGAGAACTTTTCCTCAGGTAGATAGCAAATGTTCAAATGTTGGAGGTGTGACAGGAAAGTAAGAGGTAATTTAGAACATATTTTCTGGGAGTGCAGTGAGTTGGCAGACTTTAAGGATTCCCTGTGGGATGTGCTGTCGGAGATGCTGGGTGTCAGATTGGTGTGATGAAAGCAATGATTTTTTGAGCTATGATACAGAATCAGAATTGCCTAGACATGTTAAGTCCTTGCTGTTTCTAATTATGATGGCTGCCAAAAAAGCAATGACTAGAAAATGGAGATCACAATCTAAACCAACTATATTAAAAGTAGTGAATACAGTAACAGAGATAAAACAACTGGAAGTGAGATCTTTAAAAAAAGGTAGGAGCAAATTACATAGGAAAAATGTGAATTGTGAGAACAATACATACAGGGGAGGAATGAGGTTTAAAAGAAGGCAGGTCTTCAATGAGTTATGTAATGTTTGACTGAAAATGATTGGGTAGATTATAAGTGACGTATAATGTTAACTGGGAGTGTATCAGTATGGTTTGTGATATAAAATGCTTGCAACTAAGATTCTGCTGGTGTGTTTTTTTTTTCATTTATGTAAATGTATGATTGCTTATGTCATAAGTGATGGTTTGATAAAGATGTTTCTTGTTAAAAAAGGGGCAGGAATTGAATAATTTATGTAATGTTACTTAGGTTATATGATATATAGCAATATATGTGAAGAATAATGTTTGTTGATTTTAACTTGCTGATACAGTTTGATTACTTGTATATAAATGTAAATGTGCCTATGTCACAAGTGATAATTCAATAAAGGTATTTATAAAAATAAACAATCAGAGAGTAGTTGCAGATGAGATCATTAGTACCAACATGAATAAAACATCTCCATACTACCTTACATTAAGGCATTATAAGGCCTGTCACACAGCCTGCATTTTTGCTCCTGGTAAGCATAACACTATTCAGTATTCAATTCAAGTATTCACCTTTATAGGTTTGAGTACACATGTTTTGGTTTTTTTGCTTGGTTCTTATTCTATACTTTGGTCCGGTTTTTACATAAGAACTTGAAGTTAATGTATCTGCCAGTAATGTGTTCCCAACGTTCTGGCAGAGATATGTTTAGGTAAATGATTCGTGCACTTCAGTAGGGCTGAATGGTTTCTTGGTAGAGTCTGTTCCGTGGGCGCATGTCCATGGAGATAGAGCATTTCCCTGATAAATAGTTGCTGTTTTTTATTTTACCCTTTAATGCATTCACCCTGACGTCACAGTTGGGTTGTTCAGTTTACTAAGCATCAACGTAGACAATGAAGTTTTGAGACATATGGACGTTGATGATGTCGTGTCAGTAGAGAGTTGTTTTTATGAATAGGATGGTATTTATATGATTCACTAACATCTCATGTCTATATAAAGTATAGGTGAGCAAGCTGTTTTTAACAGTTGTAATATTTTCTGTCTCACTGGATTACTTATATATCCTGGACTACTTTTGATCGCAGGATGGTTTTATGCATAGTATTTATGTATTTCTGTAATACTGTCTATGCTGTTAACTGTGACTAGTCGCGATTTTTGGACAGTCCGGAGATTACGCTCTAGACTTATTCTTAAACCGGAACATGGTCTGTTCATGTTTTGTTCTGTTTTGTATGCAATTTTTATATTACTATAGAGCGTTGTGTGATAATCGCTTGGAATATCTTAACTTTGTCAGCTCATACAGCCCTAGAAGGATAGGTCTTGTTGATCTGTTTAATGCTGTTTGGCAACGGCGATTATGTTTTAGTTTTTAACACTGCTTTTTTAATACTGCTTTTTTAAAACTGTTTCTTTAAACAGAGTATGGAGGGAATGCTAATGAGTTAGTAATTATTCAATTATTGTGTAATTTTCTGGTTTGAGCGCCAAAAGATTTTGTATATAAGCTTGTTAGTTTTATAGTTTTAACACACCTGAAGAAGCGTAGTATAGCTACGTGAAAGCGCTTGTGTTCCTGTTTCCAATAAAGAAGATTTTAAATTTACTGATATCTTTCGTGTGGTGACTCCTGTGGATTCTGTATTACTATTCAGTATTCATTATTGTCTCTGCAAAAGTATTAATTCCTCAAATAATTTAATCTCCAATTACAAGTATATTATTTCTGATTAGATCTGAAGAATCTCCAAATCCCAGTTCAGTAATATCTGCTCTATCAATTGTAACAAAGAAATTATCTTCGTCACCATTAGTCTTATTAAATCCACCGTTTTCATTGCATACTACATTTACAAACATACAGTTCTCATCCAGCTGTCTTTCCACTTTCAGATCTTGAGCCATGTTGTCAACGTCGGACTTTCTCATCTTTTTTCTTACAGCAATATTCTTCCTTTTCTGCTGCCCCTTGCCTCTTTTTTGTACATTGTCTGTTGGAAAAATTATAGCTTTTTTTGTACACTGAATGTTTTATGATTGAACAATGTTATCATTCTCTGTGATCTGTGGGTTAAGATAGTTCAGAGAATGGGAGACCTTGTACATCACCCCTCTGACTGGAGAATGAGCATTCTCCAGCAGGGTGTTACTGTATAGGTAATACCCAATGAAAAAGTCCATCACTTCCCGGCAGCATATTAATCTGCCGTGGAGCACAGACTGTTAGGAAGCTAATGGCCACCATTATTTTACACTCACTAAGCAACACTTATGCTGTTTAGTGAGTGTAAAATTAAAAGAAACAAAAAAAAAAGAAAGAAGGGATGTGGCCAAAATGGTGATCAGCTAGCAGCAATTTTGCTCTGCACTTTCTGACAGGATTTTATTATAAAAATTCAACAAAACATATCTTCTTATACAATTTGAGTCTTCTTATAACTCAGATAACATTTCGAAAGAAAAAAAAAGACAAGTCGATAAGGCTTTTTTAAAATTTTTTTCCTGTCAGTAATATTATTGAATCTGTATACAAAATCAGACACTCCAAAATAAACCTTCAAGAAAACTCAGTGAAAAAGTAATTACAAACTACTGCTGGCAGTATCCACACACTTCTTATTAAACTAGATAAACTTGAGACAAAGATGGACTGCATAAAAGACAATTGCAGGAAACAAATGGACATGTTAAATAAAGTCTTAAAACAATAATCTGGGCAGATCACTTCAATAGAGGAAGCAGTAAGTGACTTAGAAGGGAGAATGGCACAAAATGAAAACAGAATTTATTTTAAAACAAAATCCTTTGATATTGGAGAAAGCAGAAGATCTAGAGAGCAGATATAGAAGAAACACCATCAGGATATATGGAATTCCAGAGAAAAAAGGAGATTTTTTTTTTCTACTGAGTTGGTCTCACCACGGTGATACTTTTGCCTCAAGCCATGGCGTACCTATGAGAGACAGCCCGTAGCTTTGTACTTGCTCACTGCTCTCTGCATTAGCTTCTGCTGCCCACTATAGCTCCGTGCCTAAATCAGCTAATTTAGGGATTATGACGGCAGGATTCTTGCCTCTAGCTGCAGTGTACCTTTGAGGGGCATGCCATAACTGTGGTGTCTGCTCAGTTCCCACAGCATTAGAGACCCAGATATTAATTTTATCTTTTTCAGTTGGATCGCAAGTTAATTTTAGCATCTGTCTGTTACTCATGCTGCTATTAATACATGGCTCTCCGCATTAGTTATTCAGGGTCTTAATTATTCTTCTATCCTATGACTAATTAGATATCCCTGAGCTTATACAGACTGTATTTAGTATGCAGCAGCTGCCCAACTCTGTTGCTTTTTTAAATGAATGGGTTACTCTCTTACAGGGCTAGTGGGTTATAATCTTACTGGAGTGCTTTATAGGTCGCTAATCTCCACCACGTGGTTTAGCTGAGCTTCTATTAAGCAGCAGCGCTCCGGCCAACTGCCCCTTCGCTTACTAGCGATAGCACCTCATTAACTTCTTTAGCGATAAGGATGATAGTACTCGGTTTAAGTTTAAAATGCTTGGGATGCAGTCTCCTTAAATCTGATCAATAGAATCACATTTGTACTTTATAGCTATATGCTGTTAGCACTGCTGGCTCTGTTTAGCAGAGAATTTGTAGCATTGTATATTCCTGCACTGTGCACAAACAAACACTATTAATTGAAACTGCTCCATTAGACTCACCTGTGCTCCCCTTTATACCTATTTCCTGGCGAATGCAAAAGGCTCCTCTGATATAGCAATGGTGTCTAAAATACCTATATTTGTAATCCTTTGAAACTGATGCCAGTTATAGTATGCGTTTGGTGATTATCTTTTGCTACATGTCTAGGAACTTTTGTGTAATTTGCTGCAATTGCTGTTTTAATGGTGAAATCACACAGTGTCTATCCTAACTGTTGCAGACTATTGTTTGTATGACTCTAAACACTGCATAGAATGTATGTATTATTATTAGGCATTTATTAATACTGATTGCAGGTAATTGAGGCACATACTTTAAAATTAGGTGTTCTTTACCAGAACTATCTGTGCTTTATTTTTGTACTTGTCCTCTGCTGTCTAACCTACTACTTTTGTAGTCTCCATATCTAACTGCTTAACCTTATATGTTATTTATAAAACTTTCCCTCTCTGTTTTTCTGTAGCTCTACAACCCTACTTACCCAGATTAAACTGGTGTACTGGTCCAGCCCTACTGGATTTTCAAGACCACTTTCAAGTCATCTTGCCTTCCCTCTCTGCCTGACTCCATACAGGAGCAGTCCTACATTTCTACCAGAAGTGAAGTAAAAGGGTGAAAGAAAGTATGTAATATGCTGCAATAAATAATATATAGGTTCATAGGTTCATAGGTTCATAGATTAGTACTAAGCTAACTGCCCTTGCGAGCCATTTTAAGCCTAGCCAGTTATCCCTTATGAGACTCAAACCCTGCACCTTGTGTTTGTAAGGCAAACACCTTAACCATTAGGCCACCCTCCCAACCCCAACCCCTAACTCTGCTTGTGAATTTGCTCTACCACTTACCTGGTGTTAGTGTAGGATTACAGCCAGAATACCCATCAGCCTTCCCCCTACCCTTATAGTTGTAAATCCCCGTTTCCTACCTCACCCCGGGCTTTTTTCTTCCATATATCTGAGCTGCCTGCTCATCTATTTAACTGTTTTAGTGGTTCCTCTCCCCATTACTACAAGGATTGGCCACTAGGTGGCAGTATTCACCCAACTACTTCCTCTCTTTCCCCTCTCCTTCCCACTTACTATAACATCTCAATAGAACACTTCTCCTCTTTCTCTACTTACTATCAGTCCTACCCTCCAGCCAGTTCTCAATACTTGTCTGCTCCCTTACACTTACACTTAATATCACTTAACCTTCCTACCTAGCTCCCTCTGTACTTACCTTTCTCATGACTGATTATTTCCTCTCACTGTCCTGCTGTCATCTTCCTTGTGTCTACCCGCTCCGTTCGCCCTACGGGCTCACTCTGCTCCCCTACCCTACCCCCAATTTCCACCCACCCCCAGTGGTCCTAAACTTATACTTCTTCAGCCACTCCCTCTTCCACTTCCATCCAATCACACTTACCTTCCACTTAAACCAATTAGACACACCCTTACTCATTCACCAATTACAATACACCACTCCTTTGACTACTTTATCATATCCCTCTTCTACTGCCTAACAGGAACTAATTCCCTCCTTTCTACACCCTCCTTATCTACTTCCACCTCTTACAAATCTTAACCCAACCCATTAACACTTCTTATAATCAATCTCAGTGAAGATGACTTCAACTACCCCAACCAAACTAATATTCCTAGCTATACTTTCTACTATCCTTACCTCTACCTACCTCCTCACTTCCTTTGAAAAACTGCACTATTATCATTTCAACCACTCTCTAAAACAAACAGCAATACACACATCTATACTCACTTGCAGTCAGACTAATATCACTTCCATTCCCAGCTATCTACTACCCAAATACCACAGACTCTCCCACTTTAAATATAATAATCATACTGTAAAAATAGAGAAATATCTACTTAATCTAAAATACAATTCAGCAACAAAACTTCTCAATCTCTCCTTACAAGATGGTGACATCTACCCTAACCCTGGCCTTGCCAATCCTGCTATCCTAACTACCCAGCCTAAACTCCCCAACTTACTCCTAATAGGACATCTGAATATCCGCAGTCTTAACAATAAAGTAGCCCATCTCCATGCCCTTTTAGATATTCACTCCTTTGATATCCTTTGCCTGACAGAAACGTGGTTGAAACCAGGGACCAAAGACAATGAAATTATCCCACAAGGATATAATATAGTCAGACAAGACTGGATAAAATGTAAGGGAGGGGGTATAGCAGTTCTATTCAAAGATGGATTTCACATCTCCACACTACCATGTAACCCTCCTCAGGATAGTAATGCAGAAGTCCTGGTCACCAAACTCCAAATCAACCCAAACAAAGCTTTATACATCATCTGTATCTACCTACCACCCGGTAATAACATCAGCACAATCAAAGCTATATTAAACTGGGTATCCTCAACTTACCCCCAAGAAACAATAATACTAGGTGATTTTAATACTGACTGCAAAAGTGTCAATGCAGATAACCCTGCCTCTCACATTAACCTCCATGGCTTTAGTCAAACTATCACCTCCGCATCCAGAATTAACAAACCAAACAAAAAACAGAGTACCTTAGACTGGATACTTATAAATAGAAACTAGCAAGCTTAAAAGGTAGGCACTCTCCCAGATGATTTAAGTGATCATACTTTGACCTACATCATGAGACAAAAACATGATCTGCCTAAACCCTCCACTTTTAGGATTGCACGGCCAAATAAACACTTTAGCCCAGAATCATTCCAAAATGAACTTAGTGCCTGTAACTGGAACCCATTAAAAACTCTACCACTTGAAGAGGCTATAAAATATCTAAACTCTACTTTTTTATCCATCCTTGATAAACATGCACCTAAACGGTCTATCCGAATGAAATCCAAACCAGCCCCCTGGCTTTCTAAAGAAACCAGACAGAAAATTTTACTGAGGAAAAAATCTCGGGCTAAGTGGAGGGCTAACAAAAATATATCTGATCAACAAAACTTTAGGCAACTGAGAAATAGTACAAAAAAGGCAATACTTATGGGTAAAAAGAACTATTACTGTAAACTACAGCAAACACATCAGAACAATCCCCAAAAATGTTGGTCCAGTATAAACAAACTCCTTTCCCCAGGACACTCTCACACACCTACCACTCTTGAGGCTGATCTTAATGCCCCCCTGCAAACTGCCAATATCTTCACAGAGACCATTCAATCACTAGCCAGTCAATTAATCCCAGACAACTCAAGCCTTCTCACCACCGTATCAGCTTCTCTACCAACATTTAAACTGCAACCCATCTCTACTACTCTCATCTGTAAACTCATCCAAAAACTTAAGCCTTGTACTCCTTCTGCTGACCAAATACCATCAGAATACTTGCAAAAAGCAGCTAAGGTAATTGCATACCCTGTATCCATCCTCATTAACAGAACCATTAAGGAAGGTACCATTTCAGATATTTGGAAAATCTCCCATATTATTCCCCTTCATAAAGGTGGCAGTTCAAATGATTACTCTAACTACAGGCCAATAGCTCTATTATCTCCTTTAGCTAAAATAATGGAAAAATGCATTCACCGACAACTACTACATCATTTATCTCAACATAAAATTATAGCAAACTGCCAGCATGGCTTTAGACCATCACACAGTACCACAACTGCCCTACTATCTTTTATAGATACCATCAATAGAAACCACAATAACAATAACCTCTCATCTGCTCTCTTTATTGACCTCTCAAAAGCTTTTGACATGGTCAACCATGCCCTCCTCATCAACATTCTAGAATCCCTTTCCTTTGACTGTCAGACTATTAAATGGTTCAGGTCCTACCTTAGCAATAGGCAACAAGCAGTTCTCTTGCAAAACAACATATCATCCCTTCAGCCAGTTACCCTCAGAGTCCCTCAAGGCTCTATTCTAGGACCACTTCTCTTTTCACTATTTATCAATGACCTCCACATAGCAATCCCTCAAGCCATCTGCATACAATACGCAGATGATTCTATGCTAGTATGCACAGCAAACTCCCCTTCAGAACTACATTCTCTAACCCAGAATATATTTAACATAGTAGAAACATGGTTTACAAATAGATGCCTCCTTCTCAATGCTAAAAAACTAAGCTCCTTCTCTTTACACCCACCAACAAATCCTTGCCCATAGATTTCTCAGATTTTTCCAGTAATGGCACTATTATACTTCCTGACACAACCACTAAACTGTTAGGAATAACTATTGACAATAACCTTACTTTTGACAGCCATATAAATAACACTATCAAAACTGTCAACAGAAAAATAGGCTCCTTATATAGGATCAAACCTTTCCTAACTCCTATAGCTAGAACCACAATTGCTCACTCCCACTTAATCTCAATGCTTCTGTACGCCTCACCCATATATACTAACCTAAAGAAAAATAATCTTACCAAACTAACAAATTCCTATAATAACATCGCCAGATTTGCCACTGGCAATCCCTTTAGAACCCACCACTGTCTGAATCTAAGGCAACTAGGCTGGCTTGAACTTCAAAACCAATTGATAGTATCCCAACTCACCATTGCCCACAAGATCTTCTACCAACCCAACTGCACTCCTATACTTTCCAATCTCATCCTCCCTTACAAAAATCTGAATTCCCTGCGCTCTTCTAAGAAACTGCTTGCTTGCATATGCAAGTCTAACAACCTGGCTGGAGGCTCTCTTTTTTCTAACACAGTGGGAAAAAACTGGAACCTACTGCCAAATGAACTAACATTACTTTCTTCCTTGCCTCTGTTTAAACATAACCTCAAAAAACACCTCAAAACACACTGGTTATGCCCCTGCAGCATCCCTGACTAATCATTTGCTTTTTACTAATTATAGTTCCTTTTACTTCTTATTCCTCCTATTCTTACTTAAATTACTAACACTCGTAATGGATTGTTACATGCTAATTACTTAAATTACTAACACTCGAAATGGATTGTTACATGCTAATTACTTAAATTACTAACACTCGTAATGGATTGTTACATGCTAATTCCTTGTAAGATAGACTAACTGATGCTCCTAAATTAATATGCTGATAAACTCTCTCTAGTATAAGTATTAAACTTATTAGAGTAATTTCCTACTCTATATTATTATTACTTGTTGTACAGCATACTTTTTATTTCTAGGTAGTATTTCTTGTTGTACTTTTATTATAATCCTTTCTGTTAATTTTTCATTTTTAAGTTCTATAATTGTCGGAGCTTTTCTCCCCGGGCCTCTACTGGAAATGGAAATATATCCAGTTAGACTAGCCCGGTTAACAAATGTAAAATAAATAAATAAAGATAGTATGTTACAATTCCTAAATAACTGGATACCAAAAGTTCTTAATCTGCCACAGATAATCTATTTTGGTATTGAGAGAGTTCACAGATCCCTTTCAACTTCATCACTGAAAAAAACTCCAGATCCCAGATTTACAATTGTTAAGCTCCTTTCTAGCCAAGATAAAGATTTGGTACTAAAATCAGCTTGGGATAATTCTCCAAATAAAATAAAAGATAACATCATCAGGTTTGATAATGACTACACTTCTTCAGTCGTAAAAAGAAAAGTCTATGTTCCATTTATAAGGAGTTTGAAAAACCTGGATATTAAAGGTCAATTACTCTTCCCTGCCAAAATTAGGATTCTTTACCTGATGGACAAAAAACTTTTAACACACTAGAAGATACCTTAGAATTTGCACAAAAAGGAAGTTATTAGACAAAACGGAAGACATGAACTGGTATCTTATTAGTTTAAAGAGACAAGCAACAAGGAATGGTTGGACTCATAAAGAAAATAACACAAAAAAATGAAGGAAAAGTAATAGTATTAAAATGAAAGAAAAGTAATGGTACTGCTATTTAATTAACTGAAGATTTTCATATAAATATTGTTATTAGTTTTATAGGTTCATAGGTTCATAGGTAAGTACTAGGCTATCGGCCTAAGGGCCTACATAAGCCTAACCAACAAAGTTCCCTGGCTTATGCCATCCAAGAAAGTTATTTTCCTGTGCCACTGTTGAGCAGAGACACAGAAGTGATCCCCGGGGTGTAACTCCTATTTCCCATCCACTCATCAAGATTTTTCTTGAAGAGTGCTAATGAAGAACTTTGCTTGACATAGATGGGTAGCCTGTTCCAGAGTATAGGAAGTCTCTGGGACAGGAATCTATCCCTCCAGCATGTCCTGTTTATTATGGTGGCAAGGTTTAGGTCACTAGAGCGTGTAGCTCAGAGGGATTGGAATTTCTTTAGGTGTGGCATGTCCAACAGCTCTAGGTTTGACATAGCTTTATATGTTAGGCAGAGATAACGTCGGAGCAGGCGATATGCTATGGAGTAAAGCTGGAGTTTTTTGAGGTGGTCAGTGTAGGGCATTTGTTTGAGGTCAGTAATCCTCTTTGTGAGGTACTTCTGTGGCCTTTCCAGCTGCTGCAGATGTCTTGTGAGGTACATTCCAAAAGGGGCGTTGTACTCTATAATGGGTCTAATGAGTGTTGAGTAGAGGGGAACAATGACCTCTTTTTTCCTGGATGAGAACCCTTTTATGAGGTGTGCCATGTAGAAGGACTTCTTGACTACTGTGGCGATGTGACTATCAAAGGAGAGACTACTGTCCACCTGGGTCCCAAGGTCTCTTATCACGCATTCAGTGTTAAGTAGAGCTGCCTATGTGGTAGTTCATGGGTACAGAGTTTTTACCAAAGGGGATGACACTGCACTTTTTGGCATTGAGCTTGAGGCCATGGCTCTGACACCAGGCATCTGTCTCAGCGAGGCCCTTCTGTAGGATATCCACATCATTTGGGGACTTGACTATGGCTCCTAGTTTGCAGTCATCTGCAAACTTCATTAGCCAGAGGCCTTCTGTGTTAGCCTGTACTTCAGAGAAGTAGATACCAAACAGGAGAGGTCCCAGGATGGAACCCTGTGGTACTTCACTTTTCATTGCTTAGAGGTTAGATTTGGAGTCTGCAACTTTTACAGTGTGGGTTCTGTCAGTGAGCCAGTTGGTAACCCATCTTGTGATGTAGGGACTTATACTTAGTTTAATGAGTTTAGCTATGATTCCAGAATGGGGGATGGTGTCAAAAGCATTGGCGAGGTCAAGATATGCTGTGTGAACCACCTTACTCTCATCTACAGCTTTGGTGACTGCCTCAAAAAAGTCGATCAGGTTCAGGAGGCATGATCTCCCTTTAAATTTCCTCTTTAGAACAATGAATAAGGTAAATGTGTTGGGGTTTTTTTGTCTTCTTTCTTTTCTTTTCTTTTCTTTTCTGCTTCTTTTTTCTTGGGATCTGTATTTTGCAGTTTTTCCTTTCACTAGTCATAACTTATTACTTAATAATTTAATCTCTTTAATTACATAAGTTATTAATAGAAAGTTTTTATAAAGGATGTAGTTACCTTCATTCTATTCATTGAATTTTATTTCTCTCTTAATAGAGGAGAAAAGAAGGAGTAATGAATAAGTAATCAATAGATTTGGCTGTTTATACAAAAGGGGGAAGAAAAAGCAAACCAATGTTACTTGATAAACAGTAGTCATATGACATTATTCTTAGGATGCATTTTATGACTGTGTTATAGATACATGTTTTTTTGTATGTCTGTTCATTTGATACTCTTTATTATGGAGTTTTTCTAATTTTGTGATTGCTGTGGAAATAGTACAGATGACTTTGTTTGGTCTTTGCTGTGAAAATAGTACAGATGACTTTATTTGGTCTATGGGTTATTTGTGGGCTCATGGACATGTTGATTAACTAAAGATTCATCCTGTTAGCTTTTTTGAACTTGTTGGATATATTTATTTCATAATACAAGTTGAGTAATGTGATCATGAGCCCCATATCTGACAGTTGACTCCTTTTACTCTCTGTTTTCCCACTTGAACATCAGTTATTTCAAAAAATGCAAATGTAATGTCTAGAGCCTTTCTCAAGATCAGATGGAGCTTGTACTCACTCCTACTGCTTTCAACAAACAAGACCAAATGGTTTCAACATTGACCCGATGCTGAACTGGAAGTTAAACCAATGGAACTTGCAATGAACAGTGGAGGGAAAGTTCAGAGATTCAAAATGGAGCAACTGAATGATTATTTTAAAGATGCACTAATTGCTCATTTGTTATACAGATCCAGTTTTAAAAAGGTACTACTGTTCTCTCCTGTTAAGGCTGCATTTAACATAATAGGTTGAGGGCATTGCAACTAATAGAAGTTTGAAATTGCTATCTGTATTGAGGGTTGTGCTTAAGTATATGTCTAATTACAAGTAGTTCATATTTCCTTTTGAAATATGGATGTTATAATATTCACCTCATGCGTAAAATGCGAGATGTGAGCCTTGACATTTCCTTCAGGAAAACATTGCAAGTTGCTTGTTGTCAAACATTTGAGCATGATCTTTGTAGTGCAGGGAGCATTTTTGTATTTATTAAACATCAATGGAGGTCTGTGTTTGATTTCTTTATAAAGGACAGCTATGGTCCTTGAGGAAGTTTATGTGTTCTCTTTATAGAAGTGGAAGTTTTCTATATGCATATGTTCCTTTTTAAGGTAAATGCATGCCATTGTTTTTTGATTAACATGCGTGTTAGAGTGCTTTCACCATATGTGAAATTACGTATGAAGAGCTTCATGGATATTTTATATTTTGGATGTGCAACTTTGCATGAGATCAAACTGAAGTTAGTAGTACATACTGCTTGGTCATGCTTATCAGAAGCTTGTTGAGCACCTTCCTGAAAGATAATTTGTGAACTCATCTTCCCAAGTTTCTATAGTGTATTTGTGGTGCTCCGTACAGTACAATATTATTTTGATATAAAATTTTCTTGAGCAGGCAGTGGTCAAATAACTTAAATTACTGCTAAGATATATTCTCATCTCATTTGTATATAACCTAAGCTGGCTCATATATTTTGTCTTTTGTCAACCTATAAGTTAATATATGTCCATTTTACAATATTTGAGTGCTCTTGGACCAGATTATGTCTCAAAAGTTTATCATCCCAATTAATTTATGGGAAGTAAATGATGAGGGGCTACTATACATGCAACAAATAATAAACTTGATACACGCAAATACAACTTGTAGCTGTTGTTTTTTTGTTTTTGTTTTTTGTTTTTTTTTAAGATTGGGGATCAAACTCTATTACCATAAAGATATTATTCTAATATGTAAGTAGTGTCTTTTAAAGTGGTTGCTCATAGCTTATTATTTTGCTGACATTGCAACTAGTGGGAATGAGTTAATATTATCATGTGCATATCATACCATGACATTAAAGATTATGATTTTTTTCCTTTCTCCCAATGGTAGTTTAACACAAATTCATTATTATTAAATGCTCCTGATAAATGTATACCTCATTTAAAATAAAAGGACTTATATGTTTTTATTTAAGGAAGCACTTAATGACATATGTTATTATTTATTTTAGTTAACATTATTAATGAAATGTGTGTATGTGGGGAGATTGAAATTTGTGAATTCTCATTTATTGTATGATAACTGTCATTTCCAGGTATGTTAATTGGGATCTTTTATTAGTTATGGCAATAAAAAGTTAGATTTCATTTAGCTATTAAACTAAAAGGTTAGACATGGTTTTATAAGAGTGTGCTTAATTTTCTAGCTTTCTAATATTATAACATTATATTTAGGAAGTAGTAGCATTTGTCTTATATTATTAGTTGTGGTATGGCTCAGTTAGTGAGTGGTTTGATTGATTTAATCTTCAAACCAGGAATTTTACATTCCATGATTGATGGTTTAACTGTTTATAAGTTGAATTGTTTAATATTAGTCTTACTGAATTTGTCCACAGCAATATTTCTTAGTATTTGGCATTTATCTTCATAAGAAGCCACCAAACTCTAGAATTAATGATGTTCATTTCCCTCACATGTCTGTATACAATTGTCTTTTATTAAATTGCCTTTTATTAAATATCAATGGCATTAACAGCAATTCAAAGAGAAGCAGGATAAATAAATATATGAATTTGCATAAAGACTGCATAATTTTAATACAGAAAACACACTAAATGTAGATATTGATAAAGTACAGTTGAAAGATTATTCAATATTAGTGATCTCTTATTTTAAATAAAAAATGAGAGGCACTTTGATTCTATGGAGAAATTCATTACCTATGCCTAAAATCATAAATTCTTATTCTGATAAAAATGGAATGTTGGCATTAGTAGTAGTAGTAGAGACCAACAATCAACTTTATATATCTGTGAATACATATTGGATACCGGGAATTGGGATGGAAATTGCTAAGGAACTTTTAGATATTATTACCTTGAATGCAAAATGTGAATTAATACTTGCAGGAAATTTTAACTGTATCTTGCCTAGTAGCGATACTACAACCGGACAGGTATCAAAATTAACATTAGTAGCTAAACATTTAAAAATGTTGTCACTGATCTAAACATGCACAATATATATATATATATATATATATATATATATATATATATATATATATATAATTTAAAATCTACAAAATCCCTTAATTATATACATTATTCACTTAGATATGGCACCCAAACTAATATTGATAAAGTTTTTATTTCAAGTAGTCTATATGCCAAAACTGAAGTTTTGATAGCGTCATGCCCTTTGTCCAACCACAATGCATAAAGTTTACTATTGCTCTAAAGCCTAATAATTTAATTCATTGCCAAACTTACATGGTAAAAATCAAAGATTTTAAGGACTGTTTCGTGAAAGAAAGAAATCAGTTAATTCATATAAATAATAATTGAGACATTCCTGAAGTTGTTATATTGGGCACACTAAAAGCATATCTATATGGAAGAATTAAAAATTGGTATTTATGCAAAAGAAAGGAATGGGATAATGAATTAAAAACTTTGCAGTCTAGCGTAGACAAATTAAAATCAAACATAAAAGCTAAGGATAAATCTGTGAATTCTGAATTAAGGTTTTGAATCAGAAATACCTTCATACACTTCATCATATAATCTCAATAAACTTAGAAAATTTGAAATTACACTCTTACTTCATAAATCCCAAAAGTTTACATAAATTAGCTATCAGATCTAAGAAAAAAATAAACACAAATCATATTAAGGAATTAACATTTAAACAAGAAGAGAGAATTAAAGAAGTAACTGATTTAAAAGATATATTAAAATGTTTTAGAAAATATTACAAAAGAATAAATAATAGTAAAATAACTTTTAAAAATAGTAGTATTATGGACAACATTTTGAAAAATAACATGCAATATAAATGAATAAAGAATAAAAAAAATAGTATTGACAAATTGTTTTCATTTAAAAAATAAAAATATCAAATTAATAATATTAAAGCAAACAAAGCACCAGGTCTAGATGGTTCCAGAACTATATACATTGATGCCAGATAATACTTTTCATATATTACTAAAAGTATTTGAACAAGTTAAGACTACATTAACTATCCCTCCCTCTTGGCGCTATTCTCTTGTTTCTGCTATTCTCAAACAAGATAAATAGCCAAAACTCTGATCCTCCTATAGACCTTTATCACTACATAATGTAGATTATAAATTGTTTATCTGTATTCTTGCTAAAAGGTTACATTTTATTTTCCCAACATTAAAAAATGAGGATCAAACTGGATTTATTTTACACAGAAAAATTCAGGATAATATTATTGGACTTAACACTCTAATTGATATAGCTAATAAAAAGAGAAAAGAATTATCAATAATGAGTCTAGATTTAGATAGAACTTTTAATTCCATCAGTTGGTCTTACATAAAGTATTTAGAGAAGATACATTTTCTGAAAAATGTATAAATCTTTTCACGAACCTCAATTGTAACAATTTCTCCTATGTTAAAATTGGGTCTTTCTTATATAGCTCATTTAAGACCTTAATGGGTACAAAACAAGGATGCCCCTTATCCTCTTTGTTATTTGCTTTAGACATTGAACCTTTTGTAAGTTACATTAAATATAATGATAAAATTAAAGGTTCTCTGTAGATGATAATTATAGTTGTAAAATCCAACTATTTGCAGATGGTATTTTAATAACTAGTGGAGATTAACTGTGTATATAGATTACTTTGAGAAAGCTTCAGGTTTAAATTTTAATAATAACAAAACAAAAATTTACTAATAAATAAAATTGCTAAATATTTAAAAGATTTCCAACTGTTTGATTGGAATAATACACATATTCATTGCCCTGGAGTTGTTATTAAGTCAGTTCTAAAAGATTCAGTTGTAACAAATGACAATAACTAAATAAATTAAGTAAACAAATTAATGGGAAATTGGAATTTTTTACAATAGAAGACTGACTTACTCTAATAAAAATGATTGTATTGCCAAAAATCCTATTTTATGTGCAGTCATTAATAGTTCTCACTACCAAATAAATGTAAAAAATTAAACTCTATGCTAATTAAGTTCTTATGGTTTCCTAACAAAGCAAGAATATCCTTTGATTGGCATACTAAAGATTGGCAAGAGGGTGGTATAGGTTTACCAAATATTGAACTACATGCAAATGTACCATTCTAAATATAATATCACTATGGTTAAACACTTCTTATCAATCTAAATGGAAGTCTATCCATGAAAGATTACTTGACAGTAACAGACATATTATAAATAATCAATATTTGGAGTAAATACATTTTACTGGATTTTGAAAGAATATTGTGTAAATGATAGAAATAATCTAATTTCTACACCTTTTATAGATTATATTATACATATGCTTAAACATTTATGAATTCCAACTATATAGTTAAATACTTATTCTTTCTTTAATTTCCCATTCCTGCTACTAATGGTTGTTTAGAGACATTTAATATAACTAAAATACTATAATTGAAAGAAACAAATCTAATATTCTGACATCAGTTTCTAAATGGAAATAAATTATATACCACATATCATCTTCTTGTGCGATAGTTTCTAGAAAAAAATAATTGGTTAAATATACAGAGCTGTAAAAAATGTCTATGTGTTAGGATTAAAATTTCTATGGATTACAAAGAAAAGCATATTCCTAGAATCCTGGAATTTATTTTTAATATTAACAGTTACTTACATAGGAGTAAATCTTACTTATCAATAATATATAATAGCTTAAGAACAGAGTTCACAACTTTGGATTCAGCCTTTTGGAATTATTTTTTAAAAAATCAATGGTTCTGAATTCTTTAATGATGACAAAAGGCTGATTCTAAAATCTAGTGGAAAGACTACATCTACCCTTTACTGAAGAATTTATACCTGGAAATTTCTTCATAGAGTTGTTTAACACCTAATAAAATTGAAATAATTTACAAAATTGAAAAAAAAGAACTGGTGGAGATGTAACGATGATTCTGTTGCAGATTGGATCCATATGACATTGAAATGCAAAATGATTGCATCATTTTGAACTGAATTTAGAGACTTTTCTCAAGCATTGTGGATGGATAAATGTATTATAATTAGTTCACTGATTTTGTTCAATGCTTCAAATTGTGGGAGGGTGGCCTAATGGTTAAGGTGTTTGCCTTACAAACACAAGATGCAGGGTTCGAGTCTCACAAGGGATATATGGCTAGGCTTAAAATGGCTCGCAAGGGCATTTAGCTTAGTACTAACCTATAAACCTATAAACCTATAATTCCAGATATTATCCCTAAGTCACAAGTGCTTCTCCTTTTGTCCATCTTAGCCCTAGCAAGGAAAGTAGTTACAAAAAACTGGAAATGGAAAACTGTGTTGCCTTTTACTGAATTTGTATTTCTGGCTAAAAATGTTTGCAAGAAAGAATTGCTAACATTAAAAATGAAAACATCTAATTTCACACATAAAATAGATATTGGCAAAAGTTAAATGATTTGCTAGATAAATATTAATGGTTTGGTTTATTTTATCAAGTTTTGATGTGGTTCAAAAACATAAAGGGCACAGGCTGACCAGGAACACAAATCCACGTTTATTGCAAATATTAAAACACACCATTAAGCACTTTCATCATGCAATCACAACATCAAAATAAAAAAACACTAGAAAGACAAACTTAAATAGTTATGGATTAAACCATTCAAGTAACCCCCTCCCACAGATTCCACTTACATTTTTAAAAAGACAGGAGTATTTCACTCACATAGAGTAGCAGTGTATTTATATATAATAAAAACTATAGATTAACCATTTTTGAAAAAACATACAAGCTAATAAATGTTGCACATCACCTACCCTCCTAATAACACCAACAATAATAACTATTACATAACAAAGCAACCTCTTGTTCATATAAAATAAAATAAGAAAAAAAGCAATATCTGGAGGATCACGGGAACTGTTTACACAACAGAAAGAAACTGGTTTAGCTGATAATACCTACAATCTTACTCTCCTAAATGAGGAACTCTCTAGAAGAGTTGATTTTTTAACACAGCATCATGGCAGTTTACAAGGAGAACAAATGCAGGAAACTAAGAATTTTATAACAGTTTGTTTGAATAACATTCCTGCAAGTTTAGGAAGTTTAGGTGAAAGGAATAGTTAGGTGGACCCATGGTGTGTGCAGCAGCAAGCCCTCCCTACAGGACAAGGTATTGGGACTCATACTGACTTTTTGCCTGGAAATGGTAATGTGGACAGGAGTTTTAATCCTTTGGGAGCATCTAGTAATATATCTGATGCACTTTACATTAATAACTTATTACAGAAGGCCTTTGTTTTTTGGTAATTTAATGCCAGTTGTCGATGTTTCAAACTTGAAAAGCAAACTGAATGAACAGGACTATAAACTTTAAAGTATAAAAAAACTCTAGCTTGAGAATGACTACTTTAAGGGGTGTTTAATACACAAAATTGTTCCTAAAGGGTTAAGAACATGGCTGTTTCCTACTAGACTAGTAAACAATTCTCCTTTGCATATGGATTTACTGCAATTATTTGAATGGCATGGCTGTGAACTTTTAGCTTATGTAGGGGATCAGACAAGTCATGCTTTAGCCTAAGCAGTAGGCAGACATTTATGGTATCTGGCCCAATAGACATACTGTCCTGGTCATAGACACCCCCCTGAGAACTTGTTCTTGGGAGATTTGAGGGGTATAGGTGTGAGAAAGTGATATGAGAACATTGGGTGTGAGTGGGGGGTGATGTTTAAGCTAAATTTCTCTGTCAGTAGATTAGCTATATTCTTTGGGTCTGACTATGTGATATTATTTACTGTTAACTCTGCATAGAGCTAGACATTGTTTGCATGATTTTTAATATAACTAAAGAAGGCTTTGTTGTTGTTCTTTGCCTTGATAGATATGTTTATTTAAAATCTGGCTTTAATTGTTAATTTTAAATTGTTAAATTTAATTTAATTTAATAATTACAATCATTACCTTACCCCCTCCACCAGACACACCCTTACCTCTACTTACCTTCTTCCCCCTCTTATGTATGGTGCCCCCCTATTCAGTAATCTTCAGCTAGGCTTACAGGCCAAGTTGGAAGCCTGTTACAATAAAATCTCCAAATTTGCCACCAACTCCAAAAACTCATTGCATCACTGTCTCTCTCTCCACTCCCTGAAATGGCTTGAACTTCCTAACTACCTCAGACTCCTTAGACTTGCTACTGCTCACAAGCTTATATTCAAACCTTCTAGTTGTCTTTCTCTGTCCACCTCTTTAATCCCCTACATTCCCAACCACTCTCTAAGATCAGAAAACCACAATCTTCTAAACATATATAAGCCTTGTTGACTCCATGGCCACCTACTATTTTCTCCCTAGCTAAACTCTGGAATTCTCTCCCTGCCACACTTTGAAATATTCAGAGCCACTCAAACTTCAAAACTCTTCTCCAATCTCACCTTCTTTCAAAGTGGGAATGTTCCTGTACCCCTACCACATTAACTCTTTGTGCATCAACTTTCTATCATTGTGCTCTCTTACCCTTTGCCTCTACTTCCTCTCCTACCCTGTACCTCATAAACCTCTGCAACCCACTCCCTTTCTCCACTATATACCACCTTTTATCTCTCCCACCTCACCTTGTTCTCTCTGCCCTCTCCTCATATTTCTAATTTGCAAAAACAAAAGCTTGTTTTTTTAATATGTATATAAATGTTTTACTTACATGTTTTTTTTAATCTGAAATGCCTGTACTTTTAATATGTTTAGACTACATGAATCTCACTTTTGTAAATCATTATCTAGGATTTGAAATGTTATGTTTTTTTTTTAACAAAGTGTATATTATCTCTGTATTTTTCACTGGTTCTACTACTTTACTTACTTTTGTATAACTATTGTAAAATTGTCTACATCCTGTGGAGCTTTTCTCTCAGGGCCTCCACTGAAAATGGGCTTTTCCAGACCCAGTGGGCTATCCCAGTCATCAAACTGTAATAAATAAACAAATAAATAAATAATTGATTTCACCAGGGTCCAGAGGTCCTTGCTTAGTTTAGCAAGGGCATTTTTGGTATCTTGAAAGATAGATTTCTTTTTACATGCAATGAGTTTTTTCTTATATTATACAACCTGCTTATATTTGGGATGCACCATAGGAGTTTATTTTTTAGTCTAGTTTTATATTTATTTCTGAAGGGGACAGATATTTTTATGCAGGCTACTAACATGTACATATAATTTGGCAGTGAAGGACTTTGCATAAGGAATAGGATCATCATTGTGAAAGGGGATTTTGAATTTAGTCAGGTCATTATGCAAAAACTAATCTACTAAAACTGCATAATCTCCAAATACCAAGGCATTGGACAATGCTTCAGGTTTCAGTATTACAGTGACCATGATTGGCTTGTGGTCCTATTTTTGACCAGGGAGGAAGTTACAATCAGTGGGGAACAAAGCCGTCCCATATTGGTAAGGACAATATCCAAGATTTTATCGCCATTGTTTTCTGTGCAGACTTCTTGGTCCAGGGTGGTTGTATTGATACTGAGATATGGTAAGAGGTCTTGATGATAGCTGCTGCACTGTTGAAAACTTTGAGATTGTTATCTTGCCTTATACATTTTGACTTGTGTGGAGCTGCACAGGAATACATATGGCCAGTGATACCCTCAGTAGGGGGAAAGGGAGTGGTATACATTATTACATCCTGGTAGGGAGGCTGAGATATCATTGGCCTGAAACCATGCTTCAGTAAAGTTACATAGTATCAGCAAGAAACTATGATCCCTCATAAAATCATCCAAGGCGAGCTTCGAAAGAAAAATTGCCAAGGACTCCAAAGATAACCACAAGGCATTCTTTAGCTATGTCAAGAATCTAAGTGGCAATGCTCAGATCTGATCGAAGTTGGTGCAGAATGGCACAAAATACACTGAACCAACTGATATCGCCAACATCCTGGCAAACAGGTTCAGTGCAAACTTCACCCCGCTCTCACCCCCAAAAGGGCACATAACTATACCAGAAGAATGTACAGCACCTGAAATCACAGACACTCAGGTTAAAACAGCCCTCTCCAAAGCCAAAAACACAGCATCAATGGGACCGCCGGTGTCCCGGGCTGCATCCTAGATTAGCTCAAAGATGAACTAATACCTCACCTAAACACACTGTTCAGACTCAGTCTCTTCACAGGCTACATACCCATAGAGTGGCACTCCACAAAGGTGGAGTGACAGCAGACCCCAGGAACTATCGCCCTATAACCCTGACTAGCTTGGTCTGCAAGGCTATGGAGTGCATCATCATGGAACTCATTAACAGAGACATTGGAAACCTCCAAACACTGGACCCTACCCAGTTTGGCTTTGTTCAGGGCAGATCATGCCTCCTAAACCTGGTGGACTTCTTTGAGACAGTTACCAGTGCTATAGATGAGAGAAAAGTGGTACACACAGCCTATCTAGACCTTGCAAAGGCCTTCAACACCATTCCCCATTCTGGTATTATAGACAAGCTCACCAGCCTGAACATAAACCCCTACATCACAAGATGAGTTACCAACTGGCTCACGGACAGAACCCACAAAGTGAGAGTTGTGGGAGCTAGGTCCGACTCTAAACTGATTACAAGTGGAATTCCCCAGGGCTCAGTCCTAGGACCCCTCCTGTTTGGCATATACTTCTCAGAGGTACAGACAAGCACAGGAGGACTATGGCTGACCAAGTTCGCAGATGACTGCAAACTAGGAGCTATAATTGACTCTTTGGCTGACACAAACATCCTCCAAAAGGGTCTCACTGAGATGGATACCTGGTGTCAAAATCATGGCCTCAAGCTAAATGCCAAAATGTGCATAGTCATCCCCTTTGGAAAAAACAAAGTACCCACAAACTACCACATAGGTGGTAGTCCCCTAAATACGGAAGATGTAATAAGGGATCTGGGGACCCAAGTAGATAGTAATCTCTCCTTTGATAATCACATTGCCAAAGTGGTTAGAAAATCCTTCTATGTGGCCCACCTAATCACAAAAGGGTTTGCATCCAGATCAAAAGAGGTCATTGTGCCCCTCTACTCATCACTCATCAGACCCATCATAGAGTACAATGCCCCATTTAGGATGTACCTTACAAGACATCTGCAACAGCTGGAAAGACCACAGAAGTACCTCACCAAGATGATTACTGTCCTCAAACAGATGCCCTATGCAGCTTGACTGAAGAAACTCCAGCTGTACTCAGTTACATACCGCCTACTCAGAGGTGATCTCTGCCTGACATACAAGGCCAAGTCCAACCCAGAATTGCTGGACATGCTCCACCTAAAGAAAACCATATCCTCTCAAGACACACGCTCTAGAGATCTAAACATCATCACAACAATAAATAAGACATGCTGGAGGGATAGATTCCTGTCCCAGAGACAACCCATGCTTTGGAACAAGATTCCAGTCTACATTAGGCAGAGCTCCTGGCTAACACTCTTCAAGAGAAACCTTGACGAGTGGATGGGAAACAGAAAGTTTACCACGGGGTCACTTCAGTGGCTCTGCTGGACAGAGGCACAGGGAACTAATCTAAGGGGGCGGTGAAAACCAACACATTCTGGCTAGGCTTATAAATGCCTTCGAGGCTACCTATGAACCTAGGTAAATGGAACTTTTAGCTATTAAAATACTTCTAACAGAAAATGAATTGTGCTTATTTGGTGCATCAGTTAAATGAAGCTTTTACTAATTTAACCAAACTTCTGTACCTGCGGTTTATATTTTATGTTGTATGGCAATAAAATACATTTTACAATGAGTACTTATCAGTGTTTTGAATCCAGCTGATTACAATCCTATCTAAAAATGCTACAATGGTTACAATAGTTTTAATACATCACACATGACTAAACTGAGTATTTGCTTTTTGCATTTTTTTCATAACATCTACTTCCTTACTTGCTGTGTTACTTTTACTTAACTGAACTTCACTGTTTCCACATAAATCATTATTTAATTAAAAAAATACTTAAATCTTTTACTGTGGCTAATATCACTTCAGTGGGACTCTTTCCTATGTTATAACATGCATATGCCATCTATGCCATGGAAAGGGACTGTGACTTGGTGGGGGCAACCAATCATTTATTCCAGGAATGTGATGAAAAAACTTGTACTATCTGTACATGTGCTGTGTGCTGCACAGGAAATACCTGTCTCTATTACCACATCCACAGTAAAATCATGTGCAACTGAATGTATAGTGCTGTCTTTTCACACATGATGTCAAAGCTTCTTAAGGTGTTCTTTCCATCCCCTCCAAACTCAGTCTCCCATTTTCTCACTCCCACCCCAGGAGTCAACTAACCAGACTGTGGCCCTCCCCTTTTTGCAGATTCCTGGATTAGCTACTGCTTCCTCCAACACCATTTACATATACTACAGCAAGTTTAAACATTTTGGAGACAAACTATTTTATATCAAAAATAAACAAACATAATAAGTGCAATAATGCCCTCCAGGGTGTGTGTTATTGTGTAAATAATGCCCCTTCACAGGTAAAGAGGCCCTCAGCCTGTAGCTTTAGGCCTCAGAACACCCCTGGGTGGGCATTATTTACACAGTAACATGCATCCTGTTGGGCATTATTGATTGAAAAATAGATGGACTATCAACACATTTATGAGAGCCAAGCAAATACATGCAGAAGTAATAACAGTTTGTTAACATGGAGAACATAGTGGTTATATAATTTTTAAAAAAGACAATCTTTAGTCATACTGTATATGTCAGATTAAACTTTTGACTTGTAATAGGACAAGTATACAAACAAGTACTTTCAAGATTTTTTTATTCCTTATAATACCCAACCATTTATCTGGGAACCTCCATTTCATAGTTACTTCAAACATGTAACCTCATGCTACTCTGTCAAGGGCCTTTTCTGCATCCAGTGATACTAGCATTATGTATTGTCCCCTATTGTATGCCTCCTGCATTACCAAGCTGACTTTAATAAGATTATCCATTGTTCTCCCTCTACACAAACCTGACTATTGTGCATGATCTTCAAGAGCATTTTCCTAATTTGATTGATATTACTAACATAAAGCACTTATAGTCATGATTCAGTATTGATACTGGACAGTACGAGTCTGGACCCATAAGATCTTTACCTTTTTTGTGTATCACTGATATTATTGTCTCCTTCCATGAGTCTGCCAGAGGTGAGCTCTCTATTTCTTTATGGAGGAGTTTTACCCATCTCTCGACAATTTCTCCCTTCTTTAAACACAATACCTGTACTGGTAGTCCATCTTATCCTGGGGATTAACATCTGGCCATTTTACTCTAAACCTTACTATTTCATATTTGCATTTTGGGCCAATCAGTTTCCTACTTTCTTCTTCCTTGACTTTCTCAAGTATCAGCCACTACCACTCCTCTGTCTCTCCACTACCCTGCAACATTCTATATTGTATAATTTATGATACTATTCTTTAAAAGTTTACAAGATTCCTTTCAATCCATTCTCTGCTACACCCTTTCTTTCCAACCTTATCTTAAAGGCTCCCCTCTGTACTTCCTGCTGTCTTAACCTTGAGGTCAGTGCCTTCATGGCTCCTGTGCTGTCAGTGAAATACAAATTTTCTACCACTGTCTTCTTAGTCCAAATTCTTTCCTCTTCCCCTTTTTGCAGAACTTTCATTAATTGCCTTTTTTTCCATACCCTCCTTTTTTCCTTTTCTTCTCTGTTTCTATATATCTGAGATATTCTGCATTATTCATTTTCTTACTGCTTTTCTCCTGTTTTCTTCTTCTCTCATTGCCACTTCATCACTTTCTCCTTCTCTCCTTTTTGTTTTATCGGATCTCACTGTCTTTCCCTCCCTTCCACCCTCCCTGTGTTTTTTCCAGTTCTTTCTTCATGATTTTCATTATTTTAACCTTTTCTTCTTTCCTTTCTTGCAGGTATTTTGGGAATCTCATCTGGGCTTCTAATCTTTCAATCACCTCTCCTCTCAGCTTCACCATTACCATCACATGATCTTATATTGTCATTGGTTCTATTATAGTCCCAACTACCATTTGGGCATATTCTGTCCCAGGTATTATATTTATGTGAAAAAAGCATAGCCTTCCAGTTTTCTCGTTGTGTCTCTTATTTTGCAAGTAGTCACCCATCCCATCTCATGTAGTCTCTTAGCTATATGCCTTCATTGGTTGCTTTTCTACTCCTTGGTCCCTTATCCACCTAATTTCTACCACTGGTTATAATACAGTCCCCTGTGCATTCTTTTCTCACCCAGTTATTATATGTCTCCCTATCTTTTCCTTTCTCCCTTCTATTCTGATGTTGGGGTCCCAATTTCTTACTTGTTCCCATCTTCTCTTTTTCCTTTTCTCTTTATCAAGGACTTTCTCACTCCCTTCCCCTTCAATAACTTATTATTAAGTAACTATGTGCAGCTCAAAATTATTTACAGAATTCACTTCTTCTGATTGTCTACTGTAAGAAATGTTAATCACTATCATGATGTCCTGTTGTGTGTTTATATGCTATATGTATGTTTATTAATCACCAGCATGTTGTCCTGATGTGTATATATGCCACATGTATGTATGTTCTACTTATTTTTACTCTCATGTAATGTATTGTAATGTGGAGCTTTTCTCCCTGGGCCTCCACTGAAAATGAAGCTGTGTCCAGTTGGACTTTCCCAGTAAACAAATGTAAATAAAACAAATAAATAAATAAATGCAATTCCACATTCAGAAATTGTCTGTCTCTGTATGGAACGTTTCACTCAACATCTCTTATCTGCCATCACTATGTCAGTGTAAAATTTGCATCTTAGGCAGTTGTTTTCTTCACTCCTCTTCATCTGTGCCCAGCCTATGGGTTAGTACTTTGTTTCTCCCCCCTGTCTGTTCCTACCTTCTTATTTCTACCTTTTACTGGAGTTATCACTGCACTTTTTTGCATGCGTGACCTCTACATTGTTCCCTTGTTTCTTTCCTTAATGCTCCTGCCGTCTTATTTATGCCTTCCACTGATATTAACTTGGTTCTTCCCTTACTTATTCATCCTATTTTCCTCACTTTTATCCCTCTTTCATGTTCCCCTTCACAATCCATTTAGTCATTCTGGCGCAGATATGGTTTATGGAATTAAGGGTTGCGCAGTCCAATTATCTGACCTACTTGTCTTTACTCTTTGGTCGTTCACTCCCCCAGTACCTGTTGCGTATACTACATTTTTGGAGAGACGTTTTTCTTGTTTTTCCAATTGGACCCTATCCCCCTCATCTACTCTGTGTTCACCAACTCAAGCGTTTCATGCAATTATATTGTGCAGCAGCCCCTGTTCATTCTGAAAACTGGAGCACTTCTACATCCTTGATACATCTCCTTCTCACTTCTTATGGTGTTGAACCTAGTCAACTGTACTCTCGGGGTATTCCCTCCCATAGAATACCTTGTTTATCATACCCTGTAATCCCAAATATTTTATATCACAATTTATTTGAAATTTTTGTTTTTAATTTTCTTATTTGTAATTTAGGCTCAACTAATTTACTCTGCTTTTGCAGGCACAAACACACACAATAGATTTACATTATAGAGTTATCCCTGTAATTTCTTCTTGGTGGAATGCCCCTACTTCTATTGTGTGGACTCTTCTCCTATAACCTCCATGGACAAATATCAGTTTGTGCAATGTGAAGAGAAAAACAAGTCACTCCAGTAATCTGCACACGCCCCCACCATTCAGCTCAGTCCAAAAGGGATCCAATAAAGAGGGTATCAAACCAAATGTGCATTTTGAAGTCTCATGCATTTCACGGATATTACTATTTTTTGATAAAACATCATTCCCTTCAGCAGTATTATCACATCCTTTTCAATTCCATTGTCTAAGAACGCAACATCCCTTCTCCTTTGCACTTACTAAAGTTGTCCACTCACCCTCTTTCTCACCTGTCTTTAGAGCCTCTGCCTTTTCTCTTAGTCTCTCCTGTTTTTGGAAGAGAGACAAATACCCTGCCTCCTATCAACATGATTATCTAGTGGCCCTTCTTTTTCAGCATGTTCAGTGGTTCCCTGGGAACCTATTGAACCTGAAGGTCCTACATGATTCACAGGCTTCCTTTAGAATTCAAGCACTTCCATGGGGACTGTAAATGTTTTTACTGATCCCTGCAGGAACATTCTGAAGATTGCTGGATAAAGCAGCCCCCACTTTATGCCCTTCTCTTTGATCTTATCACAGTACAAAGCCATTTAATTTCCTTCAAGCCTCAAATGAGAAGTCCTGAGCTATATACATATGGCTTTCCCCTATGTTCAGTCTTTTATCTGCTTGCCATACTTTTGCCAAAATCTTCTCACTTTGGGCACAGGTTGAAAATCTCATGATCATCAGCTGTACCTTCCTTCCCTCCTCAGTAACTGGATGCCATGCGGTCCTCTGTGCTCTCAGTCAGGATTTGGGATTCCAGTATATTCCAGTCCACTGTGCAGTTTATCCCTTATGCATTACAACAGTGCATCCCTTCATGGTTTGGGGGTATTTCAATTATGTTGCTATTTTTCAGCCTGGCACCTTCCTCTGCATTTACAATATGTGCCAAACACTCTAGCCATGCTTCTGTGGCTTTCATATGTGCCTTGGACCCTTCATTCTCCAAAATGATGTCTTGTATTGCCATCCTATTAGAGGGACTGTTTCTGCAGCTGCAGAAAATATAATTCAGAGACATTATCCCCAATGAAGAAAGTTCACATTATTGGCTAATTTGCATATCCCTGAATTGTGTGATGTCACTGCTAGTGCTAATCAGCACTTTCCTGCAGTAATCATCTCTAGCAGCCCAGGCACAACATTAGAACAAGCACACCCTCAGTCTTTCTCACACATAGCTATACACACACATTCAAAAGAACACACACATGCATGCACATGCTCCCGCTGACGGGCACACACACACACACACACACACATACACACACACACACACACACACACACACACACACACACACACACACACACACACACACACACACACACACACACACTAACATACATATATATACCCACATACACATCCCCAGTCCTCTTACCTATCCCTTACTTTACTGTTTCCATGCCCTTTCTAAATCACACATGATTTCAGTCAGTAATGCCACACATTAGTGTGCATAAAGTGCATAGTGATGCTACAACTGTACCTGTGTTAACATTTTATGTTAATCAGACTAATTACTGTCTAGTGTTCCACCCAGCTTTGTCTGGAAGTCTTCAGCATGTCCATTTATAGGTAAATCAACCCCAACACACACACACACACACACACACACACACACACACACACACACACACACACACACACACACACACACACACACACAAATACTCAAACACACTTGAATGCACCCCATTACCCACTTTCCACTGTCCCTGATTTTATAGAAATCTCCTGATTTTTGCCTCTTATTCATACTTTGTCCCTTGTAACTCGCATACCATTATAGTCAGTCAGTAATGTCAGACATTAGAGTTTTATACTTCATATTCTTGAGTATAACATTTTACTTTTTACCATTAAGGGGCCATTAGCATATATCCCATGAGCCTCTACTACATGAGGTTTAAGGTACTACACAGTGAAGCCTCAAGAGTGGCTGGACAAGAAAATAAAATGAAAAAGACTGAAGATGTAACCGTGCAGTTCACAGTCTTAATACATGGTTCTTGTTCAGGAGGTGAAATGATTGGATTTGTTTTCTATTCACTTTAGAAGCACTGGTAAATTCAATTGAGTACTTGAGTGTTCAAGTCTCTTAACTATAGAACTGCAATCCTGTTTTGGGTTTTTTTTTTTGTTTTTGTTTTTTGTGACCTTTCTAGCAATTAATTATATATTTTTTGTTGATGTGACACTGGAAAAATATTTGTTTTGCTTTGCTGACAATGAATTTCTGAAAATCTGTGCTTATAATATGAGTGGCATGCATTATTCACTCTGCATTGTTGGTATTGTATGTGCCTGCAGATAAAAGATGCAAGTTTGCACAATGATGCTTTCTTATTGAGCTTGTATGAACTTCAAATAGAATATATATAAATGCATCATGAGAATTGCTTGATACTTCACAGATATGCTCATCAAGATAAGAATAAAGAAATAATGTGACAGGGAAATTGAGGAACTGATCCAATGCACTAGAAGTAAAGGACACAGGGGGAACTCAGTACTTCTGAAGGGAAGAGCTGTTTGTTACATATCAAACAGCATTTTATGAAAACCTTATTTTCATTGTAATGGCAAGATGCTATAAATAACATGAGTTGTTTAGCCTCAAAAAGGAAATGATATGAAACTGAGCAAGAAAATAATTCTGTAATTTGGTCACTGTTTTAACTACTGAATACTTTGCAGTTAACTTTTTTCGATTCCCTGTTCTTTGATTATATACAAAACACACAAAAATAAGCACTGTTTATTTCATGCTAGTACATATTGTATGTATGGTTAGTTTCTAATATAGCAAATGTTACATTTTCTAAGGTAAGATTTTTATTTTGAAAAATTTCAGTAGATAGAAGTATTTTTGTTATATTTGTTCAGAAAGATCAATGCTGAAAATACACAAGCTTCAGCAGAGCCATGTTTATTACTAACTTGCCAACTTTGTGGTATAGACACTTTGGCCTTGACTGTATCCTAGATTACCTAGAACTTGCCAGCTTTGTGGTACAGCCACTTTGGCCTTGACTATGTCCTAGATCAGTAAAACAGAACAGCTGATAACTACGTAAAAACACCACGAAAAACTATAACATGGGGAAACCGCTCAAAAATTAAAAAAAAATGTCATTTATTAAAAAAATATAAAAGGTTAAGCGCTTTCACCTAAAAAATATAGACTTCATCAGAACACCATTAACTGTTTAAATACAAAACACCACCAATCACAGTGCATCTTGAAAATTGCAATATTCATGAGATGATGTCATATCCCCCTAAAATAAATAAATAAATAAATATTTAATACATCCTTGCTCCAATAACAGGTTTAATGGGGATGTGATCATTAATACCAGGTGGAGTGGTGACATTTAGAAGTATTTGCCATCTTACTTCCTTTTCATCTAATAATGCTTTCATATTGCCCCCCCCTGTTGTGTGTATTCAGTACCTCTAAAAGGGCAAATTTAAAGGTGGAACAGCCACCGCTGTCCCTTATGTGCCTATATAATGAATTGTTTGCATCCTCCTTTCTAATGGCATAAAGATGGTCATGTATTCTACTTCTGAAATGTCTCCCAGTCTTCCCCACATAAAAACTGGGACACCTACTGCACTTGGCAAAATAGACAACATTCTGCATCTGGCAATTCCCCTTCTTGAATCTCAATACCGTATGATCCTTGTTGTCTACTACCAAGGTATTTTCCTCCAATATGGCATGTAATTGACTACAGTGTCCACACTTGGTCGTACCACCCCTACCACACTGTATGGATGATTTAGCACTCTCAAATTTCCTTTTCAAATTGCATCCTATCCTATGCACAAACTTCGATTCATTCCCCACTAGGGCAGAAATCGCATTGTCACTTTTCAAGATATTCCAGTTGTTGCTAATAATCTTTTTAACCTGCCCAGTATAACCATTGAAGGGCAATACACATGCTCTACTAAAATTAGTAGATGTCATATCTTTCACTGGATTATTACCCTTAACCATTTCCATTCCCAACAAAGGTTTGTACTTGTTCGCCCACTCACCACTAACATATCTAATGGCATCCTCAACCACTGATTTCGGATAACCCCTCTCTTTAAATAGGGTACCAATGTATTCAAGTTTTTGCACCATCTCCTGATAATCTGATGTCATGCGGGCAGCTCGTATACATTGTCCCTTGACAATGTTTTTCTTTTGCCTGCTGGAGTGACAACTGGAGTACTCCAAGTAGGCATTACAGAAAGTATCTTTCTTAAAGATTCTAGCTTTGAATCCCGTGGTGGTTAAGGAAATGTAAGTGTCCAAATAAAATACACCCTCCCTACTGGTATGATGGGTAAATTTCAGAAAAGAACTGGATGTATGTATGTAATTGATGAACTCATCTATTTCATCCATGGCTCCATCCCATAAAATGAACACATCATCCAGAAATCTAACTTAACTCCTGATGTTTCTGATGCAATTGTTGTTGAAAATAGTCTCTTCCTCCCAAACCAACAACACTAGGCTGGCATACAAAGGAGCACTAGCCGCCCCCATTGCCACTCCCTTATTTTGCCTGTAATATTCACCCTCAAAACAGATGTAGTTGTAATCCAATACAATACACATGAATTCATTAATTAGGGTGATCTTGTCCCAATCCAAATTGCTAAATTTTTCTAATACTGCTGACAAACCTCTCCATCCCTGGTTTTCTGATGAAGTCTATATTTTTTAGATGAAAGCGCTTAACCTTTTATATTCTTTTAAATAAATTACTGTTTTTTTTAATTTTTGAGCTGTTTCCCCATGTTATAGTTTTTTTGTGGTGTTTCTACATAGTTATCAGCTGTTCTGTTTTACTTGTGTGGGACTACATGGATTTTTGGTCGTTGTAGTATGTCCTAGATTACCTAGAACCTGCCAACTTTGTGGTATAGACATTTTGGCCTGACTGTGTCCTAGGTTACCTAGTTCAGATGGTGATCCAGGTGTTGATGGTTAGGTGATGGCTGATGCTGTCTTACCAGTCTCAGAGGAAGAATATTAGCAGAGTCCTGTTGAAAGAGCTCCCCCCTGTGTGAATGGCTTGAGATTCCAGCACTGAAAAATAGGGACTCTAGAAATTGTGATCTCACCAAGGATTTTGCATGAGTGAAGATGGGTGTATAGAAATGTGCACTCACACAGGGTCTAAGACAGTAGACACTGTACCACACTTACTGGCAAACAAAGGAGTTGTTTTGAGTATACAAAAATTTGCTGTTAGCCTAGGTGATATCTTCATTGTTTGACCAATTTTATCTTGAAGCAGCTAATCATACCTCTCAACTGTCCCGAATTTCAGGTACATCCCTGATTTTAACTTAAATTTTAACTCTTCTTCCTTAGTTCATCCTAAAACTGGTGACTTTTGGAGAAAATATGGTCCATTAAACTTAATAAATAATGACAATATAATTATAGTCTTCTTTTTCTTCAGAAAATGTATATTGATTCATATTTGTCCGAGTCTGTCCATGCCGCAGTTTAATAGTACTAATATTTTAAGAATGTCACTGATTGTCCATGATTATTTCTGGATTTGTCCCTGAGTCTGTTGAGATTTGTCCCTCATTCATTGAGAGCTGTGCAGTCAATGCTGATAATTAACACATATTACTAACTTCGAGTAAGCAAGAAGGCATACTGGGACTCCCTCCATCATAGATGATCACTGATGCCAGTGTAAATAAACACTCAGTTTGTACCCCAAACCAAAATTCACACAGAGGTGTCATATGGCTCTGTGTAATTCAAATGCAGATGATGGAAATACATGCACACACAAGTAACTACAGTTCTATTGTGGGAAGCTTCCTAATCATATACATGCAAAGGTACATTTCTAACAGCCTAGTCGAAAGAAATGAAACCTGATACTAAGAATATATGAAGGGATAGAAAATCCACTGTATCTCCCTTGAAAAGACTTGTTTTTGGCTTGCAGGAGCATCTCCTGTGCTCATAGGAACTTGCAAAGGAATGTCTCTGAATATTTAGCTATGCAGAGACCCTGAATATTAGACATACTATTCAATCCTTCCAGATAACTGAAGTATATTTCAGGCATTTCTTCACCTAATGTCTGTCTCAGTGATAACAAGCATGGTTCCATGGGACAAGTGGACTTGCAGAAACAATACTTAAAAAATATATTTACAAGTTTCACCTTCCCTACTCACCGAAGGTGGAAAATTCTCAAAAGTATTATCAGTTGAACTCCAAGTAAGCTTTTATATTTACGTGGGGCTTGGATTTCAGAAATGTATTAGGTGTCAATATTAGCCTGAACATGTCCAGACTTTTTGCCCCAAAAAAGTTATACCATTTATTCTTCTCATAAGACTGTTAATTCTCATAGCTGATTACACAAGTCTATATTTCTGACTGGTAATAGATCACAGCTGAGTTGTGTTAAATCCAGGTATTATCATCATTCATTCATCTATGCTGTACAATCACTTGCATAAGGTTATAGACTCGGCTGTACCAGTAAGAATCAAAGCCAGAGCCCCAAGTAAAAACAAGCTGCCATGGTGGACATCCAGCATCAACAAACTTCACGATAAGTACAAAAACTTGCTGTCCAAGAAAACAAGGGCAAGGCCCCAACAATGCAAAAGTGCCCTCCTCAGCCTCAACAGGCAAATAAGACAACTTGTGAAATCCTCCAAGGGATCCTTTGAGAGAAACATAGCAAGTGCATCCATGGGTAACATTAAGGCCTTTTAGAGCAATGAAGACAGCCTAAAAAGTAGGACACAGGCATGTGCAGAACTGATGACTAACAGTATCACACACACACTGACCTGCTAGTGGATAACTTTGATAAAAATGTCACTTCCTTATCCCCTCCTAACTTATCACAAACCTTCCCCCAAACTTCCCCCAACCCTGTATATCTGTAGAGCAGGTCCTCAAAGCCTTGTCCAAGGCAAAAAAACACAGGCTGTCTTCTAAACAGGCTAAAACATGAATTAGCATGTTCGTTAAGTACCCTTTTCAATCATAGCCTAACCACAGGCTTTGTTCCTGCAGAATGGAGAACAGCAACAGTTATTCCCCTCCACAAAGGTGGCCTAGCAACAGATCCAGGCAATTACAGACACATAAGCCTTACCAGCTTCATCTGTAAGGCCATGGAACACATCATTATGGACCTCATAAATAAAGATATAGGCAACCTCCAAACCCTGGATCCTACCAATTTTGCTTTGTCAGGGCAGATCCTGCCTGTTAAATCTGGTGGACTTCTTTAAAAATGTGACCAGGGCCATTTATGAGAATAAATCAGTGCACACAGCATACCTCGACTTGGTAAAAGCTTTCGACACAATCCCACATTCAGGTATTATCGATAAACGTAGCAAACTGAATGTGAACTCCTTCATTGTAAGAAGCAACATCAGCAGTATATCCAAGGGTGGTCAGAAAGATAGTTAAATTTGCACAGAAGTTGCATCTCTCCAGTGTCTGAACATCTCAGCTGCAAATAAACATGCTTGGGTCTGAACAAAGGTAATACTATTTGAACAAAATAGAACAATAGTTATCATTTAAACATAACAAACTGACTGAAGAAGGGCAAAAACCTGTTCACTATCTGATTGTTTAAGATTACACCCCTGCACTATTCAGTCCTTATACTATGCTATATTACACTACACTATACATATCATCCAGTTTGTTACTAATTCCCAATTTATGCAACATACATTGGTGGAAATCTTAAAGTAATAAATATCTTTAGAAATGACATCATGCCTTTAACATGTATGCTACACCTCTGTTTGATACTGTAGAAACAATAACATATTTTTCCTCCTTATATGGCCTTTTAAGTATCCAAGACACTTTTGTATATATAGCAAAGCTCTTAATGAGAAAAGGAATGCAAAAATGGCAATTATTTTCAACAATGGAACAGCATAAGCATTTATTTCTTTGTGAGCAACATTCACAAGAAGACAAACTGATGAATCAAAAGATGACTCTAGGGCTCAGTTTTACATTTCTAGAATTTTCTGAGTCATATTGTAGGCTGTAATCAAATGGCATTTTTCTTCATCACTATCTCAGTTGCCTATTCCCTACTTAGTTAGCAGTAATGATGCCACCTCCTGCAGCTGCTGTACACTGTCCTGAGTGCCACTGTCAACTAGCTTGTAGGTTAATCTATCCTAGAGCTTCATGACCGATCCAGAATAGTTTATTAAAGGAAGGATATGTTTTTAAAGCCTGAGCCAGCAGCAGCAGTGTCTCACATTGTCATGCCTGGCTATATGCTGAGATATGAAGAGTTCAGATAAGTGTTTAACCAAATATCAGCTTTAAATGGACAGATATGTGAACTACTTTTCCCTTCCAATTCAGAATAATTTTTCAATGTTTTCCATGGTAGAATATTTTGCTGTATTTACAGGGGCACTAATAAATACTTAGCACTAAAATTTGTGCCTTTGCAGTTAGCATACAACCACACATCAGGTTTTCCATTCATGAAACCAGAAAGTATAACTGCCAGGCATGCAAAATGGCAGAGTGCTAGCTCTGCCTGGTATTACAATAATGAGCTTTCATAAGTCATTCATTCATTTATTTATTTATTAATGCTCTGGGACCAACTTTATCCACATCAGATTCCTTGGGGTAATGAGCACAACATAATGTATTAATTCGTTTATTCATTCTCTGAAACTCACTTTATCCAGTGCATGGTCTTGGGGTAGCTGGGGCCTATCCCAGCATTACACAGGTGCAAGGCAGGAGAAAATAATTTTGTCCACAGTTTAGCATGGGATGCATACATACATACATAGACACAGTCAGACGAGCATGCGCGGACACACAAACACAAAACACACACGCACACACACACACACACACACACACACATATATATATATATATATATATATATATATATATATATATGTATATATATATATATATATATATATATATATACATACACCCAGACACACTCACACATTAATACATATACACACAGACACACACACACCTTCATTTGCATATGCCACACATGCCTATAGGCAATTTCTAGGATCATCAATTCTCATATCTCTGGAATTTGATTAGAAACCAGCATTATAAAACACAGTAATGTGCATACTGCAGAACTTATGAACAGGCATGTGGCACAAAGCATGGTCCTCCACTGCCCAACACAGTCGCAGAACAGTTCTAACTATTCTTGGTTCTGGCAGTGGACATACAGACATCATGCATTGCATTTCCCATAGCTGTAACTGGATAGCGGTGATGCAGTGCACAAGATATAATAATGTGAAGCTGCATTCGTCAAAGGCAGCAGAAGAATATGTATGAACATGAGCTGGAGAAACTGGCAAACCAGCTTTGTACAGCATAAGTCAGTACATATACACATAAATATTATGTGATAGCTTAGCAGTTCTGTCAAAAAGCTGTAAGATATCAGTAGCAAAGTGTGTATGCAGATAACAATTTCAATCACCAGTACACCATCACATTCTAATTTCACCTGCTTCTTCTGTTTTGTATTAGCGAACAGTAATGGTACACTCTGTGCTTCATACTCTTAGTCACTGCTTTAAGGCCTGCCTATTTATGCAAGCCGCTTACCCATAAGGGCCTGCTTTATTTATAGCATTGCTTTCTGCCTTGCCTTTATGAATCTTACTCATGAATTAAAAATATTCTTCAAACATCTCACACATGAAATGCAAACTAAAATTCAGATAATTCTCAACTCTTAGACTATCTTTTATTTATTCCAATGATTTTGTAAACTAATTATGTCAATACAAAATACTATAATAAAACATACGTGGATAATAACAGTAGGTTTACTTAGGAGAAATTTGGAGTGATTTCACTAGCAGCTGGGGTATTAGTAATGAATTAAGGGTTGAAATAACTGTTTTTTGAGATGGCTCTATTGCTAACTTCATTTGCCATGATACTGCTGTTTCTTCTTCTTTCGGCTGCTCCCGTTAGAGGTTGTCACAGCAGATCATCTGTTTCCATTTCTTCCTGTCCTCTGCATCTTGCTCTGTCACACCAACCACCTTCATGTCCTCTCTCACCACATCCATAAACCTTATTTTAGGCCTTCCTCTTTTCCTGTTACATGGCAGCTTCATCCTTAGCATCTTTTTCCCAATATACTCTGCATCCCTCCTCAGCATATGTCCAAACCAACGGAATCTTGCCCCTCTCTCCAAACCTTCAAACCTGGGCTGACCCTCTAATATACTTGTTCCTAATCCTGTCCACCCTTGTCACACCCAGTGCAAATCTTAACATCTTTAACTCTGCCACATCCAGCTCTGACTCCTGCCTTTTTGTCAATGCCACTGTCTCCAACCCATATAACATAGCTGGTCTCACTACCCTTTTGTAGACCTTCCCTTTCACTCTTACTGGTACTCGTCTGTCACAAATCATTCCTGACACTCTTCTCCACCTACTCCATCCTGCCTGTACTCTCTTCTTCACCTCTCTTCACACTCACCATTACTCTGAACTGTTGATCCCAAGTATTTAAACTCATCCACCTTCACCACCTCTACTCCCTGCATCCTCTATCCTCCCTTTCATTCACACACACATATTCTGTCTTAGTTCTGCTGACCTTCATTCCTCTTCTCTCTAGAGCATATCTCCACCTCTCCAGGGTCTCCTCCACCTGCTTTTTCTACTTTAAATTAACTGGTTAGTAGCATATAGTTATATACTTCTCATCTGTAACAAAGCTGACACTGGCAAAAAGTCAAAATGAGGGTACTTTCAGAATGATTATAAGACAGAACATCAAATCAAACTGCATGCTACTGTGTATAGGGCACCTACAACTAGTATGCTAATTTATAGCGAGATGAGTGGTTACAGTCACTAGAAGCAGAACTGGTAAGTATTACATTGTGAATGAGGGAAAATTTTATTTTCCATTAGATGGTTTCACTCTAGCCCAGAAATGATTATTTGTTTGCTAAGTTCAAGGTCAAGTAGCAGAATCCGGGCATTAGGGGGCAAAGCCCCCCGCCCTCCTCATGTAAAAAATATAATTTAAGGTAGTCTTTAAGGATTGTCCAGTATCACTATTTTGCTAATATCTATGATTTAAGCTTAGAATCATAACATTCAAGGTAACTTGTATGATCTGCTTTTACTCAGACCAAAACAAAAGATAATGAGAGGCCCAGACTCCCATAATAAGAATTTTTCATCAGGCATAGGGACATACTCATAGGATATTATGAAACCATTGTCATTGCTTAAGTAAAATATGCTTCCCTTTAAGAGTGCACTGATAATGCTCTTTTTCTCATGGCAAGCTAAATTTATAACATAGCCATTATATGTGTCACCATTTTTGAGTGGCAGATGCGTGTCGGTTAAAAAGGCAGACATGTTTATTGTAACAAGGGAGTCTTCATAGAGAATAAATGATAGTGTACTGTCTTTAGAACTGCAAGGTGTCCTTCTGACCTTATTTTGAAGCCAAGGATGTAATTCAGTTCATTGCATAAGGAATTAAATTATAATGATCAGAAATTGTGTGCTTTGATTGTTATCTCAAGTTTCTCAAAAATATATAATTTCTTGGTTCTAACTATAGTCCTTTATATTTTTCATATCTAGTTTTATTTGTGACTGCTTATAGTAATGATAGCATAGTCTGATCTAAATCAAATCACTGACTTTTTTTTGGGGGGGGATTGTATAAAAAACGTAGATGTCAACTTTTACTCTGTCCATTTATAGTCCAAAGTATGACTCTTCTGTTTGTCCTGCCTGCAGACCATTCCAACCTAACATTAACTCCTGCACAATAATATGACTTGAGTGAGAACCAGACAGCATTACAGTTACAGGGATATATTAAATGCCCTTAATGGCTGACATAGTGAAATTGTATCTTAGCTTTTACAGTATCCAGCATACTTGTCAAGGTTTAGGTAGATTGCTAAGGGCATGGGTCATACTGTAGATGGAAAGAGACAGTTTTTAATAGTACAGCATACAACATTAAAATCTGCTTTAAAGTTTACTCCCTTAATCAGGTTAGAAGAAGAGATGTTTGATAGTGCAGGGAGACGTTTTCTGTATCTTTGGCACTGGGCCTTTAGTAGTGTAGCTTTTAGCATAATGTATAATGTGATCAGCTACTACCAGGACATGTTCTTTTAGTTATCCTCTAAGTAAAACATATCTCTGCAGATAAATTCAGTTAACTGAACTATTGAAAGCCAGACATCTTGTGATAGCATGCTCTCTAAACTCATGAGAATTAGCTGAAAACCTTGAACTATTCTTCTGTCTGTGTCATACATGACAACAGTAATTCATTTAGAATATATAGAGTCCTTGATAGCAATTGCTTGAAATTAATTGAAAGGGCTATCTGAGTCTGAATATGAGTATCCTACCCTCCAGTGATTTCTGAGTATAGCTGGCCATCTCCTGGGGAGCTGGGTGTTATCTTAGCAAGGAAGAGGTCTAAAGCAGGAAGTCAGTCCTGTTTGTAATGCAAATGTATTGCAAGATGCACACACACATGCATGCATGAACACATAAGCACACATATATCAAATACTGACCTGGGCAATCTGAAACCATACTAATCCACATTCAGCATATCTCTGGAAAAGTAATTTGATACTAGACACTGTAATAAAAGCCTGCTCAGACATTTATTTCCTCTTAAATATGTTTTACATAGAAAATTAGAGTATGTGCTATACAGTCTGACTACTGATACTTTCCTTTTTTGATAATACACACGCTGTTTTATTACATATAACTTCAGTTTGTGTTACTTGTTCTGATATTTGGTCCTTAATGTATCTTTCTGGTTAGCACACATTAATACTACATATGACCATGCTTCTCTTAAGTACACACTGGTTTCTAAGTCGCATGGTTTCAATATATATGTGGTTATAGTCAGTCTAGGTCCTATCTGATCTCGCAGTTTTTGACACCCTGGACCACTGGCTCCTTATTAACCACTTGTAACAGTACTGCAGTTCTTTGGGAATTATACTTGATAGGTTTACATATTATCTCTCAGGTTACTTCCAAAGATGAAATCTGAAGTTAGTTCTTCCAGCATTCTCTCTGAAGTGAGGAATGTCCCAGGGTTCTGTCTTGGTTCATCTTGTGTTTATGATATAGAGAATTATGAGCAGATCACCAATTTTAATCAACTTATTATGTGTTTGAAACATGGGTGCCAAGAAATTCCTCTTGAAGTGAATCTTTGCATCCATGTTAAGAACGCATAAAAGTCAGTTAGGATCACTGACCTGATCGTAATTCTTTGTAGTAAATGGAGCTTTATCTGCTCCATGTAATGCTAGTTACAGTAAAAATGAAAAAGAAAATGCTAAGTGTTTTGCAGGTTTTCAAAGCAGTAAAGCACTGCGAGCACTGTCAGAAAGGCAATATAACACAGTATCATATGTCTACACTCACCTTCTATGCCTCTCAACTGTACAGATTTTGGCAGAATGTCCAGATTTTTGCCTCATATGTTTGGTCTGTTCCTTATAAAGTTTGTGATTTTCAAACAAATTACTGAGAACTGAATTCATACAATAATGACATTCATTTGAGTTTTAGACTTCACATCCAAATTCACATCACAAATTTGTTTATTCTGCCGCTGTCATTTGCTGGTCAGTACTACTGGCAGATTTGAATGCCTAGCGCTAGACCACACCTTAACAAAGTAAGCAGGGGTGCTTAACATTTGTTAAGATTGGGCCTCATGCCCCTCTAGCACTTAACAGATTTTTTTTTTTTTTTCAAATATTGGAGCATAATGACTGTGCTCCATGCACTACATACATGCTGCTGCTAAGGGAGGTGATATTCAACTTTTCTTCTCCTACTCTTAAAATTCTCTGCCTAACCTGACTTTACTATTCCAAAAATCCTCCTAAGGTTAGTTGCACATTGATTGATGCTGAATTGCCTAAAGCTCAATCCAACAAAGATTGAGGCTCATGAAACAATTTGTCTTACATCTTCGGTTCATAAGTAGAGGCCAGGCAATTGGTCTACAGACCAGTATAAGCCTAGCTAATAAATTATACTCAACATTTCCCTGCAGCCTCAAGAACAGCAACACATAATTGACTCATGAAGAAAATGCAGCTGCGCATCAAATTATCTAGGTTTACCTTGAGGGTGGCAAAGGTGCTATTCTGTTAATATGAAGAGGAAGATTGTTCCAGCGGTATAGAATACATTGAAATATGAATCCATTGCACCAGCATGACTTATTTACCTGTTAATGAAGGTTTAGTTCCTTTAACTGAGTATCTCGAGAACAATTTATTATTGCAAAAGAAAATGAGTCAATAAGGGACAGATCTTTTATGCTCAATAGACTAGACACAGACCCCCATGGAGTGCAGGCTATCCCATTCTGATGCATACTCTCTTTCTTCACTATTTCCTTTTCAGTGTTACACTCCCAATCTGCTAACCAAATCTTATGCCGTCAAGCAGCATACTGTATATTTGTCTCCTCACCAAAAGATCTACAGGCAAATGTGGTGATCTTACATCCTCTCAACCATCTATGGAAATAAGTACTTTCTGCAACATATTCATTCACAGTGCCATCTGTCTTTCTACTATGATTTCTGAAAGTATTTCTAAATATTTCAGGAGTCAGTTTAAAACATGCAAATAAACAGTTCTAATTACAAAGTTTCGAAACTGCATGCATTGCTTTACCTGTGAGCAAAGGAGTTAAATACCTCATCCACTGCCCTTGGTCAATGTGTTGTTTACTATAGACCCTTTCAAATAACTATAAAACACTATTAAAATCAGTCCCTCATTACAGTGAAGAATGGAGAGATGATGAAATCTGCAAGAAAAGGTGGTGAGTGCCTTCACGTGGTGGACCCTGTTTTTACAAAAGCTCACCAAGACCACACTAATATACAGACTGTATTTTATATAGCATATATCATGGAAAGAGACAGGTTAAAATAAAAAAGAAAGCCGGATGCACATCTGTCAGGGTAAAAAAATGCTCAATCCTGGTGTGTGCACTGGTGCCAAGACTGCAAAAAATGACAGTGTAGAATCCTTAATGCACAGGAATATTCCTACAATGTGATTAGGCCAGGCTCAGGGGAAAGATACCCACCATTGTAGAAGGAAGTAGTGGTCCACAATACATGCTAAAAAAAGCCATAATGTTGATAGAGTGGATTACTGAGAATAAGGAAGAAAATATGTATTGTTACTATAATGTATGACGTCCAGAATGTCCAGGTACAAGATATTCAAAAGCATTAAGAGTGAAATTAAGAGGAAAGAAAAACAGTTTGCACAAGAAAAAAACGTCAAAAGCTTCAAGTAAAAAATGTTGTTCATTAGTAGAACAGATCCATGAAAAGCATTGCATAGACAAAGAAACTTTGGGCTGCCTGGGAAAAAAGCAACCAAGGAAGTATGAAAATAAAAAGAACAAAACCCAGAGATTTTTGAAATGCATAAAAAAGAAATATGGACATGGGAATGAAAAAGCGATCTAATAGACTACAATACTTGTGCAAAGCAGAAAGCCAAACTAATCAATACAAAAATGCAGCTCCAAAGATTTTTGAAGAGAAATACAGGCAAAGATACCCAGATATGGAAAATTTCACAATACAAAAAATAAGAACACAAAGAGGGAGTGTGAAATAGAAGATTAGTAAGACAGAAGTTAAACAAATAGAAACTAAAGTTATGGAATACCTGAAAAGTGAAGGATTTAGTGTACAAAGTCTAATACCGATTATATTACAACATGATGAGACAGTAAGTCTCCAAATTAAGAGAAACAGGAGGAACAGAAGACATCTGAAGAAATATGGATATGGGAAAGAAAAAGATATTTGATATGATTATATATTTATGGAAAAAAGAAAGCAAAACTAATAAATCCAAAAAGCAGCACCAAAGATATTTGAAGAGAAATACAAGCAAAGATACATTGTATATGGAAAATTTCACAATACAAGAAATATGAAAGCAGAATGGGAAAGAAGAAAAAAGGATTGATAATGGAGAAGTTTGATAATCACATTGCCACATTAGTCAGGAAATCCTTCTACGTGGCACACCTCATCACAAAAGGTTTCTCATCCAGGAAAATAGAGGTCATTGTTCCCCTCTACTCATCACTCATTAAACCCATTATAGAGTACAATGCCCCTTTTGGTATGCACCTCACAAAACATCTACAACAACTGGAATGGCCACAGAAATAACTCACAAAGAGGATTACCGGCCTCAAACAGATACCCTACGTAGACCGTCTCAAAAAACTGCAGCTTTACTCTGTCACATATCGCCTACTCAAAGGTGCTCTCTGCCTAACACACAAAGCTATGTCAAACCCAGAGCTTTTAGACATGCTCCACTTAAAGAAATCGCAATCCCTATGAACTACACACTCTAGGAACCTAAACCTTGTCACTACAATAAACAGAACATGCTGGAGGGATAGATTCCTGTCCCAGAGACTTCCCATACTCTGGAACAAACTACCTATCTGTATCAAACAAAGCTCCTCATTAGCACTCTTCAAGAAAAATCTTGATGATTGGATGGGAGATAGGAAATTCACCCCGGGGATCACTTCTGTGGCTCTGCTCGACAGTGGCACAGGAAAATAATTTTCTTGTGTGGCGAAAGCCAGAGTACCTTTTGGCTAGGCTTATATAGGCCCTAGGGCCAATAGCCTAGTACCTACCTATGAACCTACCTACCTACGAACCTAAGTTAAAGAAATAGAAACTAAAGTTACGAATTACCCGTGAATTAAAGGATTTAGTGTAGAAATTCCAGCTTGGGTAACATCAAAGCATAATGGAACAATGAGTCCCCAAATTAAGGAAGAGCAGGTGGAAGCATCTCATCACTTGCCACATGATGATCCTCTGGAGTCTTCAGTACAAAATGAGTACAAAGGTTCAGCTGGAGTTGCACAGCAAAGGAAGGAGCAGGAAACAGTGGCAACTCTGATACTGGCAATATTGTGGAGTGATGAGTCAATGAGTTCCCATGTGAAGGAGCAACAGATGAGACAAGATGCAGCTGAAGAGGATATGCTACAGGAAGATGTTCTGGAACTTTCTGTAGAATGCGTGCAGGAAACAGAGAGCCAAGAATATGCCCTTAGTTTAGAAGAAAATGGTCTAAGGGGAGACATGCTTGATTTAATAGAGATGAATAGACATATTAAGATTGATGAAAGAAATAGACTGCAGAAAGTAAATAAGACCCAAAATGTTAAAAGTCTGATAAAACAAATGAAAACAGTAATAAAGACTAGTTAGAGAAATTCATGTGAAATAACAATAGAAAATAGGATATGTTATTGTTCAGCTAAACTAATAACAGATAAAGTTTTACCACAAAAAATACCGAGTAAAAAGGAAAAGGAAGAGAAGAAATCAAATGCCATCTTGGAAGCATTAAATAGAGAAAACTATAAAGCAGTTAAGAGAAGAAGTGTCACTGTTAGAAGAATGTAGAAGAGGGATCAGATCAACAATAATACTTTGAAAGATAGAAGTGATAGAAGCAATGTACAGTATCAGAACAGACCAGGATTTATCATAAACTATTGCAAATAATAAATTAAAGATATCAGCACAGGCAGAAAAAACATACAAGATACAAACAAAATAAGAAATGCATTGATTACCCAAAAAAGTTTTATAGAGAATTGAGAAACAAAGCAAAAGGAATAGAAACACCACCACAAAAGGAGAAACAGACACATTTTGCAGAAATATTTATGAAAACCTGTAGAACTTAATAAAAATACTGAATGGGTAGAATAAATTAAAAGATGCAGCATAGAGTTCAAATGCACAGGATATGAGATAGGATGAAGTAGTTGTTAGAGAATTTGAAAAAAATGGAAAACCCTATGCCCAGATGCAATCCCTGACTTCTGGCTAAAAGCATTAACATCTTTACAGAAAGATTTAGTCCCAAGTAAGAACTACTTATATGCACATCCCAAACAGACACCAACCTAGTTAACAACAAGAAAAATGATACTCCTACTTAACAGTGAAACCGTAAGCTATCCGAAAATCTATAGATCAATAACTTGCCTTCTGACGATGTACAAACTTTATACAGGAATTGATGCAGACAGAGTTTATAGTCACTTAGAAGAAAACTCAATCATGGCAATAGAACAAAAGGGTAACAAAAGAAAGTCTATAGAACAAAGGATCATTAGCTGCTAAATAAAATCTTAATGGAGAATTGTAAAAAGTAAAGAATATAATTATGTCCTGAATAGAGTACAAAAATCATCTGACAGTATGCCACATTCATGGATAAAGGAGTGCTTACAGATGTATAAGATATATCATACATTGATCAATTACAATACAATGACCATGAAACCTTTGCAATTAAGCCATGGCAAAGGGCAAATTATTATCCCAGGGATAAAAATTCAAAAGGGGTACTCCAGGGTAAATCTTTGTCACTGCTGTTGTTTTGTCTTGCCCTTAACCCATTAAGCTGTTTACTTAGCAGATTAGGTCTTGGTTACAATTTGGCTCCGAGAAAACAACCTTGCTTAAAGATTTCTTATCTACTTTTTGTGGATAAATTAAAAGTGCATAGCTCATCAGATGACAAATTGAAAATACATCTACAAGTGGTTAAAACTTTCTCAGATGATATAAGAATGACATTTTGTCTTGATAAATGTGCAAAAGCAGCATTTAAAGCAGGAAAAGTTGCAGTACCAAGAAAATATCAGTCTAGGACAGGAATGTGAGACAAAGGAAATTGAGCAGGAAAGAGTGTATAAATATTTGGGACTTGATGAAGGATTGGCAATAAAATACAAACAAATGTGAATGAAATTCAGAAGACTAAAACAAATATTGAAAACAGCCTTGACATCTAGGAATAAAGTCCAAGATATAAACCAATTTGCTCTTCCTGTTTTAGCTTACAGTTTTGGTGTAATTGACTGTCCCCAAAAGGCATTGGATCAGTTGGACAGAAAAACAAGAAAAATGCTTCATGCTATTCAAATGATATACAAAAATCAGTGTACACAAAGATTATATATTCCACACCCTGAATGAGGTATGGGCCTCCTTGAAATTGATTACATGCACAGATCTGTAGTCCTGGGACTACATTCATATCTGCTGACCTCATCAGATGCAAACATAGTGAAAGTTTTACAACATGAGACATGGAAGTCTAAGATTACCTCTCTCTCTGCTTTGTTTAGCAAAAGCATTCAAGTGTCAAAAGGGAATGGAAATCAAACCAGGAGTAGACAAAAATCAGACAGCAACTGAATGTACCAAAAAGCAAAAGAAAGAATAATATCAAGAGAAGGATCAGATGAGAAGACAAGAAATGTGGAAAAGTCATAAATATATTGGCAAGTATAGATATCTCCTAGAACAACCTCGTGTTGATCAGAATTTGACACAGAAATGGATAAGTAGAGGTGAGTTGAAACCAAAGGATGAAAGGTTAATAATGGCAGCACAGGACAGTGAACTACATATACACTATTTACAAAGTACATTGAACATGTGGGAAAACCAGACAAATGCAGGTTCTGTAAAAAAAATTGGAAACAGACGCACACCTTGTTTCAGGGTGTGACACACCTAGGTCAGAGAGCCTGTACACTGAAAAGCACAATAAAGTGGCAAGATTGTTGCATTGGAGACTGTGCAAAAACTACAATATAGAAGTAGCCAAGAAGCATTGGAAACATGAACCACAAAGCATTATAGAGAAACATGAAGCAAACTTCATATGGGATCACCCATTCACAACAATTCAAAAAAATAGATGTAAGAAAAACAGATATAGTAGCCCATGAAAAAAGACAAAAGTAGCACTAATGACTGAAATTGCTACACTCAGTGATTACAGTGTGTCACATACAGAGAGACACAAAGTAATAAAATATCAGCATTTGCTGTCAGAAATGAGAACAGTGTGAAAGAAAGATACCAGGACAGTTCCAATAGCAGTTGGAGCAATGGGCCTCATAAAAACGAATTTACAGTCCTATCTAGATATGTTACCGATACATGTAACTATGATTAAACTGCAGAAGTAGTCAGTAATAGGCACATTGCAGGTGCTGTAAACAGTACTTTTGGCTAAAATCAAAGATTGAAGCGATACTAATTTCATGAACTTTAATCATATCCTGACTTAGGAATAGAGACCGTTTTCATCATTGCATTAGAAACCCAAAACATTTGGAGAATTTAAATAAAGGAAAAAGTTTAAAGTGACAAGGGCACAAAGGATTTGGCTTCCCATTCCACATGACTCGTATGTCCCTGGCAAATGACAATCATCTCTCTCTGTCTCTCATGTTGATGTTGCTTCTTGTGCCTGTTCCATTTACATATGTAGCCATAACATTCATTCATCTGCTTCAAGTACTAGATGCTTCAGCTTGTTTGCTAGTCTGTAATTCCGGCTGAGTTTTGAAGTCCTCCTGGAATGGAACAGGTTGTCCTTTTCTGCCTCCTACACATCCACAGCACCCATTAGGGTGCCTATAGGTTGCACTGCAGCTGCACAAAAAGCTGCTACCTTCACTTCCTTGGGTGCATTGACATGCTGAATTCCTTTTGCTCCGCACTCCATAGTCAGCTATGATACTGAAATCTTAGTGTAGTTGTCAGAAGAGCTAATTTCTGCCTGTTCCCACTAATCTGACTAAAAATAATGAATGTGCAAAACTAAACCTCTGTATGCTTACCATATGGTTGAGAAGGTATACATACAACTTTTATAACAACGATGTTGTAGATTAAGTTCAATTCCAACATCCTCACCACTTGCCAATAAATATGATTGATGGCCCACTGCAACCAATATGTGATGGCCTATCTGGTTCTGATAGAGGTTCTCATTCCACCACTGTCAACAAATCTATCACATGGATATGTATGAGAAAGAAGCTATGATCTATGGATCTAATCTAATATACCATATAGGTCTGATAGCTGTCACATTGATGGTCTCTCAAAGCTCAACACTGGCACCCAACAGGTTAAAGAAAATTGCACACAAATCCAATTCAATAACAAATCCACTAACTGCAACCTAACCTAATGGACATAAAAGAAACATGCACTGCTACCCTAGGCATGGGCTTCCAATAACCATACTTAGCCTAGGACTACAAACTGACAACTTTGACCTAGCATCAGAAGCTCCTTTGTCACTACTCTCTGTGAACCACAGTATCTCCATTACCCCATATCCATAACTGCCTTTCAAAAAAATTGTTTTCACAAACAAAAGCACACAATTTTGAAGGAAGGTAGACAGAATTCTCCAATTTCCCATGACTTTCTTCCTGGCAAGCTAGTACTACCACCTCTCCCAATTATCAAGCTAAAGATCAAACACACCAGTTATCTGTCTCTCTTGAGTTAGCCAGATATAAAGTATAAAAACAACACCTCACTAGTAGTATGCTTATCAGCAATCTGATTTTACTGTAGGTGAATACCATGGCTTGCCAGCCTACAGAGCTAAATAATACTCTCTCTTGATAATAAATACTATATAAATAAATACCAGCCATGAGATCTTAAAAGTCAATAAATAAAAACTTTACTTAGATAATAAAGACAGTGATAATACAGATAATTAAATATACAGGGCTAAATAATTTGCACGCAAAAGAGAAAACAAATCAGTTGTACAAGACAAAATATTTAAATAAAAATTCTAGCTAGGCTAGATAAATACTGTATCTATCTGTAACTGAGAGGAAACTGAATTTTTGCTCTTCTAAGTTCCTAAACTATACATGAGAGACTGTAGACAGCAAACTTACAAAGATGAATTCACCATGTTCTCCCAAGCAAGACTGACTGAATTTAAACTGGTTTTGGTTCCAAATATATCATAGTTTATCACATTTTCCCACAGGAGCATCAGTTCTTTCCCCACACAATAGAAGAAAAGATTATCAGTAAACAAAATTTCCAGTTTACCTATTAACTGTTTCTCTACTAATGTCTGTTTGCTTTCACATTTTTAAACTCAGATGTTCTTTGAAGAGTCTTGTATTTGCATTTTATGACTCTCTGGATTCTTGACTCCAAACCATTTTATGACTCAATCACATATAAATAGTTCAGTCTTTCCTGAAGTACTGCAGATGTTTGCACTTTGCATCACAATTATAAGTTTCAGACACTTCTTCTTGTGTGTTTTTTTTTTTAACATTCACAGGGAAAGGACACGTGGTTTATAGGTTCATAAGTTCATAGGTAGGTACTAGGTTATCTGCTTGAAGGCATTTATAAGCCTAGCCAGAATGTGTTGGCTTTCGCCGCCCCCTTAGATTAGTTCCCTGTGCCTCTGTCCAGCAGAGCCACTGAAGTGATCCCCGGGGTAAAGTTTCTGTTTCCCATCCACTTGTCAAGGTTTCTTTTGAAGAGTGATAGCCAGGAGCTCTGCCTAATGTAGACTGCAATCTTGTTCCAAAGCAGGGGAAGTTTCTGGGAAATGAATCTGTCCTTCCAGCATGTCCTATTTATTGTTGTGGTGAGGTTTAGATCCATAGAGCATGTGGTTCAAGAGGATAAGGTTTTCTTTAGGTGGAGCATGTCCATCATTTCTGGGTTGGACATGGCCTTGTATGTCAGGCAGAGATCACCTCTGAGAAGGCGGTATGCAACCGAGTGCAGCTGGAGATTCTTCAGTCGTGCTGCATAGGGCATCTGTTTGAGGCCAGTGATCCTCTTGGTGACGTACTTCTGTGGTCTTTCCAGCTGTTGCAGGTGTCTTGTAAGGTACATTCCAAATGGGGTATTGTACTCCATGATGGGTCTGATGAGTGATGAGTAGATGGGCACAGTGACCTCTTTTGATCTGGATGCAAACCCTTTCGTGATTAGGTGGGCCTCATAGAAGGATTTTCTAACCACTTTGGCAATGTGATTATCAAAGGAGAGATTACTATCTACTTGGGTCCCCAGATCCCTTATTACATTTTCTGTATTTAGGGGATTACCACCTATGTGGTAGTTTGTGGGTACTTTGTTATTTCCAAAGGGAATAACTTTGCACTTTTTGGCATTTAGCTTGAGGCCGTGATTTTGACACCAGGTATCTGTCTCAGTGAGACCCTTTTGGAGGATGTCTGTGTCAGCCAGTGAGTCAATTATAGCCCCTAGTTTGCAGTCATCTGCGAACTTGGTCAGCCATAGTCCTCCTGTGCTTATCTGTACCTTTGAGAGGTATATACCGAACAGGAGGGGTCCTAGGACTGAGCCCTGGGGAACGGCACTTGTAACCTGCTTAGCGTCAGACCTAGCTCCCGCAACTCTCACCATGTGGGTTCTGTCCGTGAGCCAATTGGCAACCCATCTTGTGACATAGGGGATTATGTTCAGGCTGTTGAGCTTGTCTATAATACCAGAATGGGGAATGGTGTCAAAGGCCTTTGCGAGGTCTAGGTAGGCTGTGTGTACCACCTTTCCCTCGTCTATAGCCTTGGTAACTGTCTCAAAGAAGTCCACCAGGTTTAGGAGGCATGATCTGCCCTTAACAAAGTCGAACTGGGTATGGTCTGGTGTTTGGAGGTTCCCAATGTCTCTGTTAATGAGTTCCATGATGATGCGCTCCATAGCCTTGCAGACCAAGCTAGTCAGGCTTATAGGGCGATAGTTCCCAGGGTCTGTTGTGGCTCCACCTTTGTGGAGTGAAATAACCGTTTCTGTGCACCACTCTATGGGTACGTAGCCTCTGGAGAGGCTGAGTTTGAACACTGTGTTTAGGTGAGGGGTTAGTTAGTCTTTGAGCTCGTGTAGGACACAGCCTGGGACACCCAGTTTTATTGATGCTGTATTTTTGGCTTTGGAGAGGGCTATTTTCACCTGAGTGTCTGTGATTTCAGGGGCTCTATATTCTTCTGGTATGGTTATGGGCCCTTTTGGGGGTGAGAGGGGAGTGACATTTGCACTGAACCTGTCTGCCAGGATGTTGGCAATATCAGTTGGTTCAGTGTATTCTGTGCCATTCTGCTCTAACTCCAAGCAGATCTGAGCATCGCCACTTAGATTCTTGGCATAGCAAAAGAATGCATTGTGGTTATCTTTGGAGTCCTTGGCAAGTTTCCTTTCAAAGCTCGCCTTGGACGATTTTATGAGGGAGTGTAGTTTCTTGCTGATACTGATCGGGGATGTCTTCCCTTCTTGGGATTTTACTCTTATCTGTACTAGTTTCCTCCTTCTGTTATATAGCTTGTTTATGGCAGGGGTCCACCAGACTGGTTTCCTTTTCTTGAAAGAGTGAGTCCTGGTTTTGCTTGGGATAGCACAATCCATGCATTCTTGTAGGTGCCCATAGAATGCATTAGGAAAGGATTTAGCAGCTTGGACAGTGTTATCCTTTAGCATGGGGGCTTTGAAATTTTCCACCTCCGTCTTAAGTAAAGTGAAGTTTGCTTTTGAAAAGTTTTTCACGGTGATTCTCTTGTCTGGGAGTGTGGGCGGAATGTGGATATCCAAAGTGATTTGTTTATGGTCAGATCTAACCAGCAAGGGGTTGACCTCCAGTGTGGAACACTGGTCGCCCATGTTGGTGATGACCAGGTTCAATATGTTGTCACCTCTGGTGGGAGTGTTGACCAGCTGTTCCAGGGCATTTGAGTTTATAAATTCTAGGAAATGTTGGGCAAGGGAGTTAGTACTTGAGTAGTTCTCCCAGTTAATGTTTGGGTAGTTGAAATCACCCAATATTAGGGTGTTTGGTAGGACCTTTATGTTACCCAGTGTTTCCAGAAATGTGGAATGGGGGTCCTGGGACATGGTAGGTGATCTGTAGCAAGCTACAATTTAAATTGCAGTTTTGCCCATTGTTAGTTGCACATGGATAATCTCTGAAGCATCGTGCTTTGCCACTAACCTGGAGGTGTGGGTATCCTTGATGAATATGGATACTCCCCCACCTTTTATATTTCGGTCCGGGTTCTGTGGCCAAAATTTATGGTATGAGTTATAGCCTGGTAGTGCTGGGGTGCTCTCTGAAGCCTTAAACCAGGTTTCTGTTACTGTACATATATCAATTTTCTCTATAATGAGGAGTGCCTCTAGTGCGTGCATTTTGAGGTTTAGACTTCTGGCATTGAGTAGTATTACCCTCAGATTTTTGTTACTTGTGCTATTTACGGCAGTGGGTTTGTCTTTTGAACCTTGCCTAAAAAAGGCACTATGGGGGTGGCAAGAGCCTTGGCCAGTATTCAAAAGCCTAAGGAGAACAGGTGCAAGCCATTTCTAGCGAAGCAGCGTGGCTTGTCGAGCATGTCATCCCAGGCAGACAGACACTGGTTCCTCTTTGAATGACACCAGAAACTTAGCCAATTGTTGAAAGTGAAAATTTTGTCTTTATACCATCGTATCATTCGTGGTGAGAGCAGAATGCTACTCAGGGTCAGGGTCATACCGGCCTGGGCTACGTGATCAGAGAGCTCTTCCATGTCTCTTTTCATGTAGTCCAGGGAGATATGGCTCAGGTCATTCACACCAACATGAACAATGACAGAGTCGTATTTGTACTTGTTCTGGAGTGACCTGAGTGCTTGTGTTATGTGGCAGATCCTGGAACCCGACAGGCAGCTAACAGTAACCTTTGCTTTATCCATGTGTTTCCCTGCTAAAGGAAAGCCACAATTCATAAATTAGTCTTTCTGCAGTTCAGATTCTATTATTTATTTTTCAAACCTTAAATATAACTTTCAAATATGTTAGCAGTATAAAATAAGAAAATAAGACATACATCACTTTTTAAATATGCTTCTTTATTCTAGCCCCACAGCCATCTAGTGGTAGGAAGGAACCTACCACCAAACAGAAACTCAGAAGTAACAGAATGTACAAATCAGTGACTGCAATAACTCAGTGGAAAAGGAACATGGGGAAATAGGAGACTGGCACAACAGAAAAGAAGAGTCAGAATCATTTCTTTCATTGCATTGTGGTAGGAAAATATAAAATGAAGGCAGTCAGGAAGTTAGAATTGGGGAGTCCACCTCTACAAAGAAGCCAGTCACAAGTGGAGTCTGTTAGGGATCAGTCCTTGGACTGCTCTTTTTTGGCATTTACTTTTCAGAAGTCAGTGGTCTCTGGCTGACTAAATTTGCAAATGATTGCAAATTAGGATCTGTCATTAAATCTCACACTGACACATATGTTTTCCAGGAGGTGTGACATAGACAAACAACTGGTGGCAGAGCCATGGACTAAAACTAAATGCCTAGAAATGCATAATAGTATCCTTTGGGAAGTCCTGTATCCCTGCTAACTATCATATTAGCAATACAACCCTTAGAGTTGATCCAGTAGTCAGGGACTTAGAGACACACATAGATAGTAATCCAGCCTTTGACCATTACGTGTCTACAGTGGTGAGGAAACCATTCTATGTTGCACAACATATAAACAAAGGTATGGCATCTAAGTCCAAGAAAGTCATTGTTCCACTGTATTTGGCATTCATCAGAGCTATCACTGAGTATAATGCCTCCTTTTGTATGTACCTAACCATGCATATCCAACAATTGGAACATCCACAGAGGTTCCTCACTAAAAGAAAACAGGGCATAAGTAAAATGTCCTATGCAGAATGCCTGAAGGCCCTATCCCTGTACTCTGTCTCCTACAGGCTTCTGAGGGGAGATCTATGCCTGGCATACAGGGCATTGTCAGACCTTACTCTGATGGACCTCCTGCATATCTACAAAACAAACAGCACCAGATTTACCCATTCTAAATATTTAAGCCTTGCCTGTGATATAAATATGACCTGCTGGAGAGATAGGTATGTATCCCAGAGACTACCCCGTCTATGGAACAGGCTCCCCATCCATGTGAAGCAGAGTTCCCCTATAACCCAATTCAAGTACAACTTGGACAAATAGATGGAAACCCAGAAATTCATGCCTGGTTTGGCACCTATAACTTTAATGGACACAGGTAATCTATAAATGGTTCATCTCCCAGGCCCATGCTTACACTTATCAAGGGTATCAGAACTTGTCAGAGATTTGGGATGCATGTCTAGGCTTACAAAGGCCCTTGTGGTCATTAGCCTAGTAAACACCTATGAACCTATGAACCTAAGTAGAAGTGTTTCTCGGCAATGTATTACCCTTTAAATAAAAGTACAAATGGAAGATTGAAATCTACAATGTTGGCAATCAGTATACAGAAGACATTGAGACTGTGAGAAGGTATTAAGTAAACACTGTGATATAGTCTGACAAACCTTTCCACTAAAAAACAAAATGATTATATTGCCATTGTTCATGCAGTTGATGGGAGCGCTCATAAAAGTAAATTTTCACTGAAGTAAAATACAATCGAGGTATATGATGGAAACAAGGAAATAATCTTTGAAAGGGAATTGGCATTCAGTATTACAACTCTGACTGATATTGCATGTGGTAGAACTACAATTCTGTTATATTACTGTAAAAAGTGAAATAAAAGTACTAACCTATTTTATCAAGTTAAGTATCCTTCTGTACCATGCTGCCTTCCAGTCTTCATCATCTTTCAGTATCGGTAGATGTTACTTCCAGAAGATTGCAACAGAAACATAATAAGCATGCCCCAAATTAACTACACTTACCAACTGAAACACCAGCTCATATCATTGGTCGTTATCAATATTTTTTGTCAGACATTTTGTTTATCTTATGACACTTCTTTTCTAAGCAGTACAAGCTTAGCAGAAAGATAATTATATGGAGTGAACAGGGAAATTCAGCTAGGGCATAGCTGTGTAATGGTAGTTCCACATTTGATTAAGGGATATTCTATTGAAGGAAAGATGATTATCAATATTAAGATCCTCCAATCAAAATGTAGTCTCATTGTTTGACAGCTATCTGGACCTCTGTACCAAACTTTCAAAATGTTTATCTTAGCACCTCAGCTTATCCATAGAACATTATCGTACAGCTGTTTATGCTAAAGGGTGATTTTAGTCATCACTATCGGAAACCACCTCTTACAACAGAACTTTCCAGAAGCAGCTACATTCTCCATGTGATGGGGTCTTTCTAATGACATTTTGAATATGGGGGTCCAGAATATTGAAAATTAGCAAACTAGTAAACAAATGCTTAGTAGCCTAAATGCAAACTCATAACACTGGCAACAATTAATAATTTTGGAACAAGTATTTAGAATAGCTTTTAGTCCACAGTCCCATGAACTATGGCACCATATTACAACAGTTCAGTATGAAGGGTAAATGCCCTTTCCCAATTTAGAATCATCTTTGGGTGCCATTTTATATAACAGATTAAATTACACACATATTAGGAAAGCGTTTTGTATTAGGAAAGCATTTTGTCTCGGGGTTAAGAATATTAATGTTACTGAGTATTATATGATATTTATCCCATGCATAAGTAATAAAAGGTTTGTAAAACAATAGCCATATTTGCAAAGTAATTCATATGCATTCATAATGTTTATGTTTTTGAAACTGATACTTCTTTCTTTTAAGACTCCTATAATCCATGTCACTCTATACTTTTTATCAAACATATAATTAAGAATTAGAATGTGTAGTAGCATAGCAACTTAGCAGAATTGTGTGCACAAGAAATTAAAGTATCTATAAATGCAATAAAATATGGCCATGTTATGGGCATAGAAAATGATGCATTACAAGCCCTTATAAGGCTGACTGGAGCCTAATCACATGATCCTGGGTTCTGAATTTATGACATTGGAAGATATGCTTATCCCTGTACTATATCACATTCTGAAATACTAGTTTGCCAAGGTGCTAATGTCTACTCTCCCACAGTGTCCAATCATAATCAATGCAGGTCTATTATCTTCAGATTAAAAAAGCTCATCTCATCTATTCTTATTAGTTTATGTTTATATATGATAAGCTCATCTCCTCTTTTTTCATTAATTTATATTTTTATATGATAAACAAAAATGACTTTTTTCCTCCTGAGCCTCCAATTGTGGATCTTCTACTACCTCCACCCACCTTTTCCTTGGTAACTTTATATATTGAGCTGTAGGCACATCAGGTCATTCAAACCTTATTGATCACTTCATGAGTTGCTGTTGCTTCACAAACTAGGATAAGTGTTATTTTGTCATATTTCCTCATTTTATTTTATTTCAGTGGATGTTTGCCACTGGCCAATAGGGTCAGACTAACATAGCTGACATCAGAGGAACAGCAAGAATGGCTGGAATAAGTGGCTGATGACCAGCTTTGTTATCTTCAAATAAACACGTGGGGCTCACTACATGAACACTACCCACTCAGTGAGGATGGAGGACAACAGTTGCTCTACATATTGTACACTGTACACTTAACCAACTCCTAGCACTCGCATGCACCTCTGATCATTCAGAAATGAGTGTGGTTGAAATATTATTCTGCCCTAATAAACATAGGGGACTTGATGGTGTAAGGTTAACAGTAAACATTCCCTTCATGACTGGCTCTCACATCCTTCTATGGTAAAAGCAAGATGGAAAGCAACTGCAGTGAATGAGTTCCTAGACCAGTGGCCTAAGTGATAAAATATATCAGTATATATTTTTCCATTCCAAGTTTTTTCAACAAATGACATTATTTCATTACATTTTCAGTACACCATCAACAAAATCCCACCTCATGAAATATGATTTTCTTATTACTTAATGTAAACAGAAGGATAATTTCACTATTATTATTATGCAACATACTTTCCCTTCAGAATCTGAATACCTTGATGAATTTAATTATGAGATGGGGTCATAAGTTAAATATGTCAAATGTGTGGATAGATAATATTAAACCTTGTTACTGTTTCAAGCTCAGGTTCCATTTAGTGAGTACAGACTTGTAACCAAGTTAAAGATAATTTCAAACAGTTTCACCCTAAAAACAAAATATAACCATTTCTTAACAAAAGGTAATCTTATGGCAACATACATTCTCATTATTCAGACTAAATGTTGTTTTCTAGTACAGAACTGTTTCACTGCTCTGACTCAAAGCCATCCAATCTTCTTTTCAGTAAAATGTTTCTTAATGTTGGGCTGATGAAGACAATGCTGACAAGTCTAAGTAAAAAGAGTAGAATTTCATTAAACAAACCTTAACACACAGACTAAAAAAGACTATTTTGCAGATCACATGAAATTATCTATATTGCTTTTACCTAACATCTTAGTTTCAGTTTCTGAATGCACAGAAATGCAGATACAATTGTGGAGAAAGGCATGAAAAGATCCGTATAGTGCAGGCATTACCACATAACAAGAACATTTAATGCACTCGCTCTTTGTCTCATATTTTGTAACATGCCTTGGCATACATTAGACATGTACACCGTTTTATTTTTTGTTGAGTATCATCTTATTCTTATACTAAATGTACTTCATGGGTATGAAGGTACTCGGCTACTGGATCTGATATATTAACAATCCCTCTGAGTAGTCAAGGCTGATAATACAACGCATACAAGTAATACAAGAAGGAATACATCATAATGTTTCTCTAAAGCACATTTGCATAATTTGTTACTTGCCTATAAATACAGAGAAGATACCTTCTGAAATAGGAAATAATAAACTAAAGATATTAGGTCATTACAGACATGGGCTGTCCTTGTTTTAAAGAATAAAGAAAAAGGATTCATAATGACTAAAACTCAAGCATTTCAGCAAACAGTCTGAATGTGTCGTCAGCCCTCAGGAGTACTTATACTGACATGTCAATGCAATGCATGATGGGGCTTCGCCTGGAAAAAGGGATACATTCAAGTTAGCATTATATATATTTTTTTCAGGACAAGGGGCATTTTATTCACAAAACAAATTAAACTATTTGAAGTATCGGTCCCACATGAGGTCCAGGTTTGACACAGAAAACAGCTTAGTCAATTAATCTTGATCAAGTCAAGGTGAAGTATTTTGAAGTTAAAGTCCCTAAAGTAGTAAGTCTGTGCTGGGAAGAATATGAGGAAAATGTTCACTCTAAAAGACAACGTCATGCTGGATAAAAAGTATGATTTTTTTTTTCTTTCTCTGAAATGACACTAGGTAAAATACTGATGTCAAAAAAGGAATATGACAAAAATGATGCACTGTTATAATAAGCTAATATTTTAAGACTTCAAAATCTCTGAACCATGCTACCTCTCTGTTGCAGTTTTGTCTCATGTACTAATAGTAGTATATTGAATATCATCCTGTGAAAGCTGGCAGGAAAAGTAAATTTAGTGCTAGCAAAAATTCTCTTTGAAATTTTTGAAAAGACTGTTTTACAAAACTGTCAACCCTTTATCCATTGTGAGTGTGTGTGTGTGTGTGTGTGTGTGTGTGTGTGTGTGTGTGTGTGTGTGTGTGTGTGTGTGTGTGTGTGTGTGTGCCAGCGTGCTTGAGTATGTTTCAGTGTCTGTGTGTTTTTGGTGGGAGTGCAGATCTGTGAGGCTCAAGAAAGGATGTCAGACCAATGGTGCTACTAAATGCATCATTACTGACCTGTGCCTTGGTTGCTATGTAAAACCTTCCAAGGACATAGTTCTGTGCCAAATAATTAACAACGTCTGATTTGAGGATAAATTAATCAGTCAGTGCCTTCCTCACATATGGACCAAGATTCTCCTTCATATTAGACAATGTTAAACCCAAGCAGCATTCAAAATTAATTTAGATGAATGAATGGATGAGATCCTATATATTTATCCCAAGTGTCACTGGCTCCAGACTTCTTATGATGTCAAACTAAACATTATCACATCTCAGTCTGCTTCTCTGGGTTTTTTTTTTTCAGTTTCACCCACTTCTTCATTTTCTCCTTCCCTCTAGTATAAACCAAGCTGGAATTATTCTGTTTATATCTCCTATATTAATTCTATCATCTGCTATCATCTTCTGAACTGTTAGCTTACATTCAAGGGATTGCTGGCTAAACTTATAGTAGATGACATACCACTGGCTTAGCATAAACCAATGAGCCTATAAAACCATACACGACTGTTAAAAAACTGTTAAAAGCAAAAATAATTTTGTAGAATTTTGCTTCACCAGAGGACCTCAAGATATGTGCCCAAAAGTATCTAAAAAAGGATTTTTCTTCCTTTGATGAAACTGAAAATGAGAAGGGCATACTGAGAAGCAGCTAGTATTTTGCACTTACTATTTGAAAGACCTGTACAAGCAAATGCAAATATCTGTGTGCAACTGAAACTGTTCCCTTTTTAGAAACTGTCTCACTAAAGGGTTAGTATATGGACCTTTGTTGTTCTCACTATTCATTAATGACCTCCTATGAGACCTCACACAAACTAATTGTATTCTATGTCCAGATAACATAGTACTTACCAAATGAGGTCTAACTACACATGATGTCAGTACAGTGGCTTTAAACCTAGTATGGAATTGGTTAACTAGCAACAAACTAACTGTAAGCATAAGCAAGACTAGCATCATGCTATTTAACAGTAATTAAAATCTCAAAACAGCTGGCAACATCTGCATTGTAGACCATGTCTGCACCCCACTGGCAGCCACATATCTTGAAAAATACCATGGAATCACTCTACAACAGTCTTTTCTTCACTCCCACCACTCCACCCCCCCACATACACAGACACACCATACATCTCTCACACACACACACACACACACACACACACACACACACACACACACACACACACACACACACACACACACACACATACACACACACACACACACACACACACACACACACACACACACACACACACACACACACACACACAAAAAAAAAAGTGGTCCAACAGAAATTTACTGCTGACAATATTCTGTAAGATATATTTGCAGTTACGGAGTCTGCATATGGTACAACTAATGAGTCTGTATATTATCTAAAAAAAGAGATATGTGATGCAAGGAACACAGGGCATTCACAGGAATTTAAAAACTCAGTAATATGTTTCTCAGGGTACTTTGGTCTTCAAAGTTTTTAAATGAAAACCTGTTTCATTATAAATGAGACTACTCAGTGTAGTACAGACACAAGTATAACACAGCTTAGCATTTGTAGGGGTAGTGAAGGTAAGACAAGTCACATTTAGTACACAAGCTAAAGGTAGGCGTTCCTTAAACTACTTAGACCAATGGATACCTAACTGTTGAAGGAGTGAGAGTGAGTTACACAGTTGTGACAGCACAGCAAAACTGTCAACTTATTTTTATAAGAATGTCTTAGTGAATACATATCATGTAAGCACAGAGAACATTAGTTGGCATAAAACTAGGAACCAGACAAAGTCTTGTGAGTTCACCTCCAACACTAGTATTAATCTAGAGATGTCAGATTCACCATCACTAGCTGAAGGCATTGAAAGCATAGTATCAATATTCTGTCGTGAAACTAACAGGTATGCTGCACAAATGTTGAGCATCGTACATATCAAGGAAACTACGCTGCCTTTAGTGCTGCATGCTGTCCTGCACATTTCTTTTATCTGGGTAAATCAAGAAACTATAAATGCAGATTACTGGTCAATACAGCCATTGTTATCAACACCTGCATTTCAGTGGTCTGTGATTTGCAAATGCTTTCTAAAATTTCTGCAATTGACAAATAATTAAATTTCTAAGAAAACTTCTCTAAAATAAGCATAAATACGCACTTACATACATAACTATACATACATACATGCATACAGGCACACATGCATACATACATAATTAGATAAAGCCAGCTTTACAGTTCCTACAAAAAAAATCTCCTGTGTATACAGGCCAGAAAGATTCTGAAATTTCTGGAAATAAGTTACTTCTGTTATTTAGAAGTAGGTTTGAATTCAAGAAACACAAGCCACCGAAAACGCTTTATTTTGTCAAAAAGATCTAGGAGCAGTGGAATGGTTTAGATTATAAAAACACTAGAGCATACATATAGAACTGTTTTGAAGAATATTTATTAACACCCTGCTGAGTATTACAAATATGTAGAATGGATAGGGGAATTAAAAGAAACAGTAAGTAGATCTAATGTACAGGATATAAAATGGAATAAAGTAATGGCCAGAGAAATTGAAACAAAACCCCAGTCCTAGATGCAGTACCCAACTTCTGGCTAAAATCATCCGGAACAGGCATCAAACTGCTTAACAACAAGAACAAACAATACTCCTCCTCCTTAAGAGAACCTGCAAGCCATTCTAAAAACTATAGACCTAATAACTTGCCTCCCAACAATATACAAGCTGTGTACTGGAACTAATGCAGTCAGAGTTTGCAGCCATTTAGAAAAAAATCCATTATGGCAATAGAACAAAAATGTAACAAAAGAAATTCATATGGAACAAAGAATTAGTTGTTGTTCAATAAAGCCATGATACAGAATTGTAAAAAGAAAGGAAGACTCTAAGTATGGCATGTATAGATTACAAAAAAAGTGTTTGACAAAGTTCCACATTCACTTATAAAGGAAGGCTTACAGATGTATAAGATACACCCTGCATTGACTAGTTACTTTACAGTAACCATGAAACAGAGGCAAACTACTTTGCAACTGAGCCATGACAAAGGGCAAATTATTATCCCAGGGATACAATTTCAGAGGGTGATTCTGTGTCATCACTGCTATTTTATCATGCCCTTAACTCATTAAGCTGTTATCTAAACAGATTAGTTTATAGTTACAATTTAGCTTCCTTAAACCAACCTTGATTAAAGACATCTAAATACTTTTTCTGGATGACATAAATTCAGATAAGAAGTTGAAAGCATAACTACAAATGGCTAAAACTTTCTCAGATGATATAAGAAGCAACATTTGAAACAGAAAGCTGCAGCATAAAGCACATATTAATCTGGGACAGGAATGTGATATAAAACAACCTGAGCAGGAGGAAGTGTATAGGTATTTGGGAAAAGATGAAAGATTGGAAATAACACATGAAAAAAAAATGAGAATAAAACTCAATAAAGAATACCCCAGAAGACTATAACTAATATTGAAAACTGCCTTGACATTGAGGAATAAAGTGTATACTATAAACCAGTTTGCTCCTCCTGTTCTAACTTACAGTTCATTGTGACTGACTGGCCCCAAAAAGTACTGGATCAGTTGGACAGGAAAACAAGAAAAAATGTTAATGCTTATCAAATGATATATAAAAAGTAGAGCATGCTAAGATTGAATGTTCCTTGTTCTGAAAGAGACATCTAGATCTCCGATTATGGAACCACATACATTTCTGTTGACCCCACCAGACCCAAACATAGTGAAAGCTTTAAAGCATAGGAAAAGAAGTTTAAGATGACATCCTCATTTGGTTCAGTGTGAAGTGAGAATGGAAATCAAAGCAGAAGAAGGCAAAAATGAGACAGCAACTGAAAATACCAAAAAAACAAAAGAAAGAATATAAGGATCTCACAGTTAACTACAATGACTGGGGATAGATCACTAAAGACACTTCTAATATTTGCAATGTTTGATGCAGATACATACAGAAAACTTAGGAGGGTGCAATTAGCTTTCTGCAGGAAAACAGTAAACAATACAGCCTTAACATAGGTATGACACAACCAGTGTGTGATGGATATCAAATGAGATGTATCAGTTCTGGAGCTCCCAACAGTGCAGAAGATGAAATTATACATGAAAGCTGTTGTATTGGAGTATTGTTGAATCTGCATTACTGTATAAAGCAGAGCCCAAGTCTCAAATGATAAAAATTATTGATAGAAGTTATGCCTTATTCTCACTATGTATTTCTTGGTGTTGTACTGGGTAGTGTAAAGATCAACTGCTAAGCAGAATGGAGCACTATGCTGAGCAACTGTTCTCTGCTTGCAGCAGGAAGTTTCCAGCTGAAGAAGGAACCAGCAAACAGACACACAGAAACAGCCTACAACAGAGATGGCCAGGACAAAATGGCTACTGCTCCTTCTCTCATTAGGGGCAGTTAGAAAATACAGTCCCAACATAGACCCAAGCAAGTAGCTCCCAGAGTAACCTTAGATTTTACTCAGATCACAGATGGTAAAAGGGGGTGTTACAAGTTCTTGCCTCTTCTCTACATGTTTGTCACAGTGTTTTGCTGGACAGCCTAGTGATCAGCTGCTCAGCAGAATAGCGTGTTGAGCTAAGCAAGTGTTCTCTAGATCTTCCTTGTTGCCTGGCTTGGATTGCTTCTAAAACCACCTGTAAACACAAAGCTGATATAAGTATATATATTTTTTGCACTTGCTCTAACTGTTTCAGTGAACAGTTAGTTTTATGTTGCGTTTATTTATTTTCTTGAATTTATCACTGTTTTTCAGCCTGCACTTGTTAAAGAATCTCCATCTCTTTTGCAAAGTTTTTGTGTTGTGAACATTTCTCAGGGTTAGTGAACTTATTTTCAAGGCCTCCTGATATTTGCAGGAACTCTTGCTTCTGTTCTAAAGCATTTGTTACTGCACTTGAGCTCAAAGCCAGATGGTTTTACATTGGCAGGTGTTTTTTTTTTTTGCACTCTGGTGGGAGCAGGCTGGTAATTCAACCCATCCAAGGTGGGAACAGCTGGTCCATAGCTTTTGTGTTTTTATTTGATTGGCCTGAGGGTTTAACTTTAGAAAAATCTTTAATCCTGCTGGTACAAAAGCCTCACATTTGTGAGATGCACAAACGCAGCTCCCCGTACTTGCATATGAGCAAATCTCTCTGGTTTAAATCTTTTACAGGAAACTCTCTAAATAGTTTCCCATTGTTAGTAGACCCTTTATACAACCCTCCATAAGTATAGACCCCATTTAGAGCAACCATTAATACCATACCCCTACATTTTTATCTCTCAACTGTGAAAACAGGATTTAACTTAGCATTATGGATGGTCAGTTTCCCTCCATTTCTCCTACCAGCCTGATTGACATGGGTATCCTTAGGCAGTGTAGCAACTGCCTAATGTACACTGACAACCCTCTACTCCTAAATCACTCAAGTGCAATTTGTGAGAGATATATCTATACTAAGAATCTAGAATCATTGCTCTCCCATGCACAGAACAGTAACACTGAATAGGTTGTCATCTCACATACTACACCTCCTACACAAACCATGCACCCAGCATATAAACCATCATACACAGAGGTACTCAACAGAAACCTACTTAAACACCAGAGACCTTCCAAACACAAACATGCTGCATCTAATATGGCACCTACAGCACTTAATAGACATAAAAATACAAGCACCAGTGTCTCCACAAATAAGCCCCTAAGGCAAAGCACCTCTAAACCAAATTTTGTAGTCATAGGTGACTCCATTGTGAGACACACAGATGTCCCACTCACCAGGCTGGACAAGGAGAAGGTTTTGGTCGTCTGTCTTATCGGGTGTCAGGATCCATCAGATCACACATGCACTCAAGTCTCTCAACAACAAGTACCGCTGTGACTCTGTCATAGTAGATGTTGGTGTTAATGATTTGAGATGTACCTCACTGGAATGTATGAAGAGACACATGATTGAGCTCTATGAATGTGTGTCCCAGACAGGTATGCCCCTAGCCTTGAGCAGCAGTCTTTCCTCACCTAGGATGATAGCACAATATAAACAAAAAATGATTGACTTCAATAATAGCTTAATTTCTGGTGTCATTTTAAGAGGATCCAGTTTCTGTCAGCCTGGGATGACATGGCTGGTAGACTCTGCTTTGCCAGATATAGTCTTCACCTGTCACCTTTTGCCTTTCGGTTACTGGCTAAGGCACTTGCCTCCCTCATAGAGCCTTTGTTAGGCAAGGTGTCAAGAACAAAATTTCCACCGTGAAAATATTATTCACAAATAAATTAAGTTTTATGCTACTAAATGCTAGGAGTTTAAATCAGAAACTGCACTCTCTAAAAGTACTCCTCACCCTAGAGGATGTTGATATCTGTGCAGTCACAGAGACTTGGTTCAGGGTGGCAGAGAGTACCCCGGCCTTGCAAGGCTACAATGCCTTCCACACATTCAGACTGCAAAATGATTGTGTGAGAACCAAAGGAGGAGGAGGATTATCTACCATCATCAAAGATAAATGCACCTCTATACTGGTCAGACGAGAAAACTCAACTAACTGTGGGTAACACCCCCTTCAAGTCATCTTTAGCTATAGACCTCCTTCAATGAACCAGGATATTCACGTTGCTTAGTTGGACCGACTTGAGTCATACCTCTCAAATGTACAGATTTTCACAGAATGTCCAGATTTTTGCCTCATATTTTTGGTCTGTTTCTCATACATTTGTGGTTTTCTGGTAAATTATTGAATATTGAAGTCACTAAATAATACTAAATGAAGACAAACATTTGAGTTTCAGACTTTATATCCTTCAGAAAATATTCAATAATGCAAAAGCTTTTATTCCAGCAACATTCTAGGTTTATAGTAACAATATTTAAATGCTGTCCCTATTTTTCTGGCCTTTGTCCCCCCATTATTTCTGGCTTTGTCCAGATTTCTTGCGCTAAGAGGTTAAGAGGTATGACTTGAGTCAATCAAAATACAATTAAACACTCTAGTCATGGGCGATTTTAACTATCCCTCTATTGACTGGAAAACTTACACAAGTACCAACATGCTCACACAGAGGTTCCTGGACTTTGTTAACACTAATACCCTGGAACAAATAGTATTCTTGACTTGGTCCTCACCAACATGAGTGACTACTGATCCACCACTGACACAGCTGTACCTGATAGGATCAAAACAAGACATTCAAGAAAAAAAAAAAAAAAACAAGCCTCCCAGGTGGAGATCTACCATTAATAAGTTATACAACAAGAGGAAGAAGTTACTGTCTAAGAATAATAAAGAGAGGTTCTAGCACTGGAAGAACACCCTCCTTTGCTTGAACAAACAAATAAAACAACTTGCAAAATCCTCTAAGGGCACCTTCAGAAAAGAAATTAGCAACCATAGCTTAGGATAACTATAAGGCATTCTTCAGCTATATCCATAACCTAAAAGGTGTGCCAATCTAGCTGTGGATGGCATGACATGCACTGATACTGTGAAAATAGTTCACCTATTAGCTGTCAAGTTTGGAAAAAATTTCACCCCCCATCCCCTCTAAACATTCCACAAAGCATTCCCTCTACATCTCCCCCACCTTGCAGCTCCAAAGAGCAAGTCATTAATGCTCTCTCTCTCTAAGACCAAAACACAGACTCTATGGGACTGGATGGCATCCCAGGTTGCATTTTAAATGGTCTAAAACATGAGTTAGCAACTCTATTAGGTACTCTCTTCAACCAGAATATGAGTACTAGTTTTGTTCCTGCTGAATGGAAAACAACAACTGTTACCTCCCCTTTCATAAAGGAGGTACGATAACAATCCCTGGGAATTACATTCCCATAAGCTTAACCAGCCTTATCTGTAAGGCCATGGAACAAATCATCATGGACCTTATAAATAAGGATAAAGGTGCTCTCCAAACTCTTTATCCAACACAGTTTGGTTTTGTCAAAGGCAGATCATGCCTATTATACCTGCTGCACTTCTTTGAAAATATCACCAGAGACACAGATGAATGCAGATCTGTGCATACGGCCTACCTTGACTTAGCCAAGGTCTTTGACACAATCCCACATTTGGGCATAATTGAAAAACTCTTCCAGGGGGGTCTGAATGGAGAGATGATAAAATCAGCAAAAGGAGAGAAATATTGCTGGAATTGAATTCATCTTCAAGTCTTGCTAAGTACCTTCACACCATGGACCCTGTTTTTCACAAAATCTCCTGAAGATGACACTAATATATAGATTGTGTTTTATATAGCATATATTATGGACAGAAGTAGGTTAAAAAATAAAGACGATAACTGGGTGCACAAGTCCCAGGATATAAAACTGCCCAAATCTTGGTAGGCGCACTGGTACTAGGACTGGAAAAAAATGACAGTGTAGAATCCTCAAGACATGGAAATATTCCTACAATGGGGCTAAGCCCAGGGGGAAGATGCCCCCCCCCCATTGTAGAAGGAAGTAGCAGTCCACAAAAATCGCAAAAACTGACAGGCCAAGAATGAGCCATATAGCTGATAGAGTGGACTACTGAGGATAAGAAAGAAATGATGTATTGTTGCAATTATGCAAGAAGCCCAGAATTTCCAGACAAAAGATATATGAATAGATTAAGAGAGAAATTAGAGGAAAGAAAAATACTTCCACAAGACAAACTGTCAGAAGCCTCAGATAAAAAATTGTGTTCATTAATACAACAGATCTGTGAAAAACACTACATAGACCAAGAAATGCTGTGCCATTTGGAAAAAGAAGTGACTGAGGAAGTGCAAAAATTTAAAAAACAAAATTTAGAGATGTTTAAAAGATATAAAAAAGAAATATGGACATGGGAAAGAAAGAAAGATCTGATATGGTGCAATACAGTGGTGGAATGTGCTATTGGACTGCAGGACTGCAGCCCACCCCCCCAGCTGAAAACCAAACTTAAAAAATCCTCAAAAGCTCACAGGCATGTGGAAACTTGAATCTGGACTGCTGTTTAACCAGTACAGATTCAGAAGAAGGCAGCAGTCTTACAGATGGCCCAGAAGTCTATGCGTTGCTAACTGCATAGAATGGAAGATCGGACTGCAAAGTCTGCAGTCTGTGAATGCACTGTAACACCAACACATAGAAGCAGCACATGCATGCATTCTCAGCATTGAGAACTGACTTATGGATGCTTTACAGAGTGGAGGAAATGGCTTGGCTTTGCACAGGATGATTAAATAAGGCTTATGGAGGTAAAGGCAGCTAGCTGCTTGGCAAATGATCGAGTGTGTGTGTGTGAAATTCCCCAGTTATTATATACTGGTGGCTACAAAAATCTCAAGTATGGCTGGTAGTTATAGAATACCACAGGCTCAAACCTTGTACCTTGGGTGCAGGCAGCAAGAGCCTGAATTCCCTACCCACCACCAGTTGTAAATACTTTTCAGATTTTTGCTTCATATTTTTGTTGTGTTCCGTTCTTCATAAAATCTGTGTTTTTCTGGAGTTGACTGGTAATTCACCGAATTATTGATGGTGCAGTGGTAGCATTGTTGCCTCACAGCTAGAAGTTTTCTGGTTTGATTCCTGGCTGGGGTGCACTCTGTGTGGAGTCTGCATGTCATCCCTGAGTTTGCGTAGGTTTTCTGTGGGTACTCTGGTTTTCTCCCATGTTACAAAGACATGTGTCTGGAGTGTTTCTCTCTGGGCATGCGCTGAAAATTAGCTTTGTTCCAAGTCAATCTTTCCTGGTTAACAAATGTTAAATAATGACAGGCATTTGAATTTCAGACTTCATATTCATCAGAAAGTACATGGTAACACAAAACATTTTATTCTAGCAATTTTCTAACTTTATAAGATGAATATTTGAAATATGCCCCTATCTTGGGGATTGTGTTCCACCATTATTGGCTTTGTCTGGGTTTTTTGTGGTAAGAGGTTGACAGCTATGGTGAGAACTGAATTCACTGAATATGTTTGGGGGCTGTATTCCCCCATTATTGGCTTTGTCCAGGTGTTTTGTGCTAAGAGGTTGACAGCTATGGTGAGAATTGAATTCACTGAATATGTTTGGGGGTTGTATTCCCCCTTTATTTGCTTTGCCCAGGTGTTTTGTGCTAAGAGGAAGAGAGCTATGGCTGGGAACTCAATTCACTAAATGGTAGCCATTTAAGTTTCAGTCTTCCTCTCTTTTAAGAAACAGCTGATTTGGCATAGTGGTATAGTGCTCTGACTGTTTTGCACAGGGTCCTAACTTCAAGACTTGGCAGTAAAATGTATGGTAGTAACACAGCATTTTAATCTAGCAACTTTCCAAGATTATACAAGCAATGTTTAAAATGTGTCCCTGGTTTTGGGCTTTTGTTCCCTACCCCAATAAATTTTGGCTTTTTCCTTATTTCTTGTGCTGCAAATATGAGAGTTACAGTTGAGTGTCGGGTGGATTTTACAAGGAGCTGAGAGCTTCAGGAGAAGAGAAGTTTAGTACTGCTTATGCTGAGTCTGCTTGTATTCTTAATAGCACAACAGGTAGTGTACTTGCTTTTGATGCAGAAACCTGTGGGTTCTACTCCCACAGTATGTAGATGCATTGCTGATACTGTACTGTGTTGTAAAGGAAGTAGATACTGCAGTCCTGAGAATGTCCTTTTTGGCAAAGATACCTAGCAGCTATGAACCTGTTATCAGTTTGCCATCTATACCCTATTGCAATATTACTAGCTTATCATTTTTAGTGTAACATAGGCAATTTATTCCTCAAGGGCATTAGGCACTTTATTTGTAGATGAAACAATGAAATATAAATTTGTTTACTAGCTGCAACCTCTTCATTAGTTACATATCTCTTTAATGTGGAATTATTTAGATGACTTTTACTTCTGCAGAAAATGTGCATATTTACTGATACTGGTGGACTGTAGAAGTTTGAGTAGACTTTTATGATGGAAATGTTCTCAATTGGACAGTTTTGTTATTATTGGTGCATGCATTTTGTTTCATTGTTTACATGAAAAATGTTCAAAACAATAAATTTAAAATGGCCTCTCACAACTGTACTGTATTATACAAGGAATATAATTTAATACAGTCAGGAAGGTGTATCAAAGAACACATGTATGTTTCGTGTGCAAGGGGTTATGATTTGAAAACAGCCCAAAGTTGATCTTTATCTGCCACTGGCCAAATGTATTTTCTTTGAATGTGGGTTTCAATGCTGTTTCAATGAATGTGAGTTTCAAGGGTAGAGACGTTTTAATGCAAAGTCTATTTTCATTGTGAGACTGCATTGCTTTGTTTAGCAGATGTCTATTAGTGTTTGTACTGTAAAATGCAAAATAAAACTTTCAAATGAAATCCAAATCATCATAGAAGTAAAGCAGTATGCACATTACAGTGTTTGTGGTAAATGGGGCAAAATAGCCAATAATGGGACATTGGAATGGCTGCAGGGGGGTGGCTCCATTCAACCATGATTTTGTGAGGGGGGAGGGTGGCAAACTCAGACAGCCCCGACTGAACTATACCTCTCAACTGACCAGATTTTCATAGAATGAATAGATTTTTGCTTCTAATTTTTGGTCTGTTCCTCATAAAATTTGTGGTTTTCTGGCAAATCATTTAGGAATGAAGTCACTAAATAATGACAGACATTGAGCCTGTTGCTCTGTGTTCATAACCTACAGAAAAATTAATGCTAAAGCAAGACCTGTTATTCTATCAACTGTCTAAGTTTATACAAGAGCACTTTTTTAGTACTGTTTGTATGTTCCCCAATATATTTGGCCTTGTCCAGATTTCCTGCATTAAGAGGTTGAGAGGTACATGCAAATAAATTGCTTTATAAAATTAGTCATATCCAAACCGCTCAACTGTCCCCAATTTTGGCTCAAAATGTTGCTCTCCCCCTAATAATCCCTCTGCAAAATGGCAATTTTGGAAGACAACGTGGTGGGTTTACAATTAATAAATAACTGTAATAATCAGAGTTATAGATTACTTGTATTTCAGAAATGCATGAAGATTCTATTATTTTGTCAGCTGCTCAAGTTAACAGTACTAATATTAAAAAAGTTTCCCTTCTTTGACAGGTTCCCAGCTGTATCGTGTGGCTATTTTATATTTTTGCATCACATTTTTGGGCCGTTTTTCATAGAATTGTGTTTTCTGGCAAATTAGTGGCAAATCATTAAAGATTGAAGTTAGAAAATAATGACAGACATTTGAGCTTCAGATTTCATACACTTCAGAAAATTCATACTAATGCAAGACCTACTATTATATTATCCTTCCAAGTTTTTAAGAGCAATATTTAAAAATTGTCCTTATTTTTGGGCCTTTGTCCCACTTCTATGTATGGCTTTGTCCAAATTTCTTGGTCTGTGGTTAAAAAGTATGACAAATGTGTCAGGGCCATCACCGTTAGCCAGAGACATTTCAAATTGTGACATACTTGTTGCACCCCACTCCCCCATGTATTGACTCTGGATGTGTCTAAGCAAGGCAAAGAGCAGTTATGTGTAAGTGTTCAGTGTACCCACCCATCAAAGGTATACACAAGTACTGCAGTGGCTTTTAATCTGTCCTTGATTCTGAAGAATGTTCTGTTTTTCTGTCATATTTTTATACTGTTGATTTCTGATCCTTATTATTCAGAAAATGCATGCTGTTTCAGTGCCTGTTGCTCTGTGTTTAAGTAGCAATGCTTTAATGACCATCAGGTAAGCTTGTCTGAGACTTTAATAAGCATACTATTAACGAATTACCAACATTGAAAGCCTTTTTGTTGTTGCCATGCAGAGAATATTTACATAACTAGATAACGTATAAGCCTTAGGTATTGAAATGCATACGACAGTATTTGTAATAAAGGACAGGATTATAGTCTTTTCAGAAGCTCACTACATTTGTTGGAGACTTGCAGCCATCTTTGCAGGCTTTACCAATAAACTAAACAGAATGCCAATCTATCACAAGTGTGGTCCATAACCTGTGCAGTAATCCTTTAAGCAATTTATCTTGAGCTTGTTTCTTGTTTGCTGTTCATTTCTTACTTTGATCATGTTTTCCCCATGAAACAACTAGATAGTTGTCAGACAGCAGGTCTTTTTTGATAAGAAACATTTTTACAAGTGGGGGAATCACAGAGATTGCTACTTTCAGCATGTTACTTGGTACTTTTATAAAGCTGAATATAAATTATAATTAGAGCTGCAGTGCAAGGAGAAGTGGTTTGAGTTGAGTGCTGCTTGTTTTTCTTATACTTGATTTTGACTGGCATTCCAGTAATGTATTTAAAAAGTAATTTATTTTTTCATGCCTCATGTAGCCAATGCCTTAAAATATTGTTTTCTTCTTCACTTCATTTTGTCTTGATTGGACTCTCATAATGACAGGTTGGCACCCAGGGAAGTGTATTTAATTAAAGTTCCAATTTTTGTAGTTTTGAGCATGGCTTGGCCACTTTCTAGTTGGTCACACCCCTTCCCATTGCCCCACCCATTCATCTGTCTCCAGCAGCCCCCCTTTAATTTGAATTCACCAGCCACCACTGGTGCAATATTTATGCAAAGGAGAAAGATTAATCAACACAAAGAAGGCAACTCCAGAGATATTCAAAAAGAAATATAGGCAGAGGTATCCAGATATGGAAATTTTTACAATAAAAAAAAATAAGATCACAAAGAGGGAAAGTAGAACAGACAATTAGTCAAGTAGAAGTTAAAAAAATAGAAGATGAAGTTATGGAATATTTGCAAAGAGAAGGGTTCAGTGTAGCAAGCCTAACAAAGGTCATATCACAGCATGATGGAACAACTTGTCCCCAAAGTGAGGAGAAACAAGATGAGCAGCAGACAACTGAAGAAGAAATATGGACATGGGAAAGGAAAACAGATGTAATATGGTATAATATTTATGCAAAGGGAAAAGCAAAACTAATCAATGGAAAAAGAGCAGTACCAAACATATTTGAAGAGAAATACAGGCAAAGACATCCAGATATGAAAAATTGTACAATACAAAAAATAAAAACAAAGAGGAAAAGTAGAAAAGAGGATTAGTAATGGAGAAGTTAAAGAAATAGAAACTGTGCATATGGATTACCTGAAAATTGAAGGATTTAGTGTAGAAAATTTAACTCAAATAACAATACAGCATGATAGAACAATGGACACCTAAATTAAGGAGAAACCACTGGAGCAGGAAGTATCTAATTAGTTGACATATAAAGGTACTTTGGAGCCTCTCACAGGAAAAAAATAGAATGGTTTAGTTGGAACCATACAGCAAGGGAAAGAAAAGGAAACTGTGTCAACCCTGACACAGTCAATGTCAGGGAGTGATAGGCCAGTGAGTTTTCATATGAAAGCGCAATGGATGACACAGGGTAAAACTGAAAAGAACTTGGCACAGGAAAAAGCTTGGGAACTTTCTATAGAATGCCTGCAGGAAATGGCAAACAAAGAATGTGCCTTCAGTTTAGAATAAAATGATCTAAGAAAAGAATTGCTTGATTTAATAGAGATGGATAGACATATTAAGATCAATTAAAGAAATAGACTGCTGAAGGTGAATAAAACCAAAAAAGGTTAGAAGTTTAATAAAACAAATGAACACAGTAATTAGGACTGTCCGTAGAGATTTGTGTAATATAACAGAAGTAAACAGGATACATTACTGTGCAGCTAAATTAATATCTGATAAAGTTCTACCACAAGAACACATGGTAGTGAGGAAAGGACAGGGAGAAATTAAATGCCATCATGGAAGTATTGAATAGAGAAAACTATGAAGCAATTAAGACAAGAAGTGTCACTGTTAGAAGAGTATAGAAGAGGGAACAGATCAACAAAAATACTCAGAAAGATAAATGTGATAAAAGCAACAAGCAGTATTATAATGGCTCAGGATTTATCATGCACTATCACAAATAATAAGTTAAAAATATCGGCACAGGCAGAAAAACTTAGAAGATATACAGATAAATATAAAGGAAAAGTACAAAATAATCAATTTATTGATGACCCACAAAAGTTTTATAGAGATAGAGAATTGGGAAACAAGGTAAAAAGAATGGAAAGACCACCAAAAAAGAAGAAATAGATACATTTTGGAGAAATATTTATGAAGATCCTGTGGAACATAACAAAGATGCTAAATGAATAGAAGAAGTAAAAGAAAGAATAAGAAGTTCAAATGTACAGGATATGAAATGGAATGAAGTAATGGCCAGAGAGATTGAAACAAATTTAAGAAAAGCCTCTAATTGGAAAACCCCAGGCCCATATGCAGTACCTAATTCTGGCTAAAAGTATTAACATCTTTGCATGAAGATTTAGCCATGAGTAAGAACTATTTCTATGCACCCCCCCCCCCCCCCGAACAGACACCAGCCTGGCTAACAACAGGAAAAACAATGCTCCTACTTAAGAGTGAACCTACAAGCTACCTTAAAAACTATAGACCGATAACTTGCCTTCCAACAATATTTAAATAATACACTGGAATTGATGCCAACAGTTTATAGTCATTTAGAAGAAAACTCAGTTATGGCAATAGAACAAAAGGATAATAAAAGAAAGTCCTTTGGAGGAAAGGATAATTTGTTGTTAAATAAAGTCATAGTGGAGAACTGTAAAAAGGGGAAGAATCTAAGTATGGCATAGATGGACTATAAAAAAGCATTTGATAGTATCCCACATTCATGGATAAAAGAGTGCTTACAAATGTATAAGATACACCCTACACTGATAAACTACATCACAGTGACCATGAAACAGTGACAAACCATTTTGCAGTTAAGCCATGATAAAGCACAAATTATTATTCCAGGGATAAAAATCCAAAGGGGGATATTCCAGGGTGACTCTCTGTCACTGCTGCTCTTTTGCCTTCATTAATCCATTAAGTTGTCTGCTTATCAGGCTAGGTTGTGGCTATAATTTGGCTCCCAGAAAGAAAAAAGTGCAAAGACTTCACATCTTCTCTTTGTTGATGATTTAAAACTGTATAGCTCATCGGATGAGGAACTGAAAGCACAACTGAAAGTAGTCAAAACTTTTTCAGATATGGGTTAGATAGGACTATGTGGCTTCAACTTCAGTCCTATATAAAATATATGTCTGACAAAATTAACCTAATTCCACAAAATGCAAGATCTTCAGTACCTAACATAATAAAATTCTTTACTTCTTTTATACATCAAAATTCAACTATAGAACTATTTATAAAATAATTAATAAAGAAGCAAATAATATACCAGAAAACTACTGGAATTACTTTACCTCAATAAATAATATGACACCCACTGAATTAGATAAAAAAAATAATTTTGGAATCATCTAAAACACAACATCATCTCTTAGACGGAGAATTTATACATGGGAATTTATAAATAGAGTATTTTACACACCTCACAAATTAGAATTGATTAGTAAAAATAAAGTCTTATGTTGGAGATGTAAAACAGATTCTAAGCCTGACTGGTTACACGTTTTATGACTGTATTGTCTTAAAGAATTATTGGGGAAATATCAATAATCTTCTCCAAACACTTTTCACAGACATATTTGAATTGACTAAATCCTTAATTCTGTTTAATACTCCAATTCTCAGAAATATCAGGAACATTAAATACCCTCTTTTATGGTCTGTTTTGGCTGCAGCTAGAAAGACAATAATCAGGAAATGGAAGTCTGAATATGCTCCTACATATGATGAATTCGAAAGCATTCTTCCTGAAATGTGGAATGGAAATGATGACTATTAAATCAAGATCAGATAGAATACCCTTTTCATATAATATGTGGTCCAATTTAAAAAATATTCTAGATAAAGATGCTAGTATAGCTCAATGAAATGTTTACAATGTTCTGTTATATTGTTCTAACTGGACACTGTTGTAAATGCTTTAGTTGACATTTTTATTGTTCATTTTTTTGAATTGCAAGCAAATTCTTTTATGAATATCTATAAACAACTCTTATTATTACATAAAATTTAATAAAAATTGTTTAAAAAAACTTTTTCAGATGATATAAGAATGTCATTTGGTCTTGATAAATGTGCAAAAGCAACCTTTAAAGCAGGAAAGCTATAGTACCAAGAAAACATCAGTTTGGGACAAGAATGTGATATAAAAGAACTTGAGCAAGAGGGTGTGTATAAATATTTGTGAATTGATGAACACATGTAAATAAATCTCAATAAGGAATATTTTAGAAGATTTAATTTAATCCTTAAAACAGCGTTGACATCTAGGAACAAAATCCAAGCTATAAACCAATTTGCTCTTCCTGTCCTAACTTACAGTCTTGAAGTGACTGACTGGCCCCAAAAGGTGTTGGATAAATTAGACAGAAAAACAAGAAGGATGCTTCATGCTCATCAAATGATTTATAAAAATCATTGCATACCAAAATTATATATTTCCCATTCCAGAGGAGGTATGGGCCTCTTTGAAATTGATTACATGTATAGATCTGCAATCGTGGGACTGCATTCATATCTGCTGACCTCACAAGACCCAAACATAGTGAAAGTTTTGAAACATGAGGAGAACAAATTTAAGATGACTTTCCTTCTTAGTCTAGCAGAAGCATATCAGCGTCAAGGTGGAAAGGAAATTTAAAGAAGTAGATAAAAATCAGGCAGCAACTGAATGTGCCAAAAAGCAATAGAAAGAATATAAGTTGAAGGATCAGATGAGAAGACAAGAAATGTGTAAAATGCATAAATATAGTTGCAAGTATAGAAAACTCCTGGAAAAAATCTCATGTTGATTAGGATCTAATGCAGGAATGGTTAAAGAGAAGCAATTTCAAACCAAAGGATGAAAGGTTAATGTTGGCAGCCCAAGATAGTGGACTATGTACACATTGGTTTACAAAGTCCATTGAACGTGTTTGAGAAACAGACAAATGTGGGTTTTGTAAAACAGAATTGTGCACAGTTGCACATCTTGTTGCTGGTTGTGACATACTAATGGCAGAAGGACTGTATACTGAAAGGCATAATAATGTGGCAAGATTGCTTCACTGAGGATTGTGTAAAGTTTACAGTACTGAAGTTGCTGAAAAACACTAGAATCATGAGCCACCAAGCATCATAGAAAATGATGAAGTCTACATCACATGGGATCACCCATTACCAACAGTTCAAAAGACAGATGCGAGAAAACCAGATATAGTGGTCCATGAAAAGAAGACAAAAGTAGCATTGATCATTGAAATCGGTACACCCAGTGACTATAGTGTCTTGCATACAGAGAGAGAGAGACTCAAAGTTACAAAATATTAGGATATGCAGGCAGAAATGAGAACAATGTAGAAGAAAGATGCCCAGACAGTTCCAATAGTAGTAGGAGCAATGGGTCTCATAAAAAAGAATCTACGATCATATTTAGATATGTTACTGATACATATAACTCTGCGCAAACTGAAGAAGGAGTCATTACTGGACACAATGGGGGTGCTGCGAAGAGCACTTTTGGCTGACATCAAAGATTGAAACAATACTAATTTCATGACCTTTAATCATACTTTGACTTAAGAATCGGATCCATTCCCATCATGGTACTAGAAATCCAAAAGATGTGGAAAAATTAAAAAAAAATTTAATATGAACCCTTATGTTGTCAGGTGTGTTGTTAACTGGCTCACCAACAGATCACACTCAGTCAAAGTTGGGAACTTTACCTCAACCAGCAGACCTGTCAGCAGTGGGGTTCCACAGGGTTCAGTGCTGGTCCCCCTATTGTTTGGGATATACTTTTCAGAAGTTTAGGCCAAAACAGGGGGGGACTGTAGCTGGCTAAGTTTGTTGACAACTCCAAATTAGGTGCAATCATTGAATCCCCAATGATGTGAATATACTTCAAGAGGGACTTACACAAACCAATGACTGGTGCCAAAGCCATGGACTCGAACTCAGTGCTAAAAAAATGCATTATCATCCCAATGGTAAAAATGATATCCCTGCAGAGTATCATATAAATATTATCCTAAGTAACAACTCACTAGTGAGAGACTTGGGAAAGCAAGTTGACTGTAGCCTAAACTTTGACAACCATGTGTCTGCTGTGGTAAGGAAGGCATTCTACATTACACACCTCATTAGCAAAGGCATTGCCTCAAGAGTGAAAGAGGTCATAACTCCCCAGTACTCAACCATCATCATGCCAGTAATTGAGTACAATGCTCCCTTTGGTATGTACCTTACCAGGCACCTGTAGCAACCTGAGAGATCTCAAAGATTTCTAACCAAGAAAATTCAGGGTCTCCAGCACATGTCATGTACTGACAGACTGAAGATGGTGTCACTGTACTCAGTAGCATACAGATGACTTAGAGGAAACCTCTGCCTGGCCTACAGAGCAATCTCGGACCCAAACTAATGGAAATGCTGCACATCTGCAAGTCAAATGGGACAAGGGTCACCAGCTCCAAGGAACTTAACCTGCCTGCAACATAAATAGAACCTACTGGAGAAACAGATGTTCCCACTCCTCTGGAATAGGCTACTTATTCACATTAAACAGAACCCCTCTCTGACCCTGTTTAAAAATAGCCTGGATGACTGGATGGGAAACTGTAAATTCTTTCTGGGGATTTCACGTATGACCCTCCTAGATAGGGGCAGTTATTGCTAACTAAGATCTTGAGTTTAGGCATGATCTTTATATTGGGTTTTTCTAGTATTATACTGAGTACACATGGCTAGGCTTATAAAGACCTTCGGGTCAATAGCCTAGTAATCACCTATCAACCATCTATTTATAGCAAGAAGGTTCTTGCGGAAGCATGAATCAGCATATCATAAGAGACACATAGGAAAAGTCTACATGAGAAATGGCTAGGACAAGATGGCTCCTTTTCCTTCGGGAGCAATCAGAAACTACATTCCCAACACAGATTTGAAAAAGCTGGTCCTGGATAACCTCAGGCATTACCCAGTTCATAGATGGCAAAAAGGGGTTGAGAGAATCTGGACACTAGGGAAGAAATTGGGCCAGATTCCAAAACAGTTGCTCTCAGTATAAATCTCTCCAGATTCCAAAATACTTGCTCTCAGTTTAAGTGACTTACCTTGGTGTAAGGTCTATCTATAAACAGGCTTACTACAGGTACCAGATTCCAAAACACCTACTCTTAGCCCGCAGTCAGTGCAAATGGTAATTTATGCTGAATGCAAGTCTTTTGGAATTGAGGCCTTGTGGATTTTTGAAAACAGTTTATTTTTAGAACTGTGTTATATTTGAAAAGACACCCATACATGGCTTTGACATTCATCTGCCATAAATTCTCTGAATAACCGTAAATAGGGTAAGGTGAAGGAGACAATCTGTTATTGGGTCTGATTATCAGGTGCTGATCCTATAGGGCAGAAGTGTAGTTGTGGCATTTATTTATGAACCACAAGGATATCAGGGCTTTATAAATGAATGCAGATACATCATGACTGTTTTGTTGTTTTATGTCCTACTTGCTAGACTGTTCACAATTATTTGTGCCTTACAGAATCTCTAATTTCCACATATGGTGGACTGATTTTGGCATGGTTTCTCTGATTCTTCTTAGACTTGTGAATTTTTGAAAACAGTGTATTTTTGCTTTTGGAGTTGTGTTGTTTAGAGAAGACACTCATACATGGCTGATTTTGTTCCATTGTTTGTTTCAGGTGGTGTTGAATCATGCTCCATCTTGGCAAACATATGGTCTGACATTTAATTTTAAAACTGATAGACATAAGTCCATTTCAGTCACTGAACTTGTATAAATTGATTCGTTTTTAACAAATGAGATATCTCCAGACTTCTCAGATAAACTAAACATTATTACATTCTAACAACAGCTCGTTTGTACATTTTATCTGTGGCTGTATTAGAATGCTGATTTTGTACAGTTTATCTCTGACTGAATTAATATGTTGATTTTTACAGTTTATCTGTGACTGTATTAGAGTGCTGATTTTGTACAGTTTATCTGTGACTGTATTAGAATGCAGATTTTGTACAGTTTATCTGTGACTGTATTAATATGCTGATTTTGTACAGTTTATCTGTGACTGTATTCATATGCTGATTTTAACAGTTTATCTGTGGCTGTATTAATATGTTGATTTTGTACAGTTTACCTGTGACTGTATTAATATGCTGATTTTGTACAGTTTATATGTGACTATATTAGAATGCTGATTTTGTACAGTTGCGGTGATGGTGCGGTGGTAGCGTTGTCGCCTCACAGTAAAACGTTGTCCTGTTCGATTCTCAGCTAGAGCGTCTTCTGTGTGGAAACATGAGTGGATGGGCGTACCTTCATTGAAGGTTGTGTGTCAGGGCTGGCAACTCGGCACGTAAAAATCTTCTGCCAATCATTAGTGGACCGGAGTTCCGCTGTGGCGACCCCTAACCGGGAAAAGCCAAAAGACACAAACGATCTGTGATTGTATTAGAATTCTGATTTTGTAATAGCACTCCACTGCTACCAGTTAAACTGTTTTTCATTTGTATCTTATTCAGTTTATGATAGTGCTTAGGAATTAAGCAATGAAATGAATCTGAACTTGAATCTTGACCTTGGTGTCAAGGGGCCTCATTCTCTTATGAATTTATTGGAAATTATCATCCAGAGATTTTCAAATATTAAAATTGCACTGTTAACATCAAGAAGAAGCTACAGTAGCACATGCTCTGTGCTTCTATATTTACAAAGCAAGCAAGGCAAAATTACTGTTGTGGTACTTTCTTAAAAACTGTTAGGCGTGGACAGTAAGACAGGTGGAATACCACTGTCTGTGGCTTATCAGGTTGTGCAGTTCTCTGATGCTGCAAGATCAAAAGAATATGGGTTTTAATCCCACTTCAGGTACTTAGTTTCACAATCTAGCATTGGCACTGTCCTGCAGCATGGAGGATGCTGCATTCCTGAGATTCTGTCCTTCAGACAGTATATTAAACTGAGTTTCCATTGCCCTGTTAGTGTTAAATGGAGTGGGCATTAAAGGTTATATTGCACTTGCCAACAAAACACATTTCTAGATATCCTACATAAAGCCCCCAGAATTCGTACAAATAGCATATTGGATTTATTCTGCAATAATCTCACACTGATCCATGATGTACACAGTTAACAAAAATGGGAAAAGATAGAGAAACAAGCTAAATACGGTGCTTAAAATAAAACGTACTGCCTAAAACAGTATGCAGAGCTATTATGGGGAGGGCGAGAAACACTTTCATCTTTCTCATTGCTGTTTTGAGGAGTATGATACATAATGGTGCAAAGCCTGGTGAGCGACTCACATACAAACTATTCGAAATCTTTTAACTTTTTTCCCCATCTTGACTTTTATTTGAATACAGGTATCCCTCTAAAGATTAGAATACTTTGGAGAATCCAGGCAGAATGTGTGCTTGGAGCAGTTGCAGCTGTAAGCTATGAGACATCCTTGATTATTGCCACAAATTATGTTCTAATTTCACACTGTACTCATGCATTTTAGTAAAGGAATTATAAAACAGATGACATGTTTATTAAAAGCATGTACTGATTTAATATCAGAAAAATAAATTAGACACAAATGTTTATATGAAAAGTCTGTTCCACTTTATCTTCTACATCTCAAGGTATGTTATTAATAAAACATAAAACCATCTAGAGATTATGTGAGAGAGAGACTGAGATATGCAGATGAACATTAAAACAAACATTAATTTCTAATAGGCAAATACTTCATAAATTGTATGGCATAAATGGATATTTAAAGGCTTGTGTTCTCATATACTGTGTATTTTTCTCTGTGCATGACCTGATACTGATGTTATGCCAAGTGTTATATGAAAAGAAAAATGTTTCTCCAAGATGATGTCTCCATAGTGCTGTATCATTAATTAATCTACAGCAGTTGTGTTTTCAATTGTGGTTATAGATTTCTTTCTAAGAAGACTTGATAATGACCTACTGGGACTCTTGCAATTTCCACCAACATACACATACACAATTTGACAAAGAAAAAAAATAATGTCTTTACAGGAAGTTTCACACAACAATTTTCCAAAGTGCTTTGCAGACAGAGGTTAGATGAGTACTAATGTGAATGAATACATGGCAGAAGCTGCTGTGACCACTAACACCAACACACATCCTTGAAATTGTATGAAAAGGTTTTGTGAGAAAGAGAATGTTAGCCAAAGCACCCTACAAGAATCTCCTGTCCTTTAGGTATCATAGAAATGAAAGTATAATAGTAACTCTCATTTGGGACTTGAACCCCAAGATCTGAAGCCTTCCAAACTGTTATCAGTTTCACTAGATCAACAAGAGCATGTAGACAGATAGTTGTTGAGCTTTCCAAAAGAGACCTATCCATTCAGCTGGGAAACCCACCCTCAGCATGATGACTAAGTTAAAATTAGACACACACACACACACACACACACACACACACACACACACACACACACACACACACACACACACACACACACATGCCTAGCATCCTTTTACTTCTACATGAATAATATCAGGATTAATGTGCAGCAACGACCATGAGTTTTATTCAATGGGCAAGATCCCTTTTTTGTTGTATTTTGACAGGGAAGTTTGGACATGACTTGTAATAAAAGAAGAAATGTAATAAAAGAAGAAATACAGCAACTTGCACAGCAGAAACTGTATAAAGCACCAAATACCAATGGGTAGTAATAAGCAGACAACAGTTTAATGAAGGTAAGTGCTTTTGCAATTAAAACAACAATGCTTCATCAGACCAACTAATAATAGTATAAAAAACTTCAAAACCAGGAAAAGTGACACGAACAGTTTAATACACTAACGCTGAAACTTCACAACACGTTTTCGTCCTTGACTTCATCAGATACCAACACTCTTGGTAGACTCACCTTAAATACATTAACTAATTAATGATAGCCAATGACAAACTTATCAAATCAATTAATTAAAATTAGTTAAAAACACATACACATATATACACAGATTGTACTTCCTAAAAACCACCATGAAAATCATACCCTATAATAAATAACATATACAAAACATAAAATGCTTGTAAATATAAATATGTATATATATATATATATATATATATATATATATATATATATATATATATATAAAACCTTTAGTAAAACCATGACATTATGTTCTAAAAGTATGTAATAACAATATTTATCTGGAATAGTGTAAGAATACTATAATTTTGCAGACCTCAGCTTTAAAACTGGCTTAAGTGAAATCATGTCATTGAGACCTGGTTTTCTATTGGCTTCTAAAACAATTTGCCAAAATAATTCTTTGTATTCCACCAGTGTTTCCCAATTCCCCCCTCTAGGGTCAACTGGCACACTTTCTAACACAAAAAATCTAAATGTAGCTAATTTACATACAATAGTATGCTTATATAATGCATTATTTTCTTTTTTAGTCCTAATGTCATTTAAGTGTTCATAGATTCTTTGCTTTAACATTCTTTCACTCTTCCCTATATAAAATGAATCACATTTTGTACAGGTAGCAAAATATATTATACCCTTGGTGTTACAGTTAACATATGTTCCTAAAGTTAATGTCCTTTGTCTAATAGGTAAATCTAGTGTTTGTCCAACATTAAGGTGTTTACAATAACTGCAACTTCCACATTTAAATAAACCTAATCTAAATCTAGACAAATTAATTAGTTAATGTATTTAAGGTGAGTCTACCAAGAGTGTTGGTATCTGATGAAGTCAAGGACGAAAACGTGTTGTGAAGTTTCAGCGTTAGTGTATTAAACTGTTCGTGTCACTTTTCCTGGTTTTGGTGCTTTACTTTTGATTATCAGTGAACGTTGGGGCACCTGCCTTCTTTTGTGGTTATAAAAAACTTCAATATAAAGCCATAAAACCCCTCCCATCAATAAAATAATAATCTTCACAATAATATAAACTGTCTTTCGGCTTTTCCCGGTTAGGGGTCGCCACAGTGGAACTCCGGTCCACTAATGATTGGCAGTAGATTTTTATGTGCTGGCTTGCCGGGCCTAACGCACAACCTTCAACGAAGGAATGCCCATTCATGCATGTCGACACACAGAAGACGCTCTAACTGAGAATCGAATGTGCAACGTCTAACTGTGAGGCGACAATGCTACCGCAGCACCATCACCGCAGTATCGAATCTTCACAATAATATAAAGAAATTAATTAAAATCAATTACCTTTGTGTGTAACTCACAAACATCCCTCTCTGCTGAATCTCAGCTTGTCACACAATGATAACACCATCATCATGAGACCACATGCATATATAGATAAGGGTATACAAAGCACAAAATAATAAATCACATACTTATAAAAACATTTCATCTAAACTTCATATATAAATAAAAGCAAAACAAAATTAAAAATAATAATAAACTAATGAATTAAAGACAGTTCCTTTAGAGCTTGTTTGAAGTAAAATATTTCATTTAACCCAGGGTATCTATAAAACTGTCACTCTAGGATCCAGCTTTATCTCTAGCCTCAGTTTTATTTCTCAAATCGCAGCCTCTAAAACCTAACCGAACTACCTCTAAAACAAAAAAATTAAAGGTATGTTGTTGTCCCAAGGCAGAGACATGTGTAGCTAGAGCATTGCAGGTCTTGTTATGACTGATGTCTCTGAGATGTTCTAAAATCCTGCCCTTCAAACAATGGTTCATTTTGCCAATGTAAAAGGCATGACAGCATTCAGATAAGGCATAATATATCACATTTTCAGTCTTACAGTCTGCGTAAAAGGAGAATTCAATCTCATGTTGTAGGGTTGGATGTCTAAAGGCATATTAAGAATAAATAAATCTGCAAGCCTTACAGTTCAAGCAGGGAAATGTACCACAACATACAGAAGTTTGGACATGAGTTTATTTGCACTGTGGGCCTAAAACCCATGTCTTAGACACCAGAGAAACATAAGTGACCAATTTTGCAAAGCACAGCAAGAGACAATGGTGCATTGCTGTCATAGTTTCATAGGCAGGTACTAGGCTATCTGCCCAAAGGCATTTATAAGCCTATCCAGAATGTGTTAGTTTTCACCACTCCCTTAGATTAGTTCCCTGTGCCTCTGCCCAGCAGAGCCACTGAAGTGATCCCTGGGGTAAACTTTCTGTTTCCCATCCACTCTTCAAGGTTTCTCTTGAAGAGTATTAGTGAGAAGCTCTGCCTAATGTAGATTGGAATCTTGTTCCAGAGCATGGGAAGTCTCTGGGACAGGAATCTATTCCTCCAGCACATCCTATTTATTGTTGTTGTGAGGTTTAGATCCCTAGAACGTGTGGCTTGAGGGGATATGGTTTTCTTTAGGTGGAGCATGTCCATCAATTCTGATTTGGACATGGCCTTGTATGTCAAGCAGAGATCACCTCTCAGTAGGCGGTATGCAACCGAGTACAGCTGGAGTTTCTTCAGTCGAGTTACATAGGGCATCTGTTTGAAGCCAGTGATCCTTTTGGTGAGGTATTTCTGTGGTATTTCCAGCTGTTGCAGGTGTCTTGTAAGGTACATCCCAAATGGGGCATTATACTCTATGATGGGTCTGATGAGTGATGTGTAGAGGGCCACAATTACCTCTTTTGATCAGGATGCAAACTCTTTTGTGATTAGGTGGGCCACATAGAAGGATTTTCTAACCACATTGGCAATGTGATTATCAAAGGAGAGATTACTATCTACTTGGGTCGTCAGATCCCTTATTACTTCTTCCGTATTTAGAGGGCTACCACCTATGTGGTAGTTTGTGGGTACTTTGTTTTTTCCAAAGGGGATGACTATGCACTTTTTGGCATTTAGCTTGAGGCCATGGTTTTGACACCAGGCATCTGTCTCAGTGAGACCCTTTTGGAGGATATCTGTGCCAGCCAGAGAGTCAGTTATAGCCCCTAGTTTGTAGTCTTCTATGAACTTGGTCAGGCATAGTCCTCCTGTGCTTGCCTGTACCTCTGAGAAGTATATGCCGAACAGGAGGGGTCCTAGAACTGAGCCCCAGGGAATGCCACTTGTAACCAGTTTAGAGTCAGACCTAGCTCCCGCAGGTCTTACCATGTGGGTTCTGTCCGTGAGCCAGTTGGCAACCCATCTCCTGACATAGGGGTTTATGTTCAGGCTGGTGAGCTTGTCTATAATACCAGAATGGGGAATGGTGTTGAAGGCCTTTGTGAGGTCTAGGTAGGCTGTGTGGACTACCTTTCTTTCGTCTATAGCCTTGGTAACTGTCTCAAAGAAGTCCACCAGGTTTAGGAGGCATGCTCTGCCCTTAACAAAGCCGAACAGGGTAGGGTCTAGTGTTTGGAGGTTCCCAATGTCTCTGTTAATGAGATCCATGATGATGTGCTCCATAGCCTTGCAGGCTAAGCTAGTCAGGCTAATAGGGTGACAGTTCCCGGGGTCTGTTGTGGCTCCATATTTGTGGAGTGGAATAACTGTTGCTGTGCACCACTCTATGGGCACATAGCCTGTAGAGAGGCTGAGTTTGAACAGTGTGTTTAGGTGAGGGGTTAGCTCATCTTTGAGCTTGTGTAGGACGCAGCCTAGGACATTGTCCAGTCCCATTGATGCTGTGTTTTTGGCTTTAGAGAGGGCTGTTTTAACCTGAGTGTGTGTGATTTAAGGGGCACTACATTCTTCTGGTATGGTTATGGGCCCTTTTAGGGGTGAGAGGGGGGTGAAGTTTGCACTGAACCTGTCTGCCAGGATGTTGGCGATATCAGTGGGTTCAGTGTATTTTGTGCCATTCCGCACTAACTCCAAGCAGATCTGAGAATTGCCACTTAGATTCTTGACATAGCTGAAGAATGCCTTGTGGTTATCTTTGGAGTTCTTGGCAATTTTTCTTTTGAAGCTAGCCTTGGATGATTTTATGAGGGATCGTAGTTTCTTGCTGATACTGATCAGGGATGTCTTCCCTTCTTGGGATTTTACTCTTTTCTGTACTAGTTTTCTCCTTCTATTGTATAGCTTGTTTATGGCAGGGGTCCACCAGACTAGTTTCCTTTTCTTGGAGGAGTGAGTCTTGGTTTTGCTTGGGATAGCGCAATCCATGCATTCTTGTAAATGCCCGTAGAGTGCATTAGTAAAGGATTTTGCAGCTTGGGCAGCGTTATCCTTTAGCATGGGGAATTTAAAATGTTCCACCTTGGTCTTAAATAACGTGAAGTTTGCTACTGAAAAGTTTTTCACAGTGGTTTCCTTGAACGGGGGTGGGGTGGAATGTGGATATCCAATGTGATTAGTTTATGGTTAGATCTAACCAGTGAGGGGGTTGACTTCTGGTGTGGAATACCAGTCCTCCATGTTGGTGATGACCAGGTCCAATATGTTGTTAAATCTGGTGGGGGAGTTGACCAGTTGATCCAGGGCATTTGAGTTTATAAATTCTAGGAAATGTTGGGCAAGGGAGTTAGTACTTGAGTAGTTCTCCCAGTTAATATTTGGGTAATTGAAATCACCCAATATCAGGGTGTTTGGTAGGACCTTTATGTTTCCCAGTGTTTCCAGAAATGCGGAATGGGGGTCCTGGGACATGGTGGGTGATCTGTAGCAAGCTGCAATTTGAATTGCAGTTCTGCCCATTGTTAGTTGCACGTGGATGATCTCTGAAGCATCGTGCTGTGCCACTAACCTGGAGGTGAAGGTATCATTGAGGAATATGGATACGCCCCTGCCTTTTGTATTTTGGTCTGGGTTTTGTGGCTGAAATGTATGTTACGAGTTGTAGCCTGATAGTGCTGGGATGCTCTCTGGAGCTTTAAACCAGGTTTCTGTTACTGCACATATATCGATTTTCTCCATACTGAGGAGTGCCTCGAGTGCATGCATTCTGAGGTTTAGACTTCAGGCATTGAGTAGCATTACCCTCAGTTTTTTGTTACTTGTGCTATTTACGGCGGTGGGTTTGTCTTTTGAGCCTTGCCTAAAAAAGGCACTATGGGGGTGGCAAGAGCCTTGGCCAGTATTCGAAAGCCTAAGGGTGACAGGTGCAAGCTGTCTCTAGCAAAGCAGCATGGCTTGTCGAGCATGTCATCCCATGCTGACAGACACTGGATCCCCTTTGAATGACACCAGAAGCTTAGCCAATTGTTGAAATTGCTAATTTTTTCTTTATACCATGGTATCATTCTTGGTGAGGGCAGGATGCTACTGGTATGGCTCAGGTCATCAACACCAACATGGACAATGACAGAGTCATATTTGTACTTGTTCTGGAGTGACCTGAGTGCTTGTGTTATGTGGCGGATCCTGGCACCCAACAGGCAACTAACAGTAACCTTTTCCTTGTTCAGCCTAGTGAGTAGGAAGTCAGTGTGCCTGACTATAGAGTCACCCTATTACTAGTTTGTTGGGTATGTTATTTTGCCTTAAAGGCTGTGATTGCATGGCACACTGGTTTTGTGAAGTATGTGTTTCATGGTTTGTGTTGGGGAGTGGAGGTTGCTTGGATGTCTGCTTTGGAGGTCTCTGTTGCTTTTGCAGATTTTTATTTAGAGTCTCCAAGTATGTTTTCATGTATTTATGTGTGTTTTTTGCCGGTGCTGGTTTCATAGATCTATGTAAGACTGGTGGTGTGATGCAAGTAATTCCCTTCTGCTCTTGACTGTCTGGTCCAGTGTTGGGTTGAGAGAGCTTAGCCTCCAGTTTGGCTATATAATTGCATCTCTCGCATGTATTAGTGTTTGGTGGTAGGAGGAGAGGGTTGTCTGTGTACATGAGGCAGTTGTAACATTGCCTCAAAATGCCCAGATTCACCAGTTGGACCAGAGAGTACACCTGAAACTGCCCTTTGGACATGCCTGGATAGGTACAGTGAGCTGTTTTACTAACTGGCTTCTAAGGTCGAATAGAGAGCCTTGTCTTTCTCTACAGTATAGGGAAGGTCTAGTGCTAAGGTTTATTAATGCTTGCTATGAATGTTGAGCAAGTGCCGGGCTGAGAAGTGAATGGTTTGAGTGCTTAAGTTGAAAGTTTGTCCAGTTCCAAGGGAAAAATTGAAGAGTAGACTTTGTGGAGCCGAGAATAGTTATACCCAAACTAACCGGTGCTGCCCAGTGTGCAAAATCACCCTAATGCGGGTTTTATAGCAGGGAAATGAAAGAGATAGAAATTAGCCAAAAATGGTCAATAAACTACTAATGTCTGGACTGAAACCACTCCTCCAGGGACAGATAGACTGCTCAAAGCTCCCCTCTCTTACAGGTGAACAGAGAAACTTCCTTCTATCCAAGTAAGGTATGGGCAAACACAGAAACTTGTAACCCAGCCCTGAATTCAGCACTAACCTGAAAACTGGATTATACTAGCTTAGAAAGGTGGGAAAACAAGTATATTTTTTTCAGAAAATAAACCAGAGACAATAAAAAAACACTTTAAATGCACAGAAATGGCTATCACACTTGAGTGTGTAGCCTACAACTGTTAAACGGGTAATTTAAACACAAAATCAACTTTGTTAAAGTGCAGGCAGTAAAATAAGTACAATATGTAGCTGAAACAAGCTTTTTAAATCACAGAAACTCTAAATAATTGTCGTTTTATGTGGAATTAGCTAACGGCAGCAAGAAAATGCAGAAAAATGATACTTAATCACTCCAAAGTCTCTCTTTTGTCTCTCTGCTGCTGTAGAACTCTGCAGGGCACCATGCAGGAGCTTGCTGAGCTGTATACAAGCACAAAAAACTTGCAAATGCGGGTTTTATAGCAGGGAAATGAAAGAGACAGAAATTAGCCCAAAATGGCCAATAAACAATTAGTTTCTGAGCTGAAGCCACTCCTCCAGGGACAAATAGGCTGCTCCAAGCTCCCCTCTCTCACAGGTGAACAGAGAAACTTCCTTCTATCCACATAAGGTATGGGCAAACACAGAAACTTGTAACACAGTCCTGAATTCAGCACTAACCTGAAAACTGGAATATACTAGCTTAGAAAGGCGGGAAAAGTATATATATATATTTTTTTTTTTTCAGAAAATAAAGCGGATACAATAAAAAAAAAACACTTTAAATGCACAGAAATGGCTATCACACTTGAGTGTGTAGCCTACAACAGTTAAACAGGTAATTTAAACACAAAAACAACTTTGTTAAAGGGCAGGAAGTAAAATAAGTACAATATGTAGCTGAAACAAGTTTTTTTAAATCACAGAAACTCTAAAAAAATCGATGTTTTAGGTGGAACTAGCTAAAGGCAGCAAGAAAATGTAGAAAAATGATACTTAATCACTCCAAAGTCTCTCTTTTGTCTCTCTGCTGCTTTAGAACTCTGCAGGGCACCAAGCAGGAGCTTGCTGAGCTGTATACAAGCATGAACACCTTGCAAATGCAGATTTTATAGCAGGGAAATGAAAAAAGATAGAAATTAGCCCAAAATGGCCAATAAACTACCAATTTCTGGACTGAAACCACTCCTCCAGGGACAGATAGGCTGCTCAAAGCTCCCCCTCTAACAGGTGAACAGAGAAACTTCCTTCTATTAAAGTAAGGTATGGGCAAACACAGAAACTTGTACCACAGCCCTGAATTCAGCACTAACCTGAAAACTGGATTATACTAGCTTAGAAAGCTGGGAAAACAAGTATTTTTTGGGAGGGGGGGTTTGTTTTCTTTCAGAAAATAAAGCAGATACAATTAGAAAAACATTTTAAATGCACAGAAATTGCTATCACACTTGAGCATGTAGCCAACAACAGTAAAATGAGTAATTTAAACACAAAATCGACTTTGTTAAAGTGCAGGCAGTAAAATAAATACAATATGTAGCTGAAACAAGCTTTTTAAATCACAGGAACTCTAAAAAAATTGGCGTTTTAGGTGGAATTAGCTAAAGGCAGCAAGAAAGTGCAGAAAAATGATACTTAATCACTCCAAAGTCTCTATTTTGTCTCTCTGCTGCTGTAGAACTCTGCAGGGCACAAGGCAAGAACTTGCTGAGCTGTATACAAGCACAAACCCCTTGTAAATGTGGGTTTTATAGCAGGGAAATTAAAAAGATAGAAATTAGCTGAAAATGGTGAATAAACTACCAATTTCCGGACTGAAACCACTCCTCCAGGGATAGATAGGCTGCTCAAAGCTCCCCTCTCTCACAGGTGAACAGAGAAACTTCCTTCTATCCAAGTAAGGTATGGGCAAACACAGAAACTTGTAACATAGCCCAGAATTCAGCACTAACCTGAAGTCTGGACTATACTAGTTTAGAAAGGTGGGAAAACAAGTACATTTTTTTTTTTTTTTCAGAAAATAAAGCAGATACAATCAAAAAAACACTTTAAATGGCTATCACACTTAAGTGTGTAGCCTACAACAGTTAAACAGGTAATTTAAACACAAAAACAACTTTGTTAAAGTGCGGGCAGTAAAATAAGTACAATATGTAGCTGAAACAATCTTTTTAAATCACAGAAACTCTAAAAAAAAATCGATGTTTTAGGGAGAATTAGCTAAAGGCAGCAAGTAAATGCAGAAAAATGATACTTAATCACTCTAAAGTCTCTTTTTTCTCTCAGTGCTGCTATAGAACTCTGCAGGGTACCAGGCAGGAGCTTGCTGAGCTGTATACAAGCACAAAAATCTTGCAAATGTGTTTTTATAGCAGGGAAATAAAAGAGATAGAAATTAGCCCAAAATGGCCAATAAACTACTAATGTCTGGGCTGAAACCACTCCTCCAGGGACAGATAGGCTGCTCCAAGCTCCCCTCTTTCACAGGTGAACAGAGAAACTTCCTTCTATCCAAGTAAGGTATGGGCAAACACAGAAACTTGTAACATAGCCCTGAATTCAGCACTAACCTGAAAACTGGACTATACTAGCTTAGAAAGGTGGGAAAACAAGTATTTTTTTTTTTGCTTTTTTGTTTTTTTTTCCAGAAAATAAAGCAGATACAATCAAAAAAACAATGCACAGAAATGGCTATCACACTTGAATGTGTAGCCTACAACAGTTAAACAGATAATTTAAACACAGAAACAACTTTGTTAAAGTGCTGGCAGTAAAATAAGTACAATATGTAGCTGAAACAAGCTTTTTAAATCACAGAAACTCTAAAAAATGTGTCATTTTAGGCGGAATTAGCTAATGGCAGCAAGAAAATGCAGAAAAATTATACTTAATCACTCCAAAGTCTCTCTTTTGTCTCTCTGCTGCTGTAGAACTCTGCAGGGTACCAGGCAGGAGCTTGCTGAGCTGTTAGAAATAATGACACATTTCTGATAGCAACGTGTATGCACACATTTGTAATGAATACAACCCAGTATGGCAGATACAGAAGTGTTACAGTTTCTGCCTACCAAAGCATCAATCTATAAATGGTGAAATATATTGTATTCTAAAAAGGCAATGTAGTCACTTGCTTGGACCACTTGCTTGGACCCCCAAGCTCAAGTCACTGTTGCTCAAACATAATAATCTGTTGACATTTGTTCATATTTTACTGTTCATTTAACAGTGGCGTTATATCATACATATTTACATGACAGCAAGCTGTAGGTAGTCTGAGGTCACTGCACCACACATAAGAAGCAAGACAAATGTTGCATTGCTTATCAGTGATCACTGTTTTTCAGAGTTGCGGTGACACTGGCTAAAGGGTAAGAATAATAAAGTAAGGGGGTATGGGAGGCAAATCCATCCACATTAGAGTACCTTTTTAGTCCCTTACTGCAAAAAATACTTTTAATTTGTGTTACATTTGTTAGTAAAATGACATACATAAGTACTTGCATTAATGAAATATGTGTACTCAAGCTGAGATTCATGAATTCTTGTGACCAAGCTACTTTGGTGAGAGTTTAGATGATCAGACACACAGTGCCATGATTATCTCTGACAAGATCACCAATATTCTGAATCCTGGAAGCATTAATGGATCTGGCACATTTTCTTTGATAATACCACAAAATCAAAATATGTCACTTTAGTATTACGGATCCACATGAAGTTAGAGCAGAACTATAGCTGACTATCGTGTCACTCCTTGATTTGGTACCCCTCAACTCTAAGTTGAGGACCAAAAACAAAAAAACAGTCCATTCTCACTGAAAAGCTGCTATAGCGAACTTGCCACAATGTGTACCACACAAAGCCATGAATAAGTACTGCTGTATTGGAATTAACTTCCATACCAATATTTCAATGCCAGTAAGAAAGTGAATGCCAGCACTGCCGATCATAGTCCCTTACACCTTACATCCATGACAATTGCTGCCTTTGTCCCATTCTAGCTACACTTTTGGATTAGAGAACTGAAGCCCCAATTTGTACCATTGCAAGAAATACCCCAGTGGTGATAAGACAGACATACTAGTTTGTGCAGATTTAGTAGCCAAGGAAATAAAGTTGGAGCTACTTAATATTAAAAGAGGCTTTCAACAGATAAACCTTAATGTCAATTTAAAAACAGCCTTGATATGTTTAAGAATAACTGAAGAGCATTGAAAAGACCTGAACAATCCTATTTCAAACTTATATGAATAAAGAAAGCAATGTGGGTGGGAGGATGACATAATGGTTAAGGTATTTATCTTAAAGACACAAGATGCAGGGTTTGATTCTCACATGGGGTAACTGGCTAGGCTTCAAATGGCCCAAAAGGGCAATTAGCCTAGTACTAACTTATGTTCATTTCATCACTGGTAACAACAAAATAATATTAAGTCACAACTCCAAAGGCAAACCGTGGTAAGCAAAATGATGGTACTACATAGATTATATTTATCAATGCACAACATATGGACGGAGAACCTGGGAGCCATGGGAGAGTATTTTGTATGAAATCACATTATACAGTATGTTCTCAATAATACAGGCATGGTCTCAAGATATGCCTACTGATAATTGTCCTAGGACCAAAACAAAAGAATTAGATGTAGTTAAAACAACGTTACTCTACCTTTATGGAAGTACCAGCCATCAGACTCCATTATCCGTACCTAGTCTCCAGTTTCAAGAAAAAGTTGAAAGCCCCTAATTCTGACAGTGGATTATATGACTATTTCAACAGAACAGGTAAGCAAAATATAGCTCCAGAATTGAACTGTCTATTTGATTGCAAGTATAACCAATATTCATACTTCTATTTGCTTGTATTTTAGCCAACTAGCAATGAAAAAGAACACTACAGTTTAAATGCATAGAATATTTTTATATGCTTTAATTTAGGACATTCCAAACTTTAATTCTTGTTGTGGTAGCTGTCCCTTTAACTGTACAGTGCACTGGCTGAGAGTGATAATCAAAGGGGTCATGCACAAAACGTTTATTTGCTTGTAACTGGACAGATTTACACACATAAAACCATGCATATTTGTTACTTATTAACTGCTGAAAGTTCTGTTTTATTTAGCATCTGTCCTGCTTACAGCATCCGACTTGCCTGATTGGCATAACTGTCTCTTCTTGTTGAATTGCAGACATAGGACTGTAAGTATGAGGCATGTGACTGTAAGTATGAGACATGGCTGTAAGTATGAGACATGTGACTGTAAGTATGAGACATGGCTGTAAGTACGAGACATGTGACTGTAAGTATGAGACATGTGACTGTAAGTATGAGACATGGCTGTAAGTACGAGACATATGACTGTAAGTATGAGACATGGCTGTAAGTATGAGACATGTGACTGTAAGTATGAGACATGGCTGTAAGTACGAGACATGTGACTGTAAGTATGAGACATGTGACTGTAAATATGAGACATGTGACTATAAGTATAGCAAAAACTCAATGTATTTTTTCTTCTCTTCTAGACAGTAAATATGCCTCATGAGCAAAAGCTGGAGAAAAATCCAACCAGTTAATTTTAGGGACACGTCTGTCCATTTTTAGTTTAGGCATGTGTAAATATATGTTACTGTCCCTTTTGTGATTCAGGAATCCTGGAAGAGAGATGCAACACTGTCTTTGCCTATGTTGTTGAGCAACAGAAAGGGAAAAGCTGAAGCTCACAGATTAAATGCAAAGACATAACCATTGTCATCTTTGCATATTAAACATCTCTTGATTCAAAAGTGGTGAGAGGTGTGAAACCTGAAAGCCCCTAACACTGCAAGAGTTATTATATTTTTTAAAAAGAGACATTCTTGAAAGGATATTGGTACACGTTTTAATTACTGACCAAGGACATTCAGTAATGAGGTGTGAGCTTAAGTGCTAAATATCACTCAAATACAGTTTTAATGTATATAGTTTTAAAAGTAAACCATACTGCTCTTAGATAGCCACCATTTAGGAACTATTTACTAGAAAATGACAATATTAGTAAGAAAGAAATGTCTGTTGAATTAAGTCATGAATATTTCTAGGGTTACACCTATCCCTCTTTATGCACGACATGCCCTATTTGGGCATTTGGGTCCTGCTCAGAAACACAAAAATCTTCAAATGTCCTAAAATTATAGGGAAATAAGTATTTCTTAAGTTTCCTCTAATAGTTGCATAAAGCAATTGTTTTGTATCTGAATCACCGTAATATGATATGAGACAATATAAACAACTGGAATTCTATTAAGAGTGTGTTTTTATTTTGGCAATAAATTGAAATTTAATCATTTGCAATGATTATGGGTATGGTTTAGTCTGCAAAATTTCATGTGCCCATAAGAACAACCCATTCTGAACATCTGAAAACATGACAACCATATACATAGCATTTGTGATTGCATTTTACAATACAATCTGACTTTTCATGCAAGTACACTTGTTCTGGAAATCTTCATATCTCCTGACATTATAGGTAAAAAAATATTTCTTAAGTTTCCTCTAATAGTTGCATAAAACAGTTGTTTTGCATCTGAATCATCTTAATAAAATATGAAATATTAGAAACAACTCAAATTTTCTAAGAGTGTGCTTTTATTTTGGCAATAAAGTGAAATTTAATCCTTTGCAATTGTGAGTATGATTTATTCTGCAAAATTTCATGTGCCTACAAAAACATCCCTGTTTGAACATCTGAAAAAATGGCAATCCTATACATAGCATTTGCGGTCACACTTTACAATGCAACCCAACTGTGTATGCAAGTCACACTTCATGTTAATACAGAACAGAAAAAACATAACATTACACATTTTCTTTGGTTGCTGGGGATGCCTTGATATTTTTTTAATGAGTGAAAGCCCTTCTGTGTTTGAGGGAAGCCTTCTAGCTTGTTTTTTTTTTTCTTGTAACTAGCCAGTTTTCTAGTTTCAGCACTCAAATCTGTTTCTTTGATCTCAGCACTTGTTCAGAAAAAAAAAAAAAAAAAAAAAAAAAAATTTCATCTGCTTTTACTGTACTTGTGTTTTTACCTACTTCTTTTTACTTTTGCATCATCTTAAAATACTCAATTGTATTTATTACTGCTTGGTGTAACTCATTCTAAGCCTTTTGGTTTAAACACTTGGGCTTCGGACCAGTTAGTTGTTTTGCACTGAGAGGTTTGTGGTCTGCACTGTTGTGGCAGAACAGGTAGCTTACATCCTTCTAGGTTGAGAACTGCTGATTGAGGGCTCAGTGTCTGTTATTCTAAAAGTGTATTAATTCTGGTTTAAGCACTTGGGCTTTCAAGCCAGTTATTTTACATTAAGAGGGTTCGTGGTCTGCACTCTTGTGGGAGGAGAGGCTGGACTCTGCCCTTCTGAGCTGGGAATTTCTGGTTAAAGGCTTATAGTGCATGCATATCTGAACTGTTTCTTACTGAAGTTGGTGCGCCTTGTTTGCTGTGGCATAGACTGGATTCGGGCCTGCTGGATCTAGCTTTGTTTGTGTAACTTGAGCACTAATCCAGACATTCTCTAAAGTATTCAATGGTATTTATTACTGCTTGGTTGTAACTTGATTAAAGTGTAGCTATCATTCAAGTCTTTTGGATTAAGCACTTGGGCTTCAGACCAGTTGTTTTACATTAGGAAGGTTTGTGGCAAGCACTGTGGTGGCAGGACAGGTAGCTTTCATCCTTCTAAGTTGGGAACTGCTGATTGAGAGCCCAGTGTCCAAGTGTATTAGTTCTGGTTTAGGCACTTGGGCTTCAGGCCAGTTATTTTACATTAAGAAGGTTCGTGGACTGCACTCTTGTGGGAGAAGAGGCTGGACTCTGCCCTTCTGAGCTGGGAATTTTCTGGTTAAAGGTTTATAGTGCCTGAATATTTGAACTGTATCTTACTGAAATTGGTTCACCTTGTTTGCTCTATCATAGACTAGATCCAGGCCTACTGAATCTAGCTTTGTTTATATACTTGTTGTTTGTTTGCTTGTTATTTCCCTGGAAGCTAATTCACCTAATACGCAACTTCTCAGCGCTTCTGTGGATCACTAGTGATATCTGCATTGCTTACTGTACTTATTTCCTTGTTTCACTTGAAAGAAAGTTACTGTTTGTCGTTTTTGCATTTAGTTACTTGTATCACATTGCACTCAAGTTACCTGGCACTTGCTCACTAAAGCAATTATATAAGTCAGCACTAAAAATTAAAAGCACTACACCCTCACTCCCCACTGGCCCTTGTTTTCAATTAAGGATTTCCCAATATTATTCTAGCATGTCCAAAGGTCAGTTGTCAATCTCCTCTGGAGTCCAGCTGGTGAATCTGGGAATCTTGAGGCAATGTTATAACTGCCTCATGTACACAGACAACCCTCTCCTCCTCCCACATAACACAAATACTTGCGAGTGATGCAGCTATTTAGCCAAACTGGAGGCTGAGCTCTCTCAACTCAGGACTGGCAAGACCAGACAGGAGGAGAAGGCAACTACACACACCACAAAACCAGCCTCACATAATGCTACCACTCCACTGAATCAAACACATAAACACACAAAGACATACTCGGAGGCTCTGAGTAAAAATTTACCTAAACAGCAGAGGCCTCCAAAGCAGACACCCAAACAACTGCTACCTCAAGACACCCCAAAAGCAACACATAAACCACAAAAGCAGTGTGCAAAGCAGTCACAGCCCTTAAGGCCAAATACAACACCAAACATACTTGTCATAGGTGACTCCATAGTCAGACACACTGACGTCCCACTCACCAGGCTGAACAAGGAGAGGGTCACAGTAAGCTGCCTATCGGGCGCTAGAATCCGCCACATAACACAAGCACTCGGGTCACTCCACAGCAAGTACAAATATGACACAGTCATTGTCCATGCTGGTGTGAACGACCTGAGACGTACCTCCCTGGACTGCATGAAAAGAGACATAGAGGAGCTCTCTGATTATGTAGCCCAGGCAGGTATGACCCTAACCCTGAGCAGTATCCTTCCTTCACCAAGAATGATGCCACAATATAGAGACAAGATGATCAGCTTTAACAATTGGCTTAATGTCTGGTGTCATTCAAAGGGGATCCAGTGTCTGTCTGCCTGGGATGACATGCTTGACAAGCCACGCTGCTTCGCAAGGGACGGCTTGCACCTGTCACCCCTGGGATTCCGGATATTGGCTAAGGCTCTTGCCACCCCATAGTGCCTTTTTAGGCAAGGCTCAAATTCTAAACCTACCACCCTAGAAAACAAAAATGGGAAGAAATTGAGGGTAATGCTGCTCAATGCCAGAAGTCTAAATCTCAAAATGCACGCACTCGAGGCCCTTCTCAGTATGGAGAACATCGATGTCTGTGCTGTAACTGAAACCTGGTTCAAGGCTCTTGAGAGCACCCGGCACTATTAGGTTTTACCTCATATCATGCGTTCCGGCCCCAAAACCCGGACCACTCCACAAAAGGAGGGTGTATCCATATTCATAAAGGATACTCACACCTCCAGGTTGGTGGCAACGCATGAAGCTTCGGAAACCATCCAGGTGCAACTAACAATAGGCAAAACTGCTCTACAAATTGTAGCATGCTACAGGCCACCCTCTCAAACTCAGGAACCCCACACAGCCTTCCTGAAGACACTGGAGGGTATAAATGTATCTCCAAACACCATCATATTGGGTGACTTCAACTACCCGAATATAGACTGGGAACATTACTCAAGCCCTAACTTTCTAGCCCAACGGTTCCTGGAGTTCATAAATTCAAATGCCATGGAACAGCTAGTCACTGTTCCCACGAGAGGAGAAAATATACTAGATCTCATTGTCACAAACATGGGGACAAAATGCTCCACACCGGAAGTATATCCCTCATTGGTGAGATCTGATCATAAACTAATCTCACTGGAAATCCACATCCCGCCCCCACCCCAAACAAAAAAGACCATAGTGAAGAACATCTCTAAAGCAAACTTCACACTACTCAAGACTGGTGTGGTATCCTTCAAGGCCCCTGAGTCAGAGGAAACCACAACCCAAGCTGCGGAAGCCCTTACAAATGCCTTCTATGAACACCTCCAGGACTGCATGGATCAGGCAATCCCAAATAAAACCAAGACTCTTTCCACAAAGGGCAAACGTCCAGTCTGGTGGACCCCAGCCATTAACAAACTTTACAATAAGAGGAGAAAGCTATTACATGATAGAACAAAATCCATAAAAGGGAAGTCACCCTGATCATTATTAGTAAAAATTACGAGCACTCATAAAATCAACTAAGGCCAATTTTGAGAGAAAAATTGCCATGGATTCAAAGGACAATCATAAGGCCTTTTTCAGCTATGTTAGGAACCTGGGTGGAAACTCACAGATATGCTCAGAATTAGTCCAAAATGATACAAAAATCACTGAACCCACAGACATTGCCAACATACTGGCAGACAGGTTCAGTGCAAACTTCACCCCTCTCCCCTAAAGGAGAGATAACTATCCCAGCCGAGTGTAGCCTCCCGGACATCTCAAATGCGCAGGTGAAAGCTGCTCTCTCTAAAGCTAAAAACACAGCATCAATGGGACCGGATGGTGTCCCCGGCTGTGTGCTACACGAGCTAAATGAGGAATTAAACCCGCACATAAGGCAGCTGTTTAATCTCAGCCTTACCACAGGATACGTGCCCAAGGAGTGGCGACGGCAACTGTGGTCCCACTCCACAAAGGTGGCGCCTCACGGACCCTGGTAATTACCGCCCCATAAGCTTAACAAGTCTAGTCTGCAAAGCTATGGAGAGGATCATAATGGAGCTCATAAACAAAGATATAGGGGACTTGCAGACATTGGACCCGACCCAGTTTGGCTTTGTCAAGGGAAGATCATGCCTTTTGAACTTGGTCGACTTCTTGAAATAGTCACCAAGGCCATTGATGAGGAAAGGCAGTCCATACAGCCTACCTTGACCTTGCAAAGGCTTTCGACACAATACCCCACTCGGGTATTGTAGAAAAACTTACCAGCTTAAATGTAAACCCATATGTCACAAGATGGGTTGCAAACTGGCTTAAGGACAGAACCCACAGGGTTAGAGTTGCTGGCGCTGTGTCTGACTCCAAGCCGGTCACAAGTGGTGTCCCACAGGGCTCGGTCCTTGGCCCCCTATTGTTTGGCATCTACTTCTCAGAAGTACAGGCCAACATGGGAGGACTTTGGCTGACAAAGTTTGCAGATGACTGCAAACTGGGCGCCATAGTGGAAAGTGCATCGGACACTGATATCCTTCAGAAGGGACTCACGGAAACAGATAGCTGGTGCCAGAGCCATGGCCTGAAGTTAAACGCCAAAAATGTATAGTCATACCCTTCGGGAAAAACAAGGTAACCCCAAGCTACCATATAGGTGGCAATCCACTAAGCACAGAAGAGGTTATCAGGGACCTGGGGACCCAGGTTGACAGTGGCCTTTCTTTTGACACTCACATTGCTAAAGTGGTTAGAAAGACCTTCTACATTGCCCACCTGATCATGAAGGGATTCACATCCAGATCTAGTGAGGTCATTGTTCCCTGTACTCTTCACTTATCAGACCAATGATCGAGTACAATGCCCCATTCGGGATGTATCTCACCCGACATCTGCAGCAATTGGAGAGGCCCCAAAAGTTCCTCACCAAAAGGATAAAGGGACTCCAAAATCTGTCATATGCTGCCAGATTGAAGAAACTCCAGCTCTATTCAGTCGCATACCGTCTGCTCAGAGGTGACATGTGCCTGACATACAAGGCCATGTCCAACCCGGAATTAATGGACATGCTCCACCTCAAAAAATCCAAATCCACCAAAACCACTAGAGCAAGCGACTTAAACCTTAGCACGGATATAAATAGGACGTGCTGGAGGGATAGATTTATCACTCAGAGACTCCCTATGCTGTGGAATAAAATCCCGGTCCATGTGAGGCAGAGCACCTCGCTGACTCTGTTCAAGAGAAATCTAGACCTGTGGATGGGAGATCGTAGGTTTACCCCGGAAATCATCTCTGGGTCACTGCTGGACAGAGGCACAACAAACTAATGGGCACAGTATTTTTTCATATAAGGGGCGGCGTAAGCCACAATAATTTGGGCTAGGCTTATAAATGCCTTAGGGCAGATAGCCTAGTATAAACCTATGAACCTATGAACCTAAAAAGTACATACATATTTATACAAATATCTTTACTTACAACGTAAGTAACAGTTATGTATCATTTTGAACCAATTGACCAATTAACACACTAATTCCTACAAATGTATTTCAGATATTGCAGCACACATCTGTGGGAGTTTTTCAAATATGTTTTTTTTTTTAATTAAATAAATAAATAAAAATAAAAATACATTAAATATAACACTCAAAATAAAGATAATTATTAGGTAGTTAATTTAATTATTTAGTTATTTATCAATTTTATTTATTTATTATTTCACATGTGTGTGTTTTATACAACAGTGAGGTCTACTACAATGCAGCCTGAATAAAATGCTGGATTTAGTCAGGCCCTACTTTTTGAATACATTAGTGGCAGATATGGCAATACTGTTTAAGAGTTTGCTTATATATTACTATATACATATTGAGCTGTTTTCCTAGTCAGCACACATTGCATAGTGAAAATCATGTTTACTTCCTCAAGCTTGAATGCGTATCCATTTCATGACCCAATAATACTGCTAAAATTGTCAGTAATATCATAGTATTATTAAATTAAGTATCTTATTGAAGCCTGTAGTTTTATATGCCTGCTTCTATAGATGAGTTAGGTTACAAAGTGCATGTGGACATTCTGTTATAACAAAGGTGCGACATTTATTACAGGTCTTGTTTAACAGCAGTGTAAAATCTATGATTTGCTGTCCATAATAATTTCATTGGGCATTACTTTGAAGACACTTCATCTGCGCCCTTTGGTGCATTATCTGTCAATGGTTATCAGTAATATAACCAACTACAGCATATTTTATGATACACATAATCCTTAAGTTTCTATAATAAAAGAGAATGGTCACATGCTATCGTGCTCAATAAGTTCTATAATCATAAATTGTTAATTGTTTAAGTAAACAAAGTAATGTATATGTGATCTGTTTTTAGTACACAAAAGATATATATATATTATATATATATATATATATTATATATATATATATATATATATATATATATATATATATATATATATATATATATAATATAGTCTTATCAACAGATATTGGAAAAAGACAAGTGTCTGCCTTGTACTATGAATACATGCAGTTTGTCATACTAAGGGCTTGTTTTGGAAAAAAATCACTTACGTGGCCATGTAATGGCCAAATAAAACATAAGTAGCACAATGCATCCTGATGCTAATTAGCTATACTGTATGGGGTGATATTGAGTGACAGGGTAAGACTACATAGAAAGTTTCTGGCAAAAATGTAACAGGTATTGTAACAACCAGGACAGCATGACAGCAGTCATGTGACCTCCTGAGGCCAATAGCATGCCTGTAGCATGCTTGCAATGATGCACATTAACATGCTCAATGACAAGCCATCACAAAGCTGATAAACTAGCTAATGGTTATAGAGTATACACTCTACTGGGATATATGAGAAATGGGAAGGAAATGGCTGCACAGTGTAGACAGAAAGAGGGAAGAGCATAGAAAGAAGCACACAGAAAACCAGAGGGAAAGAAACAGTGATATGAAGTGGAGAAGCAAGTGTTTTTGATGGTGAAACAGTTCTCCATTTTTTTTTTATATTTTCAAGATGTGTTGAGGGGGATGGTAACAAGGAGGAACTGTGGGCAGAAGAGAGGGTATAAGGATTTCAGCAGAAGAAGACATGCAATTCAAAAGACAGACAACATACAACAGGACTGTACTGACAAAAACAGAATAGGAAACACAAAGAAGAGACACAGATAGAGTAAGAACAATTGGTGTTGGGAGTATTGGACTGCAAACTGTGGAGGAAAGTGACACACAAGTACAAGGATCACCATGGTAGGGAATATGGTGGGATGCTGTCTGAGGCCCACACTGCAGAGTACTGCACCTAAACTGAAGTCATTTATTTCTGTGACCACCATCATGGCTGGGTTCAGCCACTGTCAGCTCATTTGTCAGGGCCAGGCAGCTGTGCTGTTCTAGGCTTTCAGTGCTGGTGTCCAGGCACTGATTCACTAAGTCAGTAACCGGGCTTTTCCCCTCCTGCCTGGAGACATACTGACACCAACTGCTTTGGAACTTCTGATGGAGGAGCCTATACCCTCACCAAAGACAGAAGAGACAGATGACCTCAAGTCACTAGGGACTGTACCTTCCAGCTGGATAACCTACAGGACAACCTGCAGACAGCAGGGCAACCAACAAGTGATGACAATTCAGTTGCATGGTGTGTTGGCCACTGCCACACCACATCCATTGCTGTGGCAAACACTGTGCAAAATATGAATATAAATGGAAATAAAACAAAAAGGATATACTAAAAATAGAAGACAGCAATAAAGAATGAAAGAAACACAAAGGCAATTATCAGCAATGTGTGCTACACTGGATGGCAGTAGAGTACTTTGAGGTGCAAACTACTGTTAACTTTACAATAGCAAACAAAAGAAAATATAGAAGTCAGAGAAAAAGGTAGTACAGTAGTATGTGTGAGACAGATCAAGACTAAATGTCATCAAACCAGTCACCTCACATATACGAAATGTGAACAGTGCAGGAATTGCAGACATAACAAAAATGATAAATCTAAAGCAATACATCCCTGATAAAAAAAACAATAAAATTTAATAAAATTTGATACATCATATAAAAAAAATTTTATACGTCATATAAAAGAAATAAAAAAGTATAAAAAGGTAATAAAAAGGTATAAAAAGGTATAAAAGAAATAAAAAGGTATAAAAAGGTATAAAAAGGTATGATATTTTTATACCTTTTTATTTCTTTTATACGACGTATAAACCTTTTTTTATATGATGTATCAAGTTTTTATCAGGGATGTATTGCTTTAGATTTATCGTTTTTATTAGGTTTATTTTGTATGCATCGAATGAATGCTCTTAAGCAGTAGTACAATTAAATGGGATGTAGGAAGTGATGTCATTAATTATGCATGAAAAGCTAGGGTTGGGAGGGTGGCCTAATGGTTAAGGTGTTTGCCTTACAAACACAAGGTACAAGGTTTGACTCTCACAGGGGATAACTGGCTAGGCTTAAAATGGCTCGCAAGGGCAGTTAGCCTAGTACTAATCTATGAACCTATATATAAGCTGATGTTTTTTCTTATTTTCATGGTCTGATGAAGCCTATATGGTGAAAGCGCTTACCGCGTCTGTAATAAAGGATCTTTTATACGCATTTACTGCATTCAGCAGCATTTATTGGAGAGTTTGCTAGACTGCTTTTTATTCTTGGAACTTTTATAGAACGGTTGTGGTTTGCTCCCTTGGATGTACTTTGTCTTGGTTATTTAATTCTAAGTAAAAAATTCCAAAGCAAACTGACAGTTTATAAGAAGTAAATATAACAAGAAAAAATGTTCTTGCCTAAAATACCAGATTTCATTATTACTATTACTAATACATGATAATTTATTCTAATTAACTAATTAATTAATAAAATCTAATATAACTTCTCTTCACTAATTTATCATTTCCATTATTAACTTTTAAACTCCAGTAAAACTAATACTATTGATGAAAAATTGCCACTGCAAACATTCACAATGCTCCAACAAAAGTTCTCTCACACTAACTTTCTACTGTTGCTTCCTTGCCTCATTTCTTGAAACCTTTTCTCTTTACCTCTTATTTCCCCTCTGTTTTAAGCCTCTCAGCCCTCCCTCTGTAACTCTTTCCAGCTTAATTAGCATACTGTTTGTGACTATTGACATTATATATACATATTTATTTAACTTACTTAAATTGACCTCACTTTCTGTTCAGCATTTATACAATTTTTGCAGTTTTGTTCTTAATTGCTTATTTTTAATTCTGTCATTCTTAATTGCCTATTTTTAATCCTGGTATTCATAACCTATGTTTTATATATATATATATATATATATATATATATATATATATATATATATATATATATATATATTTTTTTAGTGTACTTAGTATTACTGATTATATTTTGCAGCTTTTTTCCCTGGTCTCCACTGACAATGGGTTCATTTATTCCTAGTTGGCTATTCTGGGTAAACAAATGTAAATAAATAAATATATGATCGAAAATCCAAACAGCAAATATCATCCACAGGAATCAAACACAGTAGCTCCACTCCATTATTAAAGTCAAAAACTGTATCCAAAATTGAAGAAGAAAGATATGCGGGCTGATATAAACAGTCCAAGTTTAATAAAACAGTTAGCGCTTTCACCTGGTAGGCTTCATCAAACAATCACTACAATGTTAGAACCATTCAAATAGCACATCATGTAAACTCATTGGTGCATACTCGTGCTGACGTCAACTTATCAAACAACACTAATTATAAATATGTATAAATATAAAAACATATATACAGATGTTATCATCATAAAGCATTTGCTTAAAAATTGTGTGTTGAGACATTCACTGAGGAATGTGAACTTAGGTGGATTGTTCGAACCAAAGCAGATAAAAAACCAGGCTTGAACGATAAAGCCTCTCTTAAACCAATTTTAGGAAGTAGAAGACCAGTAGTCTCTGGGAGGATAGTTTTACCCTCTTCTAGTTAATACCAGATTGTTTTGGGCATTAATCCTCCTTGTTTTTTTTCTTCCATTTACATTATTCATTCTTTTTTATTTTCATCTTTATTCTTATTTTTATTTTTGTCTTTCATGAGAGGCATTATATGTCATAGGTCGTAGAGATTATACTTCTTGTAAAAGGGTGATTTCATATACTCCTGTTCATTATGTACAGGATTGTTTATCATCCGAGGTTTTATATATATATTTTTCAATATCTATTTTTTACTTGTCTGGTTATAGGGTTTATGTATGTATTCTCTCCATATGTTTTTTAATTTTTAAGCAAATGCTTTATGATGATAACATCTGTATATATGTTTTTATATTTATACATATTTATAATTAGTGTTGTTTGATAAGTTGACGTCAGCACGAGTATGCACCAATGAGTTTACATGATGTGCTATTTGAATGGTTCTAACATTGTAGTGATTGTCTGATGAAGCCTAACAGGTGAAAGCGCTGTTTTATTAAACTTGGACTGTTTATATCAGCCCGCGTATCTTTCTTCTTCAATTTTGGATACAGTTTTTGACTTTAATAACGGAGTGGAGCTACTGTGTTTGATTCCTATGGATGTTATTTGCTGTTTGGATTTTCGATTTTTTATACCGAACCACAGGTATCTTTACCTCTTGGTGCTGCATTTGCTTTTCACTACTTTTTATCGTTTTTACTACGCTGTACTGAGAGGGCATGGCTGCTACAGGAAGTGACATTATAAAACTACCATATACGTCACAAGTCAATGAAGTGAAGGATGGGAGGCAGACGCGTTTTCAGGAATGTGTATCTGGCAAAGAAAATCTACTTTTATTTTATGAACCCTCCACTGACAATATTGCAGACGATATGGATGGCAATGACCTGGCCGGCCTTAATGATGAGCTAAATAGATTAGAACTGGATTTTTTAAAGCTCAAACGGATGCAATTGCAACACCAGCATTTTGAAGTATGCTTGGAAAGGAAAGTAGTTCCTAGGGGCTTGCGCATCATGAAAATGCCGACAACAGGTAACTTACACACAGAGTTGTTATATAAATGGCAACAGCTGAATTTAGAACTCAGCTTTAATTATATGAGACTATTGAATGATTTTTTCGGTCCTGAGGAGGATAAATTGAGGGAGCGTTTGATTAAACAACAGGAAATTATTTTTTTGAAGTATCCAAATATAAAGACTGAAACAAGCATAAACAAATTGTTGGACAATGTTAAACTGTATGAGAAGAGGCTCTTAGAGCAGAAGAAGAATAAAATTAACAGGGATGTTAGAGACTTTAGACTAGGCCATGTCTTCACTTGGCCGAGGGGCAATAATGTTACCAGCAATGGTGTTGCCACTTCTAACCAGCACTTCACCGAAGAGGTCAATGTTGTTTTACCTTTAACATTAGTTAACACAAATGATATTTCTGATCAAACTACTGTGGTTGGCTTGGCTGATATAAATAGGTCAGCAGTAGAATCTTTGGTCATGCCTGTAGGCAATGACATTGTGGTGAATAGAGTCTCTAATGATAACAGTATATCCTTAGTTGAGAATGTAAGAGTCTCTTCACCTAATGCTGAACAGGTCGTTAGACGGAAGACGAACACAGTACCTGTTCTACACACACGTTTACAGCCAGGTGGTCAGAATCCACCTACCCCTTTCCTGATAGATACCTTCCATCAGGCACAGAGACAGAGGTCATACAGCAGGGGGAGAATGAAGAGGAAGGGTTTGGGGGGGGCGAACACACAGGACCTACTTTGAAGAAAATGTGGGAATGCCTTCCGAATCCTTAGTCATTAATCTTTCCAGTAGGGTATTAAGTGAATTTGAACTACAGGTCTTGAATAAAGGGTTAACATTTATACTGACGAAGGTCAGTGACTTAACTGATTCTATATTGGATGTCAGGTTCTTTGCACGTAATGTTCAGTTGAAATTAGATTTTGGGAACAATAGTTTTGAAAGGAGATACAAGAGTATTTCGGACTCCCAGTACATACACTCCTTCATTACATCCATTAATTGATACGTTTACACAACTGGTAGAACATGATATTTATAATTCCAATAACAAAGTAAATAGGAAACAATGTTTTAATAATCTAACGTTTCGACAAACGAAGGCTCCGTCTCATTTAATGGAAGATACCTCAATAGTCATACGACCAGCTGATAAGGGTGGTCCTATCATCCTCATGGATAAGGATGACTATTTAGAAAGTATGACGATGTTAAATGAAGGATCGTTTTATACTAAGATAGATAATGATGAAGTTATGAATAAGGTGTTTAAGATATACAACATGTTGGATGACTTGTATAAGTGCCATGATATTGACTTAGATTTGTTTAAGTTTTTAAGGGTCAATAAACCGTTGATACCGATTATACAGGGTCTGCCCAAGGTTCACAAGTCTTTGCAACACACCACCATTGAGACCAATAGTGGCAGGAAGAGGCTGGGTCACTGAACCTCTGTCCCTTTATTTAGAATATTTTTTAAGACCTATAGTAGATGCCAGTTCCAACATTTTGAGGGACAGTAAACAATTCTTGCTCGAACTGTATACCTTTATGAAGGGGATGAGTGAAAGTAAACCATACATCTTAGTCACTATGGATGTTAAGAGCCTTTTTACTGTAATTCCTAATGATGTAGGTGTGACACAGGTACACCAATATATGATTGAACACTCGGGGCTAAACCCTAAGGAAATTGACCTTTTGGCTTTATTTTTGGAAACTGTTTTACAAAATAATATATTTACCTTTAACAATAAGGTGTATATACAAAATGATGGCGTAGCTATGGGCACCTCTTGTGCCAATAGCTATGCCAAAATAGTGATGGCTACTTGGGAGGAGCAACACCTGTTTCCTTTACAGGAATACATACTTAATGTTGGGTTCTACAAACAATTTGTAGATGATCTCTTTTTCATTTGGAGAGGTAATGAGGCTGATTTACTGGATTTTGTCTCAGTGGTGAATGGATTAACCTCCTTCCTCAAATTTACAGTTACTTTTTCGAGGCATAGGATTTCTTTCCTAGATGTTGGTATAGAAAGGCTTGGCAATGTGTTATTAAATACTGCTATCCATCGGAAGGCATGCTATAGGAACACACTACTTCATAGGGACAGTATGCATCCGCCTTTTGTTTTTAAAAATGTAGTGAGGGGCCAGGTTATGAGGGCCTCTAGACTCAACCCCACCCATGATGGTTATAAGAAAGAGTTGTATGAACTTAGGGAGAGGCTATTGAATAGACATTACAGTCACCATGAGGTTAATATGGCCGTCACTTCTGTGGATTTACTTAGGAGTACTAGGGCTAAGCCATACTTCTCAGATGATGTTACTGGTAGTTTACAGATACAACAACAGTATGGCAATAAATACTTAAGGGTTCCTATGTTTTACACCACAGATGTAGCAATCGTCAAGGGAATTTTTGAGAAATATTGGGACACACTCATGTTGGATGAGAATATCAGCAGAATAGTAGGACCTAAACCCTGCTAGGTCTATAAGAACAGGAAGAATCTGAAACAACTTTTGTGCCACCGGCCCTTAAATGTATCGAATCTACGTACGCCACATGATGAGGTCAATAATCGACCTTGTGGTCAATGTAGACAATGTCAGCATATAGATCAAAGATGTACTTTTGTACATCCTACAACAGGCCATGAGTATTCTTTTCACACGAATACCGATTGTCAAAGTGAGCATTTGGTTTATCTTGCTAGATGCACCCTATGCAACGCTTTCTATATAGGGAAAACGAATAGAAAGCTTTGCGAACGTATCAGAGAGCATGTATACCATATACGCATTGGGACTGATACCAATGCGTTAGCTAAACACAATAAAGAGTTGGGTAGTATGCACACTTTTTCATTTTTGGTCATTCAGTCTATTAAACTGAATGGTCGAGGGGGTGATGTTGAGACATTCACTGAGGAATGTGAACTTAGGTGGATTGTTCGAACCAAAGCAGATAAAAAACCAGGCTTGAACAATAAAGCCTCTCTTAAACCCATTTTACGAAGTAGAAGACCAGTAGTCTCTGGGAGGATAGTTTTACTCTCTTCTAGTTAATACCAGATTGTTTTGGGCATTAATCCTCCTTGGTTTTTTTCTTCCATTTACATTATTCATTCTTTTTTATTTTCATCTTTATTCTTATTTTTATCTTTCATGAGAGGCATTATATGTCATAGGTCGTAGAGATTATACTTCTTGTAAAAGGGTGATTTCATATACTCCTGTTCATTATGTACAGGGTTTGTTTATCATCCAAGGTTTTATATATATATTTTTCAATATCTATTTTTTACTTGTCTGGTTATAGGGTTTATGTATGTATTCTCTCCATATGTTTTTTAATAATTAATAATTAATAATTAATCATTTTTAAGCAAATAATTTTTAAATAATTTTTAATTAATAATTTTTAAGCAAATGATTTATGATGATAACATCTGTATATATGTTTTTATATTTATACATATTTATAATTAGTGTTGTTTGATAAGTTGACGTCAGCACGAGTATGCACCAATGAGTTTACATGATGTGCTATTTGAATGGTTCTAACATTGTAGTGATTGTCTGATGAAGCCTACCAGGTGAAAGCGCTAACTGTTTTATTAAACTTGGACTGTTTATATCAACCCGCGTATCTTTCTTCTTCAATTTTGGATACAGTTTTTGACTTTAATAACAGAGTGGAGCTACTGTGTTTGATTCCTGTGGATGCTATTTGCTGTTTGGATTTTCGATTTTTTTTACCGAACCACAGGTATCTTTACCTCTTGGTGCTGCATTTGCTTTTCACAAATAAATATATGAGCCTATTTTGCCACTGCTCAGAAAGCCCAGTTTTTGGAATTTTATAGCATTTCCCAGAAAAATGAAAGATCTGTGTCTTTATACAGAATTTGTTTTGCTGAGATGGTTTCCCTGATACTTCAGAAAATAATAAAATGCACTTTGCTAATATTGATAACCCATATATATAATAAACAATGTCCTCTACATTAACAGTGCCTCACTTGGAACTTTTGCCTATCCTCTAGCCTCTTAGCTTATTAGCTTCCTTTTAACCAGGTGTTTATCATAAGATAATCGATTCTGTTACCCATTCTTGCCCACTTATCGAAGGAAAGGAAGAGTTAAGATCTCCTTCTATAACACTGTTGCAGTATTCTTTACTATAGGGATCTCCCGCTGAGGGCAGCCTGAAATTTGGCCAGTATACCAAAGCCTTATGATCTTGTATGCACCAAACGTGACATATATGCTTCCCACACAGGAAGGAGGGCTCAAAAGTGATGTATGGATGCAGTTACCCAGAACTTCTTTTACCGCCAATCTGAATGCCAATGTTGCTCATTGATCTGAACACCTTCTTGTTGTGCTGAATACCTAGCCATCAGATAAGTGCTCCATTGGGGTTGTTGTTTTTTTTTTTTTTTTTTTTTTTTTGTCCATTTTTCATGAAAACCAACAGCTTAAACAGTTAGCCCAAGGTAACATGGCACAATACATTAACCTTGCGTTACTCCCATACTCCCACTAGGTAAGAAGAAAGCCAATATGTCTTGCCCAGATTCCTTAGCTGTCTAGCCTCCACTGAACATCCCTCTAGAAGCAGGTAATATGTCTTTAGACCATTTGGCATTTACATTGGATTCCTCTGCCTCTGCCCCGTCAGAGGCCAACATGACTCCATCTTTTTGCATGTCCCCTGAGGCTTTGCAGGTGCCTGCTCCAAATGTCAAGGAGGCACCATGGTTAATTATCTTGGAGGGTCCTAGAGGAATTCAGCAAGTATTGGTCAGGAGGAGGTTCCAGGTGCTCTTACTGAATCTAGTCAAGGGTCAGAACCTCTGCTATTTGTCAGGGTTGACATCCCTTCCAAGAAAAGACAAAAGAAGAAGCATGTTTCAGTCCATCCTAAGGATCCTCAAAGGAAATGGCAAGAGTTTATTCAGGGCTTGTTTTCTGCCTTGATGGCTTTGAAACCTCCTCAAGGGGTTTTGGTGCCTGCTCCTTTGATCTCTACCCCTTCTAAAAAGCTTAGGGAACCAGATTCCTGAGATCAGGATTCATAGTATGATGAGGGGTCCTTGCCCTATTCTTCATAGATGCCTTTGCCTTTGGCTTATAATATTAATAAGGAGGAGCCTATTATCCTTAGTTCGCCTTTTGAGGAATTGTCCTTTGGGGATACAATTGCTAGGATGATGGAATACATTAAGTGGGGTTCTTCTCAAGTGTATGATATTCAGAGAAGATATTATAAGTTATTTCAGGTGGATAGCCCTAAACCATCTGCAGTTCCTCCTGTGTTGGCTGCCTTGTTAGATACTTTCATTGCTGCTTCCAATTCATAGGTTAGTACTAGGCTAGCGACCCTAGGGCCTATACAAGCCTAACCATAACAATTCCCTGCCTATTTCTTCCCACAATATTTGCTTGCCTGGACCCCTGACTAGCAGGGCGACTGATGTGATCCCGGGGGAGAATTTCCTATCTCCCATCCAGTCGTCAAGGCTCCTTTTGAAGAGGGCCAAAGAGGCACTCTGCTTGACATGTATGAGCAGTCTATTCCAGAGTCTGGGGAGTCTCTGGGTCAGGAACCTATACCTCCAGCATGTTTTTTTCATTGTGATGACAAGGTTTAGATCCCTGGAGAGTATGGCTCTGAGGGATTGGGATTTCTTTAAGTGTAGCATGTCCAACAACTCTGGGTTTGACATGGCCTTGTATGTTAAGCAGAGATCACCTCTGAGTAGACGATATGTGACAGAGTATAGCTGGAGTTTTTTTAGATGGTAAGCATAGGGCATCTGCTTTAGGCCTGTGATTCTTTTAGTGAGGTATTTCTGTGGCCTTTCCATTCAATTCTCCTTATTCGCAACCTTCTTCTCCTAAGAAACCTGATAGGTTCTATAAGGTCCCTGAGGACTGTCAATTTTTATTTAAATGCTCTTCTGCTGATCCTGCTGTAGTATCAGTTGCTTCTGACAAACCTTCCAAGCTCTTGTCCTTTTGCTTTCTGATAAGGGTAGTAGGCAGTGGAGAGAATTGGTAATAAGGTTTATACTGCTTCTTCTTTGGCCTTTAGGGCTATTAATTACCAGACCCACATGACCAGGTATGCTCTGGCCTTGATTGATCAGGGTTTTCAGGTTATTTCTGACTTCCCTGATTCTGAATGCAAGTCTTCTGCTTTATCTATTTTACATTCTGCTTCTCAAGTGGCTCGCCACTCTGTCAAGTGTAGCTATGATGCTGTTGATGGCTCTTACAAGGCTGATGCTTTTGGGTTTATCATGAGGCATTTTTCTTTGCTTCCTCTCCAGTCCTTGCCTGAGGACATTAAGGCCAAGTAGTGGGATGCTCCTTTGGATAAGAAACATCTTTTGGGGACTGCTGCTGCTGTTCTGTTTAAATCTCTTCAAGAGAAAGGCAAAGCCTTACAGGGTCTTAAACATATTTTATCTCTCCTACCCCAAAGTTCCAGAGGAATTATCCTTCTAGATCTGCTTTTGTCTGCAGGCAACACTGACAGTCCTCCAAGGTCAGGAAAGGTGGTAGGCAAGCCCAGAAGTCTCCTTTATCTGATAAGTTTGCTTCTATTTGACAAGTTGCCCCCCCCCCAACACACACACACACATACACACACACACACACACACACACACACACACACACACACACACACACACACACACACACACACACTTAGACCAGGTTCATTTGCCACTTCAGCTTTCCCTTTGTCTTCCAAATTGGCTTTTCATCACTTCAGACACTTGGGTTCTATCACCCATCAGGGTTACTTCGTGGTATGAAAGTCTCTCCCTCCTTTTTCATTTCCTGTTGTTCCTAGGGTCCCTGGTGAACCAAAGAACCATGCAACCTGTTCCTCCTACCAAGTGGAATAGGGTATTTTTGCCAGGGAATTCCTGGTTCCTCAAAAGGAGGGCACTTGGAGACCTATTCTGGATCTCTCCCTGCTCAACACCTTTCTCAAAGTCCCTTCTTTTTGGATGCTTACTCTTCAAATGCTGTTTTCTCTTTTACTACCCTAGGCTTTTCTGGTGTTTTTGGATCTGAAGGATGCTTACCTTCATATCTCTATTCTCACTCTTCTCAGGAAGTTTTTACATTTCTCTGTTTCTTTCTTTCATTTTCAGTTCTGCTTTGACCTTTGCCCTCCCTACTACCCAAGGGCATTCAGAAAATGCCTAGCTCCTGTGATTGCTTTCTGCAGGCTCCAAAGCATTCAGATTTTTTCTTATCTAGATAACCTGTTACATCAGGCACCTTCTCCCAATCACCTGTTACAGGCTCTGGAGTGCACCATCTCTCTTCTTCAAAGTCTGGGTTCACTATCAACTTCCAAAAGTGCATCCTAACTCCTTCTCAGATCATGTGTATCTGTGATGCAGGGTTCAGACAGTGCCAATTTTGGCCTCTCTTCCACCTCCAAAATTGCCATTGACAGCCTTCTTTCAGTCTCTTCATCCTCTGACTGCCATTCAAACCAGAGAGTTCTTCAGGCCCTGGGATTCATGGCCTCTTCTATTCCAATGCTCCCTCTTGCCAGGCTGCATATGCAGAAGCTTCAGTGGTACATCAGGTCAGTTTGACTGCAGCATTGCCACCCTCTAGATTTCAGTGTAATTCTCCTTCCTTGTCTAAAGAAGGAATTTGAGTGGTAGATTCAACAGTTTGCTCTCAACCCAGGCCTGGCCTTGCAGTTCCAGTCACTTCTCAAGAACTGTTCACTGATGCCTCAGATATGAGGTGGGGGTCTTCATGTGGTCACCTGAAAGTTCAGGGTCTTGGGCCCCCCATCAGAGGTCAGGCCAAATCAGCATCAATGCAATGCAAGCTCTGATTCTGGCCCTTCAAGCTTTTCACCCCGTGTTCTCTCCAGCCCCCTTGAAGGTGTACACAGACAACACCATAGTGATGCGCTATGTCAACATGCAGGGGGGACACAAAATCTTACCTCCTATGCAGGATGGCTCTTCAGGATAGGGAGGTGGCTCTCAGTTATCAGTTAACTCTTCAAGCAGTATACATTCCTACAGAGCACAGTCTAGTGGCAGACTTCCTGAGCAGGTCCAAAACACAAGCTCACAAATGGATGCTTCACAGAAATGTGTTTCTGGACATTGTCCATCTGTGGGGTATTCCTCAGGTAGATCCTTTTGCCTCCCCTCTGAACAGGCAGCTCTCTCTCTTCTGTTCCAGAGTGGCATGCCATCTGGCAAGGAAGATGGATGCCCTTTCTTTTCTTTGGAAGGGGATGTTTCTTTATGCTTTCCTTTCTCTGCCTCTACTTCCAACAGTCCTACAGAAGATTCAGCTAGTTACTCCCTTCTGGCCAAGACAGCATTGTTTCCCCCTCTTAATCCATCTGACCATGGGCAATCACCACATGTTATGTCACCAGTTGGACCTCCTCACACAGGACAAGGGGTGTCTCATTCATCCTCACTTGTCCACTCTTCAGCTGACACTGTGGGTGATAGGATTTTGACCGCTTTCAGGTACCTCTTTGAAGACATGCTCAGGATTTTACATGAGGCTTGGAAACCCTTAACCAGAAAATCGTATATCTCCAAATGGAAAAGATTTTCTGCTTGGTGTCATGCTTGTAACCAAGACTCTTTTTCAGTTGGAGTCCCTTTGGTCCTCTCCTATTTACGTGAGTTGCTCCAGACTGATTTGGCCTATTCTTCTGTGAAGGCCCATTTCTGCTTGTCTGCCCTTGAATCCTCCCTTAGCTTCTCCCATTGAGGTCAACAATTTATTTAAGGTGTGCTGCATCTTAGGCCTCGAAGGAAACCTATTCCTCCTCCTTGGGACCTCAATTTTGTTTTTGGAAAAATTGACTCCAGCTCTTTTTGAGACTGCTAGTTGTACTTCTTTGCAACATTGTACCTAAAATACTGTTATGTTGCTGGCTGTTACTTCTGCTGGGAGGATTTCTGAGCTCCAGGCCCTTCTGGACATTCTTTCTTTTTTGTTTTATTTCACAGGGACATGGTGACCCTCCATACTAATCCTTCTTTTATGCCCAGGGTAGTAAATGAGCTGTCCCTGAATCAGTCAGTACAGCTCCCTTCCTTTTTCCCTTTTCCTCAGTCTGCTAGTGAGAAGGTCTTGCATACCTTGGATTTGCAGAGACACCTCAGGTACTATTTGAATAAAACTAAGGCCATTCATATGTCTGATCAGATTTTTGTTTCCTTTCATCCCTGGACATTGGGTTGGCTGTTTCTAAGTAAACCATGTCCTCCTGGATATCTAAGGACATTTCTTTTTGTTATTGTTTTCATGACAAATCTTTGTCTGCTTCTGTAAGAGCTCATTCCACTAGAGCAACTGTTGCCTCTTCTGGTGCTTTCTTCAAGAGGTCGGAAATCAGTTCCATCCTTGAAGCTACTGCTTGCTGTTCAGTGCATATCTTTACTAAGCATTATAGAACAGGTTTTGCTAGAGCCATTTGTATGGGTTTGTTGAGGACTCTTCTTGCCAGAGCCATTTGTATGGTTTTTTTGAGGAAGAACAGCTTGTTTCTCAGATTTCATAAAATAAGTACAAAGGAAATGTAAAATATATTCCGTGTTTCTGAAACTTTATCTAGGGCACACATTACCAAGACACTACAGTCGAATAAAATTTTACCATATCAGTAGATGTCCTTATTTTCAGTAACCATTATGTTTCTTGAGCTTGTTTACTCACCCTTCTGTTTAGAATACTGCAACAGTGATACAGAAGAACATAATAAAGTTGTGTAAAATCTTATCATAACAGTAGATGTCCTTCTCTTCACTGTTGCAATATTAGCTCCTTCCCTTCAACCTCCTCTTGTTTGTTTTCTTTTTTGTTTTGGATTTCTTTATGGCTGAATGCCTCCCCTTTTTCTTCTGTGTACGTGTATATATACATGGGCCTATACAGTTTTAATATGAAATATTTTTGATATATAGTTTTTAATGATTGATATAATTATATATGATGTAACCTGAGTATGATATTGTTTTTAGTGAGTAATAACATGGGTTAGTTTATGTATTTATTGTATTTTGATGAGTTTCATTTATTTATGTTTCATTTTTTTGGCTGTTGTCAGTTTAAATGTGGGCAGGGTTTGTCCAATGTGTGTCATGATGTCATACTTGCACAGTATTTAAACTGTTAATTGTACCTAACTGTTTGTCTGAAGAAGTTTGCTGTACATTAGTAAACGAAAGCGCTTACATTTATTTACTTGTGGTTTAGAGCCTTCATTTTTCAATACTGCTTGTGGAGTATTTAGTTTTTGGATGTCCCCTTTTTCTTTTGCATTTTATTCTTCTACATGTGAATGAACTCCTTACTCCTGTGCAGATTGTTTTTTTACTGGGGCAATTCAGTTCTGGGTAATGGCATCCATACATCAATGTTAAGCCCTACGTCCTGTAAAGGGAGAATATGTGTGATGTGTGGTGCATACAGGATCATAAGTCTCTGGTATACTAAAAAAGCATTGGGCTGCTCTGGGTGGGAGATCCCTATAGCAAAGAATACTGCAACACTGAAAATAAGGACATCTACTGATATGGTAAAATTTTATTCGACTGCAGTGTCTTGGTAATGTGTGCTCTAGATAAAGTTTCAGAAAAACTGAATATATTTTACATTTCCTTTGGTACTTATTTTATGAAATCTGAGAAACAAGCTGTTCTTACAGTTATTTTCTGATTATTTTGAATAATTAATAAAATCATTTTTAATTTAACTTTTAGTATTTTGGTATAATATCCAAGTGTCTGCAGAATTCAAAAACTCTGTGCAGGCTCCATGTAGAGCCTACATGGAGTGTATCTGTGTACATGGCCACAATGTGCTCTCAGCAACGTACAATGAGTATTAATGTTGCATGGCACACCTAAGTGAGGTTCCGCTGCACGCACCAATAGTTTTTAAACCTCATAGAATAACACAGATAATGAATCCTTGTACAGGAGAGCACCTACATGCCACCCCCATACCTTCCAACCTCCTAGTCCTAAACTAAACCATCCATCTGTATTCATTGCTCTCCATCACAAATGATTATTACAAAACCACAAAAGTTATGAGGAACTCTAGAAGAATACCAGCCAAAACCATAGAAAGACAGCCAGAATGAGTTATAACTATATAGTATGATTTTCCTCTTTTTTTCTTTATACCTTGTTTGAGTGGCAAGCAGCGGCATTTGGTAATGCTTACCTCATTTGCGCAATGGGACCACCCATGTATCAGACATGACCCAGGCATCTAAAAATAGAAACCAGCTGCTTTCAATTGCTTTTTTCCCACCACTGCTGGACATCATGCAACCCGGTAAGTGGAACTGTGCTGCATGCATACATCTAATTAACAATATATGGTAAAATACAGATTGCAGGTAACAAATCTTGTGGCAACATGTGTAGCGTCCTGACTGCAGTGCAGATGGTCCTGTGTTCTAGTGCAGAGTATACAAACTTTATTTACACTACTGTGACATTGCAGCTTATACATATAAAGTGTTAGTGTAACAAAATAACCATGAAACTGCATTGATTGGAAGTTATTGTCAGATACATTTAACATCACGCCAATCAATGCACTTGTTCTACTGTGTTTACACAATGGTAAGCAGCACGCAGCTTTTTCAAATGAATCAAAATGCTTTTTCTTTTTCCCTTTTTCCACAGCTGCAGAAGAGACAGCCTCAAATGTGAGGTCTCATGCGAGACGATTGACCAGGAGGATGCGACAAGCATGTGGTAAGTAAGCATAATTATATAAAGTACTATTATTGTCGCATTAACAGTGATAGATTCATTGCTATATCATACAGTTATATGAACTTGGGAATGCATGTCTGAACTGTACAAGCAAGTATACATGCATTACTCTGTAGCCTAGCTTTCAAATGTACATATTTTTGCTGAATACCCAAATTTAAGAATCACTGTTTTGGACTGTTCATTGTAGCATTCATGGTTGTCTAGCAATTAATTTATATTGAAGTCAATAAAGAATGGATGTCAATATGTATGTTAACACAAATCCTGTGCAACTATCCATGTGTGTAACAGCAATATTTGAAATATTTTCCTAGTTATGGGTCATTGTACACCTGTTAATTTATGATATGTCAAGATATCCTGCTCTAAAAGGTGGTGAGGTATGGTCTGTAATACAAAACAATTGTTGCACATTCTCAGATAACAGTGAACATGAGCCTACAAAGTGTAAAAGGAAAGAGTGCTTGCATTATGTTGTATTCCAAAGGAAAAGTACAGTATTACAGTAGTCACAGCTTATGGGTTCTAATGCCATACTCCCCAAATGTATAGCTCAGCTGATTACAATACTGTTTTAGTCTGTCATCAAAATAAATTACAGTACTGTTGAGTAATCATCAGTATAGCATTTATTTATTAGTTTATTTATTAGACATTTGTTGACAGGGTTTGTCCAACTGAGCCAGAGCCCTTTTTCACTGGAGGCCTGGGGAGAAAAACTCCACAAATTAGTATGACATGAGCAATGGTAAAAAAAGCTGAGATACAGAATAATAATAGAAATGATTAAGGATCATAACTAGTACATGGTTAAATCTCAGAAAGTAACTACATTCAACATAATTAATGTCCGCCTGCAGGGCATACCCTAGACTTGTGTCTTGAATGGTCTGCTGTCAATTGTCATCCCTGTACACGTATTCCAAGTAATAAAAACAGTTCTTAGCAGTTGGCATTGTTAACAGTAGAATGTAACAGAAAGGAATACCCTAATTGTAAAAAGCATTGTATATTATCTGTGAGGTTTTTAATGTTCCTGTATTTTCTCTCACCCCACCCCTTCTTTTATTTTATTTGTTAATGGATTTCTTATATTTATTTTTTTTATTTTACTATTGTATTTTATATATATATATATATATATATATATAATCAAATTATTTATTATACTGATTTATTTTACATGGTATTTTTCATTTATGTACAATTTTATAATTCTTTGTTTTGAAATACATTTTCATTTTTATGATTTATCATTTTGTTTGTAATTATATTATTTGAAACTTTTTATATTGCTTTATAATTGTTAATTTATGTTTTATAATTTTCATTTAATTTGCTTTATATTTTACTTACTGTTTGGTTTTAGTTTTATTTATGTTATTACTACAGCACAGCAGGATAGGCCTGTTCCCTGTGGTCCACCTACACTCACTCCACCAGCTGAAGCATTGAGGCCCAGCACTTCTGAATTGGATCATGGCCACAGCCCCCCTGCTGCCTCTGCCCAACCTGGACCTTCAGGTAGTTCTGCCCCAGGGACAGGCCTGTGGTCTCCTCTGGAAGCAGAGGCAGAGAGGATGCATACATCACCTGTGCATAGTTGCCAGCTGTAATGCATAGGATTGTGTGCCAGACCATGGGCACATACCTACACCAGCTGTAGAAGCTGCTTTCCATCTTGATATGGCAAACCAACTGTAGGCACAGACATCAGCTACTGCAGTTAGTGATGCAGTGAAGGGAATGTGCTGACAGTTCAATGGGTGAGGGCTTGAGTCACACTGTTACCGTGCTGACATCCATGGGACCTTGAACCTCCCATCCCCACCCCATCTTAGGTGTTCACCCCTCTCTTGAGTCCTTCACTGACCCTGTCTCTTGTCTTGTATGTCTTGTCTCTCTGCAAATGCTTCCTCACCTTCACAGCTTGCCTGCCCCAGACTTGCCTATGTCCCTTCCCCAACATTCCATTCTCTCCATAAAAAAGGGCACCTGCCCAAAAAAAAAAAAGTCCAATACATAGCTCTCCATTTCATACACACATCAACTTGACACACTTAATTTGGTCCAATTGGCTCTATAACACAATTATGCTGTTCTCACCCCTCTCTGTAATGGTGGCAGTCCAAATTCAGCTAATAAACTGTACATGTGCCCAGTTGTTACTGTTAAAGAAATGGATAGCTATGGTTCTTTCCTACACCCTTCCTGCACATTCCTGCCTTCCTTTCACTTTGTTTTCCCCTGCTGCTTGCTCCCCATTTCACCACGTTTCTGTCTTCCCCCGTTTCTTTTCTTTAAAGAATTATGTGCACCATTGCTAAGCAATGGTAAGTGGAAGTAGGAACAGTGAATGTATGTAAAAGTATCATACACCATACACTCTTGTAAAATTTATTCTGACACCCTATTTTGAACCAAGTACCAGCTGACTTCATTAACAAAGTATTAACCCATCCAGTCACAGAGTCATTTAATTAGTAGATGTGTTTTAAACAATCAATACTAACTGTCACATATTCTGAATAAAGCATATTTGCATGATGCTGTAACTCATGCAGCATCGCTAAGCATGACTGATAAAATATTAAATAAATATTAGGAACATACTTATCTGCTTGTTAGAGCAAAAAATCTTGACAAAGCCATACACAATAGGGGACAAAGGGCCATTGCTAAAGTGACATGTTATAAATATTGCTCTTACAGACTTATAAATGTGATAGAATAACAGGTATTTCATTACTATTCATTGGTTGACTTAAGTAGCAGGTGTATGCAACAGCTCTTTATTGTGTAATTATCTACACAATGTGCAAAATACACCTGATACTCAACTGACTCTGTAGCTTTAGTTGTTAAATGCATTGCTGGTGTATTCTTTTGGTTCATGGTACTGGGTTCAAATACAGTACTGGGTTCAAATACAGGTGTATCTATTATTCCACATACTTGTATGTGTTCATCGGGCTTATAAATCATGATATTTATGAATCTGTGTCATCAGATGTATATGCTCTCAGTGCAGTAATTACTAGATGCTACTGTTATCCAATAAAAGTTAATAAACACTTTTAAGCATTGCAGCTCGTTAAACACTTTTAAGCATTGCAGCTCGTTAAACACTTTTAAGCATTGCAGCTCATTGCTATGCATCACACACCATTGCACAATGATCGTTTAAAGAAAAGAAAAGAAATGGTGAAGATAGGAAAATGGTGAAATGGGGTGCAATCAGGGGGAAAAACAAAGTGAAAAGGCAGGAATGTGCAGGAAGGGTATATGAAAGAACCATAGCTATCCATTTCTTCAACAATAACAACTGGGCACATGTATAGTTTATTAGCTGAATTTGGACTGTCACCTCCACAGAGAGGGGTGACAACAACATAAATTGTGTTGTGAAACCAATTGGACCAAACTAAAATGTGTCAATTAGTGCAAAATGGAGAGCTATGTATGGGAGGAATTTTTTTTTTTTCCATTTTAAGGAGACAGTGAAATGTTGGGGAACGGTCATGGGAAAGTCTGGGGAAGGTGAGGAAGCATTTGCAGACAGACAAGACATACAGGACAAGGGTTGGTGAAGGACACAAGAGGGAGGTGAACACCTTGGCTGGGGTGGAAGATCCCGAACCTATGAACGTCATGTTTGGTCACAGTGAGAATCAAGTCCTCACCCAATGGACTGTCATCACTGTCTCCTCACTGCACCAATGGCCCCTGTGTCTGACATCTGCATGTCTTGGTATTATTCAGGACTATGATGAAGAGCAGTGTCTCCACTCGGAGTAGGTATATACCAATTGTGTGGCACACAATCCTGTGCACCATACCTGGCAGTTCAGCTTGGGTGACAAAATCATCCCCTCTGACTCTGCTCCCAGAGGGAACCACAGGCCTATCCTCTGGGGTAGAACTACCTAAGGGTTTAGGTAGGGCAGGAGCCACAGGTGGTGTGCCACCAGGCTGCAGCTCAAATGTGCTGGGCCTTGGTGCAGTAGCCAGTGGAGGGATTGTAGGTGGACTACAGGGAACCAGCCTACCCTGCCGTGCTGTAATAATAACATAAATACAATGAAAACTCCATAATGAAATAAAACATAACCCAAAATAATGGACATAATATTAAATAAAATGTAAGTATATAATAATAAATCAATACAAAAATAATAAATAGAATTACAAACACAATGAAAAATAATATGAAATGAAAAAGTAATTAACAGAAAAACAAGAGAAAAGTATGTATAATAAACAAACCACAGGTAACAAAATAAATCATGATAAAAAATATGGTTATATACATACTATAGCAATAACAATACAAATAATAACAAATATGAATAACATAAAAAACAAAGAGAAAGGATGAGGTGAGAGAAAAAAGAAATAACATTAGTAACCACACATATAATATACAAAATATCTACAAATAATGTACAATATTCTGATACATTTTACGTACAATAGTACAAAATGATAACTACCTTTACTACTTTAAATACTACCCTGTTGCTAACACAGACATACCATAGTGCAGATTATATCTCATTCAACAATCATTCTTGGGGGTATATATTGTACAAATGCATGTTCCATGTACACTGATTACATTTGACAGCAGGCCATATGAGCCACAGCTATAGAGGTCTGCACTTCTAATGCTATCATTATGAATATGTAACAGTACTGCACTTTTACTGAGACTAACCTAAAACAATATTCTAAAGAGCTTGTTTTAAATATGGGAAATGTGCTATTCAAACCCACAAGCAGTGTTTATTGTAATACTGTACCTTTCCTTTGTAATACAGCATAATGCAAGCACTCTTTCCTTTTACACTTTATAGATATAGGTTCAATGTTATAATGTTAACAAGCTGCAGCAAGCTGTTGTTGTGTGTGGTATATAGGTTATACTTTGCATTGCAATATTTGTGTCAACTTAAACGAGTTTTGTCTAGTTTGGACGTGTGGTTTTCTAAGTTACCACCCCTCTCTACTCTGTAATACTGGATTGTTGATTTAAGTAAAATACTAATGCATGCATGCTTTAGCGTTGCAATGGCAAAATGCATACTCAATGTGGTGCAAGATTTTACCAGAATAAGCTGTATTTAGTGCTTTAATGCTAAAATAACAGTACTGATAGTAAGCATACATACCACTTGCGGCTCTCATTCTTCTCATTCTTTCTTCATAGGTCACACATTCAATGCTCAGTCCACATTATCTGTGGGAAAAAACAGAACACAACAAAATGCCATTAACAACACCATTAATGAACATACGCAGCTGCTACCTCCTACACTAGCTACACATCTGTGGGATGCCATCACTCCTGCATTCCCTGATCCAATGGTCAAGGGTATCCCTCTTCTTCATGCTGAGGTCTCAGTAGTGATTTCTACACTGTTCACCAGTGCGGGGGATACCAGTAGCACTGGACAGATCCCAGGCCAAACTATTCCATGCATCTGATTTGTAATCTGATCGTTGATAGCACTCTTGCAACAGCCAGGGGCCATAATCATTCATTAGGAGTCCAACAAACACTTTGGAATCCTGCACAGCCCACCTTTGAGACCAAAATCTCAGAACCTCTCCCTAAGCACCAGACATGTGCAATGCAGATGAACACCAATGTATAATGACTTTTCCTGCCAAGTCCAGTTATGACAGATACTGAGAACTTACACTATTGGACTTTGCAACATTTGAAAATGGTGCCCGCTACTTAGGTTCATAGGTTCATAGAGTAGTACTAGATTAATTGCCCTTGTGGGCCATTTTAGGCCTAACCAGTTACCCATGTAAGAATCAAACCCTGCACCTTGTGCCTGCAAAGTAGACACCTTAACCATTATGCCAATCTCCCTGCTGTGTTTGTGCAATGGAAATCAATAAAATGAAGTTCATTAATACAGATATTAGTATATCATTACACAACTGACAATATTATTGTTTTATGTATCAGGAAAATACTTAGGATATAAGAAATACTAGGCAACTGCTATAACTAAAGGTGACTGTAATCTGAGGTGGGCCACCACTGAAAAAAGAGAGCTGTCTGCTGTACTAGAACCATGAACCTTATACATGGTATTCCTACACTCATAGCTGTTACCAGTAGAAGGATTATAGAATGCATGTGTATGTTTAATTACATTGCAATGTAATGCAAGGACACATTAGTAAAGCACAATTTGCAATCTTTGTGTTAGGACCCAGGACCATGTGAACATCAGGCCAACAATTAACATTCACAGCCACAGGAAATGTTACATGAAGATCTACTACATTAATATTTATCCTGAGATTATCACTGTTACACGCAGTACAATGGCACTTAGTGGATTTGTGCTATGCAGACTGACATTAAGTGAATGCATCCCAGGTCTATTTTAGATGTCAGTTTCTGTCTGCTACTTGGATGGTCCACTTCTACAGTCTGTGTACTGTCACTGTGTGAGCAAACCAGCTGCGCACAGCTGATGTGTTTGTACTATGTGCAGCAACTTGTAAAGTCCAAACATTGAGATAACAACAGGTGATAACAGGCAGAATATAAAATCAATGTATCACATACACTACTACTACACTATGTAACTACCCAGGAAATAGCCCCCCATAGTTCTACAATCCAGTTCACTATCTAATGCACATGTCACACACAGGATAGGTGCCTTTACCCTGTACTTCACACATACACCTTTGTAGTAAGCAGCAATAGGCATCCAGCACCATACCTCTCAAGCTCTTAGAGCAGGGAATCTGGACAAAGGCACAATTATTGGGGGGGGGACAAAGGCCTATAAATAGGGACAGTCTTTAAATATTGCTCATATGTACTTTGGATAGAATAACATGTTATGCATTAGCATGATTGTTCTAACAAATATGAAGTGTGAAACTCAAATGTGTGCCATCAGTCCCTGACCTCAGTCCTCAGCAATTTGCCAGTGATTTGACAGACCACCTCAATGGTATGAGACATAGACCAGGTATATGAGCCTAACATTTGGACAGTCTGTGAAAATCTGTACAGCTGACAGGGATTGTCAGCATACAATCAAATTGAAAATAATGTACAGTCATAATAGAATATTGCACGTTTTCTGTACATTTTGTGGCAAGTTTCACTTTTGCAACTGGAGTAACTGATTACACACACCATTATGATGTCTGCTTGCAAATATATAGCACTATTGTACATGTCTGTGTTTCTTAGCCATTCATCAGTTTTCTGTCCAGTAGTCTGGGACACACAGTGTGTACTCCATTCAATATCATTGCATTTACAATGTCAAAAGATATTAACTGGGACTAATATGATATGTGGCTGCCAACTGAGGAAAGGCAGGTTGGAAGTTTCAAACAAGCATTGACTGTTCTTTTGGGGGTGGAGGAGCAAATATGTGTGTCTGCTGTGGCACTAAAAGACTGTGTTAGTCTGGTTACCCTACAAGTCTGGCATCCTGCCTGTCATATGATTTAGTTATGGTTGAGAACTGTCATCTGTAAAGCAACCATAGTACAGATGTACAGTGCTGTCAGAGGATGTTTTTAGCCTCCTAGGTGTTGAGTCAGTGTGCTTTGGCTTGTTTCATAACCAGTTCAGGGACTTACTGAGCATGGCTATGTCTGCCTAAAACCACACCTGCTGCTGGTTCCTTCCCTGGGTCATCAGTGGCCTGTGGCTGTGGTGACCTAGGCATCATCGGTAGGAGGTGTTCCTCATCCCCTTAAGGATCCTGCTGCAGCTGTTTCCACTCTATTAACTTGGATAGCATAGCACATACTATGAGCATTGAAGCACGTCAGTGGATTGTAATGGTGACCCCGGCCAGAGGTATGTAGGCACTGGCACTGTGAGTGCAGTAGCTGAAAAAACATGCTGCATGGCATAATGGTTGGACTGTGTGTCTCATTATGATGTTCCTGAATATGTGTGTGTGTGTGTGTGTGTGTGTGTGTGTGTGTGTGTGTGTGTGTGTGTGTGTGTGTGTGTGTGTGTGTGTGTGTGTGTGTGTGTGTGTGTGTGTGTGTGTGTGTGTGTGTGTGTGTGTGTGTGTGTGTGTATGATGGGTTTCCTCAGCCATGTGTCTAGCGCATTGCATGCATCCACACCTAAGTGAGACTTGGAGATATTTCACATAGCATCCATCTGGTGCAGTTGGTGAATGTGGCACATATGGAAGTAGTGCCAAGTGTAAGAGTTGCCAGCACACACATTCCTCATGATTCCCATAACATTAGACATGACTTGGCAAGTGTCTGAGTGGTAGACCTTATGGTTAGTGTTGACCCTACCCTGTTCCCCAGATGTTATTTTCATGTGTACATTACTGCAATGTATGGCACACATTACTGCAGAGTAGTGTGATATATGTTACAGTTGTAGCATACTTGTGATTGTCTCCTCAGAACTTATGTTAAAATGTATGAGCTGTCTGCCATGTTGTAGCACAGCATGCAGGAATGTTCGGAAGATACTGGATGCTGATGCCTAGGAAACACCAAGCATGTCCCCTGGTAGTCTGTTAATGGTACCTGTGGCTAACATACTAACTTCAGCATATACCTTATATTCCACGGGGATGGGTTGCCTGCATTTGGCTCTGTATCTGACTCATGGCTGCCAGAGGTCCCACAGTTCCTCGACTGTGCTCTTGGCCTGCATAGTCTTCATCCTCTCTGTCTATGGCTATTGGCAGAAGCAGCATCGGCTTCAGCCTGTAGCACACACAAATGTATGCAAATTGTAGCTGCTGCTAACAATCTGTCAGTGCTTATGTTGTAGCGGTACTTCACTATTTCCTCACTGCACATATAAGAAAGGGCCAGGTGTCTATATTGATGCCTTATATTTTGTTGAGTAGCTCCAAAGGATTGGTTGATTAGCATGCAGTTCAGCAGTGCATGCTACAATTAGAATTTATGAGGCACAGACTAGGTTAGATGCAATTAATTACTAATGTACACCATTATAAAAAGGCAAATGTATAGCTAGGCATACTTATGTGGATGAGAGTTGTTTCGAAATTCAAACTCCGTGACACATTTATTCTTGAAAAGTATATTTCAACAGAGACATATTGCACTCCATCAGGTATGTATCCATTTTGTTGACTAAATAATGCATAGGTTGGAATGTACATGGGAATGATGTGAAGGAAATCACTAAGCATTTGTTAAAACTGTACCCATGACATGGTCTTGTTTCCCAGCCATTTGAGAGGTGCAGAAGATGTAGAGTAGGCCGAATGTCTAATGCTGTGTGATAACTATGCTCTCGTTTCATGGATTGTTCCTTTGAGAGGACTTTTGAATTTACAATGTTGTTTAGTTAGCACATTTGTCCCTTAACCTGTTATATATTTTTTTTTGATTTGGGGAGAGCGATGTGTCCCTGCTATGGTACAAATCAGAATGGACTGTTGTATTGGGTGTATGAGCTTAAATGAGTATTTGCTATGGCACAAACAAGGATATGTTCGCCATGCTACTCTCCTTTTTTGTAGACCCCATGATATTTGCTGACCACTGCTGAATCTTTACATTGTCATCAAGTGGTGAATACTGAGAGCCTTCGTGTACTGCCTTATCCGTACACAGTGTATTTGTACATATGTGATCCTTATATGTATCATCATTATTGTTTTCTTTCCGTAAATAATATACCCACTCAGCGTAGACCCCTACTTTCTGAGGCAGTCAATGACCTCATCATTGAAGTATTAAGGCAACATCATGTGGTCCTGATGTCCAGGGGTGGGCCAACATGTCACAATGTGCAGCTTTGTTGGACAAATTGGTCCAAAATGTAAATGTTACTGGCCAACAAAATCCCAGCTATGAGCAGGTGCAACACAGAGCCACAGATATGATGCATGTTGCAAGGAGACATGCTACTGACATGGCACATGATCATCAGGTCACCGGTGGTGGACCTGCAGTAGAACAACCCCTCACTGCCACCGAGGAATTCCTGGCAAACATTGCCACACCGGAAAGCTACCATTAGTCTATCAGCCAGTATGTTCTGGACATGGGTGCCACTCCTCCATCTCAGTAGGATCTTCCACGTAGGCTTTGTTAGATCACCAGTAGAATACTGCTGCATTTATTGTGTAATAGCGTATATAGTTTTAATGTGTGACAGGTTGCTTTTTTTGGTGGGGATATTCAAGATAGCTGCAGTTTTACGGTCATTTAGAGGCTGACAGTCACATTCTTGTTAACATTGCAGTTACTGTATATATAGATCATTAATTTTACCCCTGTTATACTGTTAAACTTGATGCTGTTGCCATTACCTCTCTCTTTTCCTTTTTCAGGACCGTCAGGATACCACAGATCTAGGGCTCCTGCAGTTGGTAAGCAGAATACATTTATGTCATTGATGTAGAAATTTCCCAACATATCTGCTCAAGTGTCATCTAGACCTGCTGTATGGATTGCTGTACTGCATAATTGTCAACTGTACAGATATTTGCAGAATGTCCAGATGTGTGAATCACACCTCTGGCCTGTATTTAAAATCATAGTGATTGAGTTTCAAACTATTGACATGTCATAAAAGATTGAGGACATAACATAATGTCAGAGATCTCACATGCAAACTGCACCAACCCATCATAAATGTCATGGTGAAGCCATACCTGCTATTCTATCATCTTTCTATTTTTGTAAGGCAATTTGTCACAATGGTAAATATTCTTGGGCCTTTGTCCACACATTATTCATGGCTTTGTCCACATTCTTTGCTGTAAGAGGTTGTGAGGTATGAAGGTCTGCAATAGAGGCAGCCGTGTTAATTGTTTAAAATATTTTGTAGCATAGTAGTGCAGGTATTAATGTATTCCTGTTTTCCTTCCTTTTATCACAGGTGAACATGGAAGTGGTTCTGTGTCCCCTACGCCACCTGATGTCAGTTTGTCATCAGACTCTGATAATGATGATGGCCAAAGCGAGGCACAGCCGGGGGTTGCAGATGCTGACTCTGACACAGAGGTTGACATCCAGTAACCCCCCCCCCCCCACTATTATCACCAGACACAGCCAGTATGTCTATGGCTGCACAGTCCACTGAGGCCATAAATATTGGACAGTTGGAGGGTGAGGACATTGACTAGGAAAGTATGGCTACTACTCCAGCTTCAGTGACTGCTTACACTGGCCATAGCCAAATTGTTGGTGAGGTGCCACACAGGCGGATTGATAGGGGTGCTCAGAGGATGCCTGCTGTTCCTCTCCAATCTGTTGCAGGAGTTTCATCACATGTCACTCAACATATGTTTAATGCCATCATGAAGGCACAGGCATTTTCAAAAAGGAACTCCAGGAGAATGCTGAGGGTTATAGATGCAGCAGAGTGTGACATCAGTGACTGCCTCCACCAGGTTGTTGATTATGTGGATCATTTGAATGACACATTGGTACAGGATGTGTCTGTGAGGGAGTGTAGTGTATCTGTCACGGAACACACATTGTCTGTGATGGAACGTCTGCTTGGAGGGGAATGTCAGTCTCTTCAGTGTAGGTCAGCAACCACATCTGCTGAGAGCCAACATGTCCGTGCCCAATCACATTCTCAGAGTGGCAGTACATCCACTGCTCCAGCAGGGATTGTGCTGTCCACAGCCAGCTGTAGTAGGTCATGGGGTTGTGGTCCTGGGCATTCCCATGAAGAGAGCACTTCCAGCAGACATCACTCACCTTCAGGAAGTAACACAGCATCTGACCTTGGGCATGGAAGTGCCATTGCAACTCCTAACAGACGCAGTTTTCATGTTCAGGGGCAGAAATGATTAACTGTCAGCTCTACCATGCACATCTCACAGCTGTCCAACATACAGACACATAGGGCTATCACTGAGCTTGGCTGTGTTCATGCAGATGCTCACACACTAATGTCACATTGAGGGCACCTACAGATACACACACAACATTTACATGATCCATCTTGCCTGCTTCCCTTGTTTCTCACACACACACACACTTTCCAGCCTTTTGTGTCGGCCTAAGCTTCCTGTACATCCACATAAGACCCTGTGCAAGTGATGATAACTGTGCCACATCCCTGTCCTCAATCTTTTGGATTCAGGAATACTAAAGCTATGTGTCTGATGCACAGGATGGCTATCTATATGAATATGATGTTATTACCTCCATTTGTTCTGCTCAGCTGATAACTGTACCTGTCATTTAGAGTACACATACCATTTAGACAATGGCTACCATAGTGTCCCCCTGGCACCACCACACCTAGTAAAATATGTGTGCAACTTCACCTCCAAGCTGTGATATCTACAATGTATATCACTGCCCTCTCCAAGACTAGGAGCACAGTCACCATGGGACCAGAAGGCATTCTTCCCTGTGTTCTTCATGTGCTTCTACAGTGAGCTACTCAACTAGGCACCATATTCAGTCACAGTCTGAATACTGCTGTTGTCGACAGTGAACAGAATACAGTGACATTTTCCAACCGGACAAGCATGATCAACAAAATACAAGTGTAATTATAGAACCATAACTTTACGCAAAATCTGCTGTAAGGCAATGGATACAATTTGCATACATTTCAGAAACAAGGAAAATCTACTGTATAGTGGATGCTTTTGTAAAAGTTGTGAAGTCAGACAATTACATGTGTCTCATTAATATATTTATCTTTCTCATTAAGGATTGCTTAGTACAAACATATGGGTGCACATCCAACATCAACCCATCAGATTCAGAGCTCAGGTATGAGCTCAGGTTTGTATGTCAGCAATTAAGACAAATCTCATCAGAACAGTAATACAGTATGATGTTCCTTTTTGCATGCACATTGCCATAGGTTCCAGGGTTTATAGGATGTGACTAGGGTATGCACCTGATGGTGTTTAGAAGCATAGGTGTTACATGCAAATATATTATTCAAAGGCAAATATAATGCATGGCCAGGGTTTGTCTAGCAATCCATGCCATATGATATTTTCATATCAAGCCAACCAGCCTGATCTTCAACAGATTAATAGAGGTGCTCTGCATAACTTGGATTTGAAGTCTACTGCAGGAGGGTGACAACCTTTGAGAGATATAACTCTCTCTAGAGCATGCCCTATGTATGTTACACTGTACATTGAGGTCCCTGGGACAGGTAACTGGTATCCCACATTACTTACACATGTGCAACATTGTCATCTCATTTTGGCCACAGATAGCTCTGTAAGGCATTCATAATCTGCCTGAAATATATCTATATCATACTGCACACAGTGACTGCTACATCAGTCTGGCCACAGAAGACACATGTAGGAGACCCTCTGATGTTTTATTACTCAAAAATGTCTGAGGTCTGTCAAGCAGTAGACCCAGGTTGCAGTTGAAATGTGTATCAAGGTCTATCAATACAGACATAGTGAATAGTGTACTAATGGTTATTTTATATTAAGCAAGTACATTTTTTATTACCACAGGTTATGCTCATTGATTCTTGTGCAGTTCAAGTAACATCCATGGCTTTGTCAGCAGTCATCAGTGCCACAGATCTTCTGCTTTGTTCAGGACTTCTGAGATGTATAGTCAAACATGAGGGGCCACAGCACTGTCACATCTGTTACCACACAGGTGACATGTCTGTTGCTTGAGGTGAAGTCTCACACTGTAATTGAATGTTGTTGGTCTGTTATCCCATTTGCAAACTAATTGATAACATAGGATTCAATATTCACCTTGGTTAGTTTCACACTGAAGACAAATGTTGGATTGTGATGAAGGTATTGGCCAAGTTACAATAGGATATGTGCACAGCTTTGACTTGTGCTATGTCTCTGGTCACAGTCTTGAATGCAACCAGGTTTTGCAGCCACAAGATACCCTTGGTAACACTTAACTGGAACACATCTAGTGTTTAGAGGTCATCTTTTTCCTTGTTTCTGAAATGTATGCAAATTGTATCCATTGCCTTACAGCAGAGTTTGCGTAAAGTTATGGTTCTATAATTACACTTGTATTTTGTCGATCATGCTTGTCCGGTTGGAAAATGTCACTGTATTCTGTTCACTGTCGACAACAGCAGTATTCAGACTGTGACTGAATATGGTGCCTAGTTGAGTAGCTCACTGTAGAAGCACATGAAGAACACAGGGAAGAATGCCTTCTGGTCCCATGGTGACTGTGCTCCTAGTCTTGGAGAGGGCAGTGATATACATTGTAGATATCACAGCTTGGAGGTGAAGTTGCACACATATTTTACTAGGTGTGGTGGTGCCAGGGGGACACTGTTCAGCCAAACGTGCCTGCTAGCAGGGTGGAAGTTACAATGGGTCAATGCGTGCACTACTATACACAATTTGATCCAAATACATCTGAGTTATATCATTTTGCATGAAAAAAGCTATCTGGTCATTCCTGGATATGTTGTTTTGTAATGTCTTAACATGGTTGCTCTGTGTGGGTTCTTGAAGGTGTCTTATTTGCATGTTTATGCTGAGGGGAGTGGTCTTCCACCCCTGATTTCTGAATGTTGTATTTGTAAACATCAGCTTCTTTCACTTACTGTATAATGCAGTTATGATAGACATACACTGGTATGGTTTGTATTTTCCAGAGGAACTTTGTTTGAACCTATCAGGCATGGCTGAGTTTATATATTTGTGTAGATGTGTAGACAGGGCATCAAGAATAAGGCACTATAGGTGTCAATGACCCTTGTGGAAACTGTGTTTTGGAAGTATTTTAGGCCATCTCTTAGGAGTGTGTAGTTACCTTGGATGATGATTGTGAACCTGACTCCTTATTTGGGTAGCTCAGTAACTATATCTACTTCAAAGCATAGCACCTTATGGTTGGATTAACAGTGTAGGCACTACACATATGCCATTACATCGTTCACTCATATTGTTGAGGTGCAAGTCTGGAATATGAGATAACCTTGTGGGTTGTTGCACTCTTTCTTCCATGGCATTTCAGTTCACAAACTCCAGGTAATATTGTGCAGGTGAGTTTGTTGTCTTATAATTATCCTGATCAACAGATGTATAATTATACTCACCCATGCCTGGGTTGTTTTGCTGTCCTTTAATTGTCCCATGTAGTAATATATAGGCTGTGTGGCCTTCTGTATTTATGGATGGTGACCTACTAATGGCAATAACAGGAAGGAGTTTCCTCTCCACAGTAGGCTGGACATAGGATGACTCCATATAGCTATCTTCATTAAACAGTCTTGAGCCATACTAATCTTCAATGTAAACAGATGCGACGCATCCTGTGGTACACACAACTTCCATTTGCTGTGTGGATATTTGGAAGGCACTGTAGTTTTGCAAGGGCAAAGTACATACAGCTGCCTGCACAGGCATCAACATCTTCACATGCAAAGAGTGCTTACAGAGAGTGAGGCTTTAGATGTGAACTCCTAGGGTTTAGCAGCATGGCCCTCACTTTATTGGAGGTGCACATTTTCACATTAGTTATTCTGCTGTTGTGACCTCGACTAATAAAGGGATTATGGTGCAGTCAAGTGGCTTATGTCTGGCAAAGCAGTATGCTCTATCCACATATCATCACACACTGACAGGTACTGTATCACTGTAATATGACACCAGAAACTTAGGCGGGTTCAGTGAATATGTTATTCTTTATATAGTGGTATCATCCTAGGTGAGGGTAAAATGCTGCTCAAACATAGGGACACACCTGGCAAGAACCCAATTTTAGATAGCTCAATCATGTCTGTGTTCATATACTTCATATAGTCATGTCTCAAGTTGTGCATACCAAGATGGATGCTTGAATTAAAGTGGAACTTGTTGTTGAGAGATTTGATTGCATATGTGCTGTGACAACTACATCTGCCAGACAGCTGACACTAAACATATCCTTGTTTAAGCTTTTGAGCTGTGCATCTATGCATTCCACTACACAGTCAACTATTATGAGAACCTTTGGGATACATTCCCATTGCCTTGAGCACTCTTGTGGTGAGACAGTGGTGATGATATGGCTGATGTGTATTGTCTGCCTGTAGCCTGATTGTGTCTAGGATGTGTCTGTTGTTTATGTTTGTTTGTGTGGAGTACCTTTGCACATGATGGCTTGTGTTTGGGTGCATATTATGAGTAAGAGTTGATGTGTGTGTGCAGACAACCTTTCTAGTGTTATCCATCTGGAAGCTAGAGAGCACTGAATCTAGATCCCTACTATATCTGGATATCTTGAAATGTGTAATTCAGTGATGTAGAGAATACAGGCTATTTAGTGCACAGGAGGCATTATCTGTGTTGAGTCAGGAACTCATGTCAAATATGCTACCAGGGGAAACAGAGGAGAAATGATAGTTGATAATGGGAGGTTTGAACCTGGTATCTGCACAGAGAATGTAAACAGGAGGTGTATATGTGATCTGACTGCCATTTTCAGGTGACTAATCTATGGGGTGTACGTTATGATGTCCATCATATGGTGGATCAGTACCACTATTATTGATAGGTAAGTTTGATAAATTGCTGCCTGTTATGCAACAGATGCTCTGACTGCTAGATCTGCTCTGCTACATAGCAGCAGCTGATTGTATTTGAAAGCAATTGTATTGATGTTTCTGCTTGTATGAGGGTAACGTGTTACAGCCTCTGCACACAATCCAGATAATGTAATACAAAGACACGCTGTTAAAGCCCAAACTGAGTCCAGACACAGTAACCAGCAATTAGATACCCCTACTGTACACTCATGCCACAAGTGTTCAGATGGGGTTTCTCCAAACAGAGATGTCATCTTCTTCTACCTATTCTTTTGGACAGTACCATTAGGGTTCACCACGCAGATGTTCTCCTTCCATGTCTAACCATCCTCTGCATCTTGATTTGTCACACCAACCATTTGTATGTCCTCTACCAAAACATTCATACAACTTTTTGTAGTTCTTCCTATTTTCTTCTTACCCGACAACTACATCTTTAGCATCCTTTCCCCAATATACCCAGCATCACTCCTCAGTGCATTATGTCCAAACCAACACAATTCCACCACTCTGTCTTCATCTCCATACCATACAACCTCAGCTGACACTAATATATGATTACTACCTCCTGTCCATCCTTGGCCACACAATACAAACTATTATATCCAGTACTCTGCCAACACCTGTCATGACTCCTGCCTTTTTGTCAGCGGTAGCATCTGTGACCCATATGACATAGCTGGTCTCACTACCATCTTGTAGACCTTCCATGTCAGTGTTATTGGTACCCATCTGTCAAAGCTCATGCGTGACACTCTTCTCCCCACAATTCACTATGCATGCTCTCTCTTCTACACCTGTCTTCCACATGCACCATTACTCTGAACTGTTGGTCCAGAGTATTTCACATCATATGCCTTTGCCAACTGTACTCCCTGCATTCTAACCATTCCTGTATCCTCCCTCTCAGTCACACATATATACTCTGTTTTAGTCCTGCTAACCTTCATTCATCTCCTCTGTAAAGCATATCTCCACATCCTCAGGGTCTCATACACCTGTACCCTACTCTCAATACAGACCACAATATCATCCTCAAAAAATATAGTCTATTGGGACCCCTATGTAATCTAATGTATCAACCTGTACATCACCATTGCAAACAGATGTCATGATCCTTGTACATACAATAACAGTAATGTCACTGTTGTCTGTCTTATATAAGATGAGGTGACATCTACACATCTGTCAGGCCAGTGTATAACCATGGCCTGTTGTGACATATACGTATCCAATAATCTGATATAGCTGATGACATCAGCAGTGTCTGTGGAACACAAAAGGACAGTGTCCCTTAGGCTGCTGCAATATGCTCTGAGTAACATCCACCAACAGCTCACACACAGAGTTGACTGCAGTGAGAATAGAACCCTTAGTTATCTAGATTTACATACTATAGATCAGAATATTTAATGCATATGCCACAGCACGAGTCTGAATTTAAAAGGACTGCAGGTGATCTTATGGTAGATTATATCAGCAGGCCACATTGGGGACTGGAGGTTGGAGGCCTGCAAAAGTACTGCAGGTGATATTATGGTAGATTATATCAGCAGGCCATGTGGAGACTGGAGGTTCGAGGCCTGCTTCAACTGTGTGTTTGTGCAAGCACCAAAACATTGCAAAACCATGCCATTTGTGAAGTTGGATTTGGATACACACTTATACTTTTGTTTATACACACATACAGACACACACACACACACACACACACACACACACACACACACACACACACACACACACACACACACACACACACACACACACACACACGCAGAGTTGACTGCAGTGAGATTTGAACCCCTACTTATCTAACTTTACAGACTACAGATCAGAGCACATGCCACAGCACAAGTCTTAGTTTAACAGGACTACAGGCAATCTTATTGTAGATAACACCAGCAGACCACATGGGGGACAAGAGTTTTGAGGCCTGCCTTGACTGGATGTTTGTGTAAACATCAAAACAATGGAAAACCATGCCATTTGTGAAGTCAAATTGGGATATACACACACAGTTTAATGCAGTGAGAATAGAACCCTTACCCATCTAAGTTTACAGACTACAGGTCAAAATACCTAATGCATGCAGCACAGCACAAGTCTGATTTTAATAGAACTGCAGGTGATCTTATGGTAGATGGAATCAACATGCCACATGGGGACAAGAGGTTGGCAGCCTGCCTCAACTGGATGTTTGTGCAAGCACTAAAACAATAGACACAATGCCATTTGTAAAGTCAGATTGGGACACTCACTTATTTATTTATTTATTTCAGTTTGATTACCGGGGAAGTCCACTGGGCCATGAAGTGTCCATTTTCAGTGGAGGCCCAGGGAGAAAAGATCCATAGGCAATACAATACAATAAGGGTTACATAGTGTTGAAGGTAAATACAAGTGTAAAATTCATACAGTCAGAAAATGCAAAAGCAATACAATACAATAAGGGTTACATAGCGTTAAAGGTAAAATACAAGTGAAAATTCATACAGTCAGGAAATGCAAATGCATAAAATGTACATCATAAGACACAGTTAACAGATAGATTCCACTTTTTTTTTTCAAATGGCAATACTGATATTTACAATATTTACATACTTGGAGTCAAGTGAGAAATTGCTTAATCTGTGACAGTCAGTCAGCTAAGTCTATTTTGGGAGAATAGAAATAAAAGCTTGAGGGTAGAGTGGAGCAAGGAGTATAGAGAGCTCAGTGGGGAAAATTCCCTAGAATTTATGTAGGGTGAAAGCAGGAACATTTCCGTTTGGATGACAGGTATAAGAACAGTTGGGTCTTGAAGGATTCTGGGTTAGGTATAGTCCTAAGTGAGGGAGGGAGAGAGTTCCATTTCTTACCTAGAGAGAAGGAGAGTAGAAGCTGGCCAGCGGGATGTTTGGGTTTGTGGATGGAGATTAGGTTTTGGTGTTCAGATCTCAGAGATCGATTTGGGATGTATGGTGGAAGGATGTTTATTAAGCCTGGGCATTTATGTGGGTAGAATATGAATTTGTGAGCGGTGGTTAGTTGGAGATAGTCTAGGTGGTTGGGGAGTTCTAGCCAGTTCAGAGATTGTAGGGTAAGGCAGTGGTGAGTTGAGGTTTTGGATTTAGTGGCACAATTAGAGATCTTATTATAACAAATTTAAAGTTTTGAGGTGTTGGAAGCAGACATATTGGTTAGAAGAGGGGCTCCATATAGTAGAGAGGGTAGAAGGTAGGCAATTGCCAAGGTATGCCTAGAGGAGTTGGAGAGAAAGTGGTTATTCCTGTAGAGCATACCTAACTTTTGGTGGGTTTTCTTTATGTTTTGCTGTATGTGGATTTTGAATTTAAGGTGTTCATCTATGGTAATGCCAAGAAGTTTTGCAGAAGGGACCCCTTCTATAGCAGTGTTGGTTTGCTTAGAACTTTGAAAGCATTTTTGTCAAAAGAGAAAGACCTGGAGGGAGGGAAAAGTAGTATTTTAGATTTATTAGAGTTGAGAGAGAGAGATGATTTTGGTGCATCCAGTTCTCCGTAGTGGAAAAAGCTATTTGTGTTTTAGTCAGAAGTTCAGGAAGGTTAGAGGTGGCACAGACTAAGGTAGAGTCATCAGCGTATTGGATAACTGTGATATCAGGGATGACATTGTGAAGATTATTAATAAAGATGTTGAAGAGCATGAGTTCGAGGATGGACCCCTGGCGAATGCCGGTGGGTGCTGGCAAGAAGGAGGAGGTAGAGTTCTTCCATCTGACAGCTTGAGATCTGTCTAATAGGTAACTGGAGAACCAGGATAGAGTAGTAGGGGAGAGATTAAGGTTGGCAAGATGAAAGAGAAGGTGTGTATGGGAGATGGTGTCAAAAGCTTTAGAGAGATCTAGCAATACTGTGGATACTAGAAGTCCAGAATCTCGGGCTCGATTGACTGTTTCTAGGAAGGATAGTAAGGCAGTTATGGTGCTGTGGCCGGGGCGGAAGCCATGTTGGGTGGGTGTTAGTAGGTGATTCTGAGTTAAGAAAGGCAAAAGTTGGTGGTGGACACATTTTTTTAGAATTTTAGATATTGGAGAGAGTAGGGCAATGGGGCAGAAGTTGAAAATAGTGGTGTTTTTTGCCTCCTTTGTGAAGAGGTAGAATGTAGGCTGAATGCCAAAGTTTGGGTACATATGACTCTTTTAAGGATCTGTTAATTAGGATACAGATTGGGAGGGCAATACATTTGGCAACACATTTGAGGAAGGAGGAGTGTATGTTGTCAGGGGCATTAGAGCATGGCTTTAGTTTGGATAAGAGCCTTTTTATAAAAATGGTTGAAACTGGTTTGATCTGGAAATTAAAAGGACAGTTATTATGGTTGTTGGGTGTTGAGGAAAGAGAGTTGGGTGGATTATTGCTTGGGAAAGTTTTGGTTAGCTTAGCTGTGGATTCTGTAAAGAAAGAGTTGAAGTGAGACCTCAGCTCTATGTCAGTTAAACTAGGGTCAGGGCAGGGATTATTCCTGGACCCTGGATGGAGAAGGGAATTAACTGATTTCCAGAATTGTTTTGGGTTATTATTATTGTTGGGCTGAAGTTTATTATAGTAGTTTTTTTTTGTTCAAGGTGATTAGTTTTTTTACTTGGTTGCAGAGTTGGGTGTATTGGAGCAAGGTGGAAGACATTTTAGTTTTCTGATAAAGCTTCCAGGATTTGTCCCTGTGACACATGATTTGTTTTGTTTCTTTGGTCAGCCAAGGAGCAGAATTGGCTTTGACTTGTTTGTTTCTTAGTGGGGCTAGGGAGTTAAGAGTATTTAGGAAGACAGAGTTAAAATGTTCTAAAGCATTGTCAAGGGGAAGAGTATTTAGGATTTGCCACTTAATTTGTTTAAAAATGTTTGAGAAAATTGTGGGGTTAAAGTTGCTAAGATTACGAGTTTGAATGCAGTGGTGTTGATATTGAGTAGAGTTAGCTGAACGATGAATGAAAGCAGGGAGATGGTCATTAAAGGTGTCAGGGATAGTGCCAGAGAGAATTATTTTGTTTGGATGGGAGACTAGAATCCAGTCTATGGTGGACCCTGGGGGGTGTTTTTTGTTAGGACGAGTTGTAGAATGGATTACTTGGGTGAAGTTGTAGAGGTTAATGGATAGGGAGGGGGAATGCGTGTTGATTTTATTCCAATCAATATTAACGTCGCCTAGAATTTAAGTTTCATATTTTATTTCAGTTGAGGCCCAGTGAAGAATACTTTCAAGGGTAGAGATGTTGTCACCTGGGGAGATATATAAGGAAATAATGCAGGTATTCTTATGTTTATTCAATCGTAGGAGACTTGCTGTTAGTTCAGAATTTTTGAATTGTGGGGTTGTGATTTGAAGAGGGATTAGGGAGAGAAGGTTAGAGTAGATTAGAGCAGAGCCTCCACCTTTTTTATTTAATCGGTCACTTCTGAGGATGTGGAAATCAGGAGGTAATATTTCAGAGTCAGCAATATGGGGTTTTAGCCAGGTTTTGGAGATGGCTAAGATGTCAGGTTGGTTGTGGTTAATCCATGCTTGTACTTGGTGTACTTTGTTGTTAAGGCTCTGGGCATTGATAGTGAAGAACTTAAGAGTGTTAAGAGAGAAAGCAGAAGAAGAAGGGGAAGGGGGGAAGGGTTATTTGTAGTAGGAGAAGTAGGGGGTGGAGGGAAGGAGTTGTTTGTGATGAGGCAGGAGCTGGGGATAGGATGGATATCTCCAGATAAGGCTAGGACATTACTGGAGATAACTTTTAGCCTTTTATTGTTTGTATAGTAGGAAGTTGTTTGGGGCTAGCAGTAGTTTAAAAGTGAAAGTTTTTGTTGAGGTGGAGAAGAGTTTGGGATGGAATAGGTGCAGTAGGTTAGGAAGAATAAGAGAGGGGAATATGGAATGGAAGTAAGTGAATAGAAGAGGTTGCAGGTGAGTGCAAGGGATAGTTTGACTAGAAGGAAGGCATGGGGAGCTTTGGAAGAGTAAGAGGTAGCATGATAAAGAGGAATTAGTAGTACAAGAAGGGAGCAAGGGACTTGGATAGTATAGAGGATTTGGGAGGGCATGTTTAGAATGGGGAGAAAAGAAGGGAGAAATGTAGTGGAAGAGAACAGGCTATTTGAGGAGGAGTGGTAAAGAAGTAGAAGGGGTTCTATTAAATTGCAGAAAGGAGACGAGGAGATTATGTGTAGAGAGGGTGTAGGATAGTGGAATGGGAGGAGTAACAGTGGGAGGGGTGATAAGAAGAGGACTATGATTAGTTAATTGATATAGGTGGGAGGGGTAATAAGGAGAGGACTGTGATTAGTTAATTGATATGGGTGGGAGGAGAATGTGAAGAATAAATGTAGAGGTGCTGGGGGTGGGCGAGATATGTGGGCAGGGTAGGGGATTGGAGTGAGCCCGCAGGGCGAATGGAGCGGGTAGAACCAAAGGAAGGAGAATGTGAGGAAAACAATCAGTAGAGTGTGAGAACCAGAAGGTAAGTTTGGAGTGATGTGTAGGAGGTTGAAAGACTTACAGAGAAGTGGAGTAGTGGGTAGATATCTGGATGGAAGACAGTAGTAGAAGGTAAGAGGCTTTATGAAGGATAGAGAAGGGGAGTTTGTGGAGTAAAATGTGGATAGGTAGTCCAAGGACAGTAGTGGGGGAGTGAGCAGAGGAAGAGATGTCAAGGAACTGTGTAGGGGAGATAAGGTAAAGAGTGGGTGAAGTAGTAGAGACAGCAAGCTGGTATAGGAGCACCACCTAGTGGCCAGTCAGTTTGAAGTAGCAAAGTCACCTGAGGGAGATATCAGGTTAGGGGAAGGAAAGGGCTATCGTAGTTCGGGATAGGGGGTATAAATATAAATGGGGGGAATACGGTTATTAAGTGACAAAGAAAGGGGAGTTTTCGCTGCTGGATAACCTGGCAGGGAAGCGCTCTGTCACCTAGAATAACTTAAGTACTATCTTTAATTATTACAAAATGTTAAAGCCGTACACATACTTTCACTAAAATTCCTTGCTGGGAAAGACACTCAGGGAGCAGATGGGAGTTCAGTTATTTTGATTTAATTTTCCTTTTTTGTGGGTTCATATCAAGCACGTTCGGTAGGGTACATTCAGGAGGTTAGAGCAGGATAAGCAGGAGCCCAAGCTCGTTAAACTTTCCTGGTAGTTAGACTTCAGTAAACAAATATCATTCTTGACCTTGTCCTTACAAATGTTGCTTCTGATGACACCCCACTTTAACATCCTTTAGTAGGCTTGTAAGAATGTACCAGAATGTCTCACTGGAGCCATGTTGTTGTGTGCAGTGGACCGCTATTTCAAGTGAGCCAGCAGGAAAACCTACCCAGTATCTGTAATGTCAGCAAGTCCCATTAATTCTTCGAGCAGCTATCTCCTACAAAACTACCTGCTTTTCCGCTTCCACTTTTGTTAACACACAGTTGACTGCTGTGTTATTGGAACCCCTACTTATCAAAGTGTATGGACTACAGATCTGAGTACTTAATGCACATGCCACAGCACAAGTGTGATTTATGTAGGACTGCATGTGAACTTATACTACATGACATAAACAAGCCATGTGTTCGACAACAGCTTGGGAGGCCAGCATAGTCACATTGCATCATTGTGTCATCTGAGGCTAGCAGCTTAGCAGGCAAATTCTGTTTAGTAGCCTAGTAGTATGACAACAATACCCTTATTGAGCCTATTTCTCTATTTCCGTTTGGATAAGCAAGCCTGTGAGCACCATCGATTAGCCCTCTCCATGAGGGAGAACATAACATCATATATTACAACTTGTATAAGGTGTGATATATGTGTGAAAAACTCAAGGTGAGCCAGGCTTGTTGTGCTTATTGGTGCCATTGCTTGTGGAGAAACAAAGGGATGGCTTGTCAATATATGTTCATATACTTATATCGTGCCCCCAGTTTGCAATGTTTCCACATGTAATCTTAAGGGAGACATGGTACCTGAGGGCATCATACTTCTTAAATGTCCAGATTTCCACATAATGTCCAGATGTTTGACTCATATTTGTAGTCTATTTCACACAATATTGTAGTTTTCAGGTAAATCCATGGCAAATCATTTAGAAATGAGGTCAGTAAATAATGGCAAACATCTGAATTTCACACGTCATATCCTTCAGATAATTCATAGAAATGCAATGCCTATTAATCCATCACCTTTCTAAGTTTGTAAGTGGAATATTTGAAAAGTGCCCCCACATTATTTGTTCCTCTGTCCTAATTTCCTATTCTAAGATCTTGGTAAGTATGTAGGGCGTCAGATTTGCTCTATGGTTAACTAAGTATATAAACATGCACCTTTGCCTTTTTTATAATGTTTGCACATCAGTAAGCAGTGGACAAACACAAGGAGCATTGCTCACATCTGAGTTATATTATGTTATATATACCTGCTACCACAACTCACTCCTATCCCTAATCCAATCTAATTTCTTGATTACTAACGGCATCGATTGAATGTATCCAGTGTGTGTAGTTGACATAAATCTATTTCTTCTTTCACTGTTTCTGCACTGCTGTGCTTTGCGCATTGTGGGCAGCACAGATGAGTTACTGTTATGGCATTTACAAGGGGGCACCTTGTTTTGGGAGGTGGGGGAACAAATCACATCTACTGTTAGGATACAGACAAGTCTGAAGTCAGAAACTGCAATGTGTAGCCTCACATTCTAACTTCTGTCTTGAATGATGTACCAGTAGTCTGCTGCAGTTGGACTGTATAAAGGATTCATGCATGAGACCTACTACCTACAAATGGACACATACTAGTAAAATAGTGCCACATGTTATTTAATTTTCTGTACAAATACACCACTATTTACTTGCATACTGTACCAAGTTCATAGATTCAAAGGATATGTCATAGTACTCCACAAGACTACAGTGTAGGTTAAGGGCCTACCTTGCAAATGCAGTGGTTGACACAACTGTAGTTCAGAGGTGACTCTGTCTGATGCAAGCAGTGCACAGCCAGTATATGGATAGGTACAGGTTGTGTGACTTGCCTGGCATCATTTTTAATGTATATATGTGAGTAGGAGAAAGTTACTAGTCCCTATGTCCCTAAGTGGTCAGTGCATATGCTATGCATTGTATCTTTTCCAAACAAGGGCATACCAAGCATGCCTATGTCTGCCCACAGGGACAGCAGCTGGGGGTTCTTCCTCTGAGTCCTCCTGTGACTGTGACTGTGTTGACCTAGGCATTAGTGGGGGATGCGTGTTTCTTTCCCTTACTGATCCTGCTGCAGCTGTTTCAGCAGGATTGTGGAGCATAGTACATACTGTAAATATGTGTGTATATGTGAGTGTAGTATACTGCAAGGCTCCACCAGATATGTCTAGGTACCAGAACTGTGAATTCAGAAGCCCAAATACACTCTATGATGTTCCTAGATAGTGCATGTGCCTCATTATATTGTACTTCCATGGGTATGTGTGCATTTCTGATGAGTGTCATAATCCACGGTTCCAAGGCATAGCCAGCATTCCCCAGTAAATGTCCCCATGGGATGTCCCCCCTAGTAAATATCTGGTACAGCCCTGATGTGTGCCAGATATGGGAGATGTGATAACTGCCAGGGTTGTCAGCATACACATTGAAGATAAACCCCTGGACATTGCACACAACTTGGTAGTTGATGGAGTGGTACCCCTTATGGTTAATGTAGATTCTACTCTGGTGACCAGGTGGTGCCTTAATGTGTTTGTTTGTGTCTTTTGGCTTTTCCCAGTTAGGGGTCACCACAGCGGAACTCTGGTCCGTTAATGATTGGCAGTAGAGTTTTACGTGCTGGCTTGGTGGGCCTAACACACAACCTTCAATGAAGGAACGCCTGTTCATGCATGTCGCCACACAGAAGACACTCTGACTGAGAATCGAACGGGCAACGTCTAACTGTACATGAGTTTAATCTATGGCATCCAGTACTGCAGTATAATGTGCTGCATGGTAGAACTGTTGCATAGTGCTGTCCCTCTCCTAAGAGGTAAGGGAAAATGATATGTGCTCACTGGCATATAGGAGCATAGCATCTAGGAACTGGTGGAGTATCCTGGATGCTGATGCCTGTGACACTCCCATCATGTCCCCAGTTGGTCTTTGAAAGGTGCCTGTAGCTAATATCCTAAGGGACACACATAGCTTAGTTTCTACTGGGATGGGTTCCCCTTGGTTGGCTCTGGCTCTGAGTAGAGGGCAGCAAAGCTCGCAGAGTTCCTGTAATATGCCCCTGTACACCCTGTAGCACTCTACAATCTCCAGCTCATGTAGCACCTGGAAGGTTACCCTGAGCCTGAGCACTTTTCTCCTTCTCAGCCTAGACCTGTGTCAGCAGCACCAGCAGCACTGACTTCAGACTCTAGCACATGCAGATGTAGAATAGCTGCAGCAGCCCTTAGCATTATCTAAGTAAACATTTCCAAGTCTCTACTCCAATGGTCTTGAAGTATGAGGAAAAATCAGAATGTAGGCTGCATGAATACATTATACATTTCTTAAGTCCATCATGTGGGATTCAAAACAAACTACCATGTAGACTAGAATCCAAATAGGTCCAGAATTTATTAAGACAAATAATCAAAAGTACCTTTGATTATTTGTCTTAATAAATTCTGGACCTATTTGGATTCTAGTCTACGTGGCAGTTTGTTTTGAGTTTTTGGTCTTTTTTATACTGTTATTTCATCATGTGGGATTGGCTAATTAAGATGGAATTCACCTGCTTAGGATATAATTAACATGATTTAAAGGTTCTTATTCAGTGCACAGTAGTGCGCTGTGTGCACCATCGCGCAGCAAAGCACAGCTGTGCATAACTAAGGTAAGGCATGTAAAATGGTATATTTTCATCCCTGTTGTCATGAAACACAATAATTAATGCTATTTACACTTCATTTCTATAATCTGCAATGTCAGAACACTATGAGAAAAGTTGCCAAACCCTGTACTTGAACCCAGGACCATCTGCACTCCAGTCCAATACCTAACACCTGGCAGCACAGAAGTGGTTATCCAAACTCCTATAACTGAAGGATATGAGCAGAGCACAGCCCCATTTACTGGGTTTGCTTGATGCCCAGCAGTGCTCAGCAATATTGATTGAATGCATCCAGCTTCTATTTTTGGATGTCTAGCTCATGTCTGATACATGGGTGGTCTGGTCTCACAAGCAAAGTAGGCATTGCCATAACTATTTGCATGAAGCAGCACACTGCGCATGCACATACAATACATCCAAAAAAACAGCAAAGTTACCTAACACACCCCCCGATGTCACCAACATCCATTGGAAATATAAAACCATGTAGGAACTTACATGAAGTGAATAGCCCTACACAGTTCCTGCTTTTTGTGATTCAACAAATCCACAGAATTTTGCACTCATTTGCATAATATCCATGCTGACAGACTGCAAACTATATGGTTAGTAGTCGTGTAATCTGGGCAACAGCACGGGAGCACTACTTTAGAGACACAGGGTAGGGTATTATTGTACCCACTGTGACACTACATTATACTCCTCTTTTCAATGACATTTCAGTTATTCTTATATAATGCCTTTTGCAGCAAACAGTGCACTGTGCAAATATGTGGTAAAAAAATATTTTAAATGCGTACTATTTTGACACCTCCCTCCAATGCTTTTGGACACCTACAGTGTATACACCACCCATTATATGTGTATTGTTACTTTTTCATGGGCATTCTGTCCATATTTCTGGACTTTTACATGCCCTTGTTTCTGGGTAGACTCCTGTACGTGGAAAACTTCCACGTACACTACCAACATGGATACAGAGTCTACACGGTTCTGTTGAATGTTGGTATATCCCTCAACTATGTTGTTTCGCTTCTTTAGCATACATTTCAGCTACTTATGCTTAAATTTTCAGTCCACAAAAGTTTCCAATATTGCGTATGAGTGCACATGATTGCATGCTGCTACACAGAGTTTATTGAATCTAAAACTCTCTGCGCCCGTGTTCGCATCTTGCTGCAACATGCACGCAGAAAAAATGACTGTATAAACTTTATTGAATTTGCACCTGTGTCTTAATCACATCAGTGAACTTTCATTGAAAAAGTAAATGTTATTGACTTGTACAAGAAAATTCTGTCATTTAATATTGTCTGCATTTTGATCAAAGACATTGAAAATATCTCTGTTAATATGTATGTCAATAGTCTTGTCTTTTGCCTACAGCTATGTATCTAGCTGCAGAGAAATGAGTAATATATAGCTTAAGCTATTATCATGCATACCTGCTGAATAACCTTCTCAATAAAAGTGACATAAGTAATACAAAACACACTTTGAAGCATGAATAATGATTGTGTACCTAATCAGTACACAACACACTTTGCAACATAAATACTGATTGTGTGCTGATTATGTGCACAATTAGTACACAACACACTTGGGAACATAAATACTGTTTTGACTGCAGTAATAAAATAAAAATAAAAATCTTAGCACAGAAAATACACTAATCTATTAGTTAGAATATAGCATGAGGTTTATTAAAATAACTTATCAAATATATTTATAATTATGCCAAGTATATTTGGAGGTTGATCCAAAAACTTACCCAAGTGTCTTAGTAAAGTCACAAATATTACTTTTATGCCCTCTCATACATGCCTGACTTGGTGGTAGCTCAGGTAGATGTAAAAGAGCCCATGACTCTTAAGTAGTGTATTTCCCTTTGTCGTGACTATATTTCCCTCAGTGAGTATGAATACCACCTCAGCTTTTCACTGAAAACAGGCCACTGGCATAGAGAGTAACTCAGTCAACAAGGTCTACATAAATAAAATTAAAACATTTTTACTTCTCCCATCAGAATAGTCAACATGGTGTAATTTACCCCTTGCAGATTTTTTGGTTGTTTTTATCATTTTTTTTAAGAAATATAGGCCTTATTCAATATTTCACTATTCCTAACACATTGTACATATGAAGAAATTTAACTGCAGTAATATAATGTTATTAGATTTATAAATACACTGAATACTTTATTAAAATTGAAATGCAGATGTCCTGAATCCCTCCAGTAAAACACACCCCACCAAATTGTATTTGACAACCTTTATTAAACTTTCTTAAACTTATCTTTATTGGCCAACATTTTTAATTTATTAATCACAGGATAAACATCCATATAACCATATACCAGAACAGTATATCCCAGTCATACCTGTCACACTCTTAGCTCAAGACATCTGGACAAAGCCTGACATAATAGTGGGAACAAAGACCCAAAAATAGGGACATATTTTAAATATTGCTCTTATAAACTTAGACAGTTGACAGAATGACAGGATTTGTTTTAGCATGCATTTTTCTGAAGAATATGAAGTCTGAAACTCAAATGTATGTCATTATTTAGTGATGTCAGTCTTCAGATCATCCCAGTAATTTTATGAGAAACAAACCAAAAATATGGGACGAAAATTTGGATATTCTGCAAAAAGCTGGACAGCTGAGGGGTATGATCCCTGCTCACCCTGTCCAAATAAGCAGCATTGCCACCACTGCTCACTTACTGTTACTTATCAAAGCAGTATCCCACCACTCACTTTCATCCCCCATCTCCTTAAATCCAACATCCAACACCAGAGAGGGAACAGAAGAGGGACAAGTCTGCCCCTCTTCTTCACCCACCAGAATGACACAGGCTGTTTCCCCTCACTTACTGCAATCCCCTCATCAAACCCTCTAAAATCAAAGCCAAGTGTACATTAAATAAGTCCAACCAGAACTCACTCAGGTGCATGCCATCTTGCCTGAAGCAAACTGAGTCCCTGTCATCAAAGTCTCTATGCCCTATCATATGAATATCCAAAGTGAACAGCTGCCTTGCTAACTTAAAATTAGCAAACTGATGAGCCCACTCTATATACAGAAAACTGAGTCATTTCTTCAAAATAAAAGTGTTACTATTTCAGACCACACAATACACATACTTTGATATACCCTTTTGAAAGTAGCTAAATCCTCTAATATCCTATACACCAGCTGATGCTTTGGAATTATTCCCAAATTGTTACCTGCCAAATGAACCACTAAAACTCATGGAAACCCAATCCATGACTGTATGTCCAAGAACTCTTCCACAAGCTGATGCCACCTGAAGCCTACGCTACCATGCCATATGACTTTCCACCCAAACCAATGTAAACCCAACTCACTGCCAGCCAACCTGACTGCAGCCCTCTTCGCTGCCCAATGAATATAAAAATGACCCACAATGACAATCTCCTTTTCTGAATTGAGAAAAATAAATGTACTTAACTAACCATATTAACTTATTATCTAAAATAAGGCATTTCAAGACCACCACCCTACCCTCTTAATAACCTTAACTGACCATTCCTTGATAAATTAGAAGCGCTTCCAATGCAAAAGGAGTGAGTAGAAAATCTCTCCCCAGAAAACCAGCACACTGAAAAGCCCTCCTCATCACGCAAGCAAACCAATTACCCGTTACCTCCTTAACCCCCCCCCCCCGCTCGAGCAAAAAACCAAATCCTCAGGATTCCCCCCATGAGTCCACAATAGCCTCCTAGCCCTGTCTGCTGGACATAACATGTTATTACTGTCCTTTTACAGAAACATCTGAAAACCTTTCCCCATCTGATCCATCACAGACCTCTGCAACCAAATCTGTACTGACACAGAAAATACCATCACATCCCACCAAACCAACAAGCCCAACAATTCTGAAACCCTAAATGCTCCATGACACATCCATAAGGACAACATGATTGACAAAACATAATCCACTGAGTCAACCTTCACCAAGTCTAGACCCCACAACAAAACCTTCAAAACTTGTCTTCCATTGGCATTACTTTTCCATCTTCACACCAGAAACTCTATCCCATACCGTCAACATACAAGCCACTGTCTAGGAATTAGTGAAGTCCTGCAAACCCGCCACCCCAGTCAATGTAATGATTGTGGCGAGGCCCAACTTAATTGACAGAACAGCCTTACCTCACACCCAAGCCAGAGCCAAACACTGCAATAACAATTTCTCTCTGACAAAACGTCCTCTTTTACAGGCAGCTGCAAAATAAATTTGTCAAAATCATTCAATGCCCTACCATTCACCTTCCTTACAGAAATTGCCCAAGACTGCTGCGCCATCCATCTTGTTACATCAGTCCAGTCTTCCATACTTTGTCTGGCAACATCAGCAATTCACCTACTGCCTCCAGAGCTAACTGCCAAAACCTGGAAAACTAAGAATGAGATAAACTGTCAGCAATCCCATTTATAGCACCTGCCACATGCACACATGTAAAAGAAAAATGAATCACCAAATAAAACTTGTACCACAGCAATATTGTCCAAATGAAAAACTACCCTCTTACCACGCAAGTGCGCTTGCCACACCACAGATGCTGCCCAAATTGGCATTAATTCCAGAAATGCTGCATCTCTCTTCCATTCATCCTTCCAATCTTCTGGCCAATGATCTCAAACCATTCACTGCTAAAAAACACTAGTGAGCAACTGCATACTATTGTGCAGTTTAATGCAAGACCTCCTCCACAAACACCACCAAAGTCAGTCAAAAGCAAGAGGACAGATGTAAGTACTATGTCTCTTCATGGCCTGATCCATAAATTCAATAACATCCCTGAAATGCTGGGACATTGCACATTATTCTACTCCTGCAAACCACTAACAAAATGATCCTTTGGTGAGGGACTCACCGTGGATGACACTTCCCCCACAATCATAAATCCCCCCCCCCCCATTGTGGTGTAAAGTGTTGCATGGTGTATTGTTTCTCTTTTAATTTTTTTTTTTAAACTTCTTCACTTATGAGACCCTCACCATATAGGTGAGGGAATTTAAAATGCGGACCGATCACCCACACTTCAACATTACCCTCCCCCATAACAGTTAACACTGCACTGCACTGCACATGTGCAATGAGCAACCGTTACTTCAGGAGCCTTATGGTTGTGAAAAGTCACTCGCAGCTTGGCTAGAAGCATATCAGCCCCAACAGAAGTGTGACACATCATACCACCAATGAATATTAATGGCTCCTTAAAAAAAAAAACCCTCACAAAAATACCAGTTTGAAACCTAGCCTACTGAGAACCACACAAATGAAACTTTCTGCCATTAGATCCACCACCTTTGGTGTAAACTATACACAAGCTAACCAGGCAGGCCACCAACTCACTCCCTCATCCACACACATCAGTCACAGCACTAATCAAAAAAACACTATCTTAATGCACCAAGTGAAACCGCTAACTGTAACACAGCAAGAAACTCACAATTAATCCACCAAAACATACAACCGGGCAGAATTCCCCTGACACAACCCTACCTTATGGTGAGGAAAGGGATGAGAATAGAGAAGGAAACCACAACAACAACAAAATCGGTTACTCAATCCTGACCAACTGCCATGTAAGCTATTGTTAATCCAAGGCCTACATGTGACAGAATTACCCACAGGTCTTCTCAGACATAAGCCTGAGAATACAGCAAGTTCATGCCTGAATCTGATACCTTCCTCAGCTACTGTCACATAAATCCTCCTAACCCTCCTTACACCTATCTCACTTCCTCCATAGCCCTCATCCCTCCTAATTAACCATTCCTTACCCACAACTCTACCTAAATCATTTCCACTTCCTACTTAGCCAACCATCCCTCAAACCCCTCTCCAGTCTTTTAGGCCCCATCTTTGACCATCTCGTCTCAGACACTAACAGTGAAGATGTCTCGGGACAAAGTAGTTTGTTCCCAAACCTCACTTCCTCTTCTTTTAAAAAATGTTGTGCAGACTGTTGAATACTATTGCCTTTCAAATGCTTGTGTCACTCTGTCATTTACTGTTGTTTTTACATTTGTGATGTTTTCCCTGGGCCTGTACTGAAAATGGGTCCTCTGCCCAGTCTGACTTTCCTGTAAAACAAAAGCAATAAATAAATAAATAAATAAATAAAATATAAATAAACTCTACTTTTATAGGAAAATTATCATTCTGAGATAAAAACTGTCTCATGTCATCACATTTCCTTGTCATAAGCAATTGCTTACCAAACTGAATCAATTTGATTCAGGATTTTTTATTTATTTATTTTTTTGTTTGTTTTTTTGTTTTTTACTTGTAATCACTAGCTCCACTTCAAGAAAATGCATTTTACCAAGAAATTGTTCACATACAGAATGTTCTGCTTTTTACTGTTAAAACAGCAGTAATGAAATGGCAAGAAAGCAAAATAAGCACCATTTTCACTAATGAGCTAAAGGAAAATATTAGCATTGAGGACCTTATAGTACCGAGACACAAAACTACAGCATTATTTTGCATTAATACATAGTTAGCCATAAATGACTCTGTACAATTACCTGCTGCATTTAATTTACTTTGGGTTATTTTAACATAGACAACCATCAAACAGAAGAGCAGAGTACATAAAAATTAAGTTAAATCGTCTAGTGAAACATATTTAATAACATGTTGATCATATTATTTCATAGTTTCATAAGTTTGTACTAGGCTAACTGCCATTGAGGGCCATTTATATTACCCCTAGTGATAATACCTGGGATTGCACCATAGATATGTAGAGGCATAAAGAGGCCACTGTGGTGCAGAGGTAGTGTTGTCGCCTCACAGCAAGAGGTTTTCCCGTTCGATTCTCGGCTGGAGCATCTTCTATGTGGAGTCCATGTCCTCCCGGCGGTCGAGTGGCATTCGAAAGACATGTGTGAATGGGTGTGCCTTCGTTGAAAGTTGGGCATCGGGCTGGCACCTTGGCACCATAAAAATCTACTGCCAATCATTAGCAGACCGGAGTTCTGCTGTGGCGACCCCTAACCGGGAAAAGCCGAAAGAAAAGAACCACAACAACCCCAACTGTGGGATAAAGCATTTAGCAAACACCTATGCTCATCAGTAGTACAGGGGTCAGTTCTGTGAAAATGTTTCTATTTCCCGTCCATAGATCCAAGGTGGGCATGAATATGACAAAGATGAGCTTTGCGGAAGGGTAGTTTGTTCCAGACCAGTGCTATCTCCTGTGAGATATACCTGTCCTTCCAAACCATGTAGATCCCTGGATTGAATATTTCTGATGTCATTTGACTTGCTGATGTGTAGTAGGTCCATCAATATTTGATCAGAGGCTGCATTGCATGCCAGAAATAGATCACCTTTTAGCAGTCTGTAAGAAACTGAGTATAGCAACAGGGCTTTGAGGCAATCCATGGAGGACATATTGTGCAAGCTTTCATCCTTTATGCGAAGTATCTCTGTGAGCATTTCAGTCATTGCATGTATCTGGACAGATACATGCCAAAGGGGGTTTTACACTCAATGACTGGTGTTATGAGGGCTGAGTAAAGGAAGATAATGAAATTGCTGGACCTAAAAGCAACCCCTTCGTTTATGAGCTGTGCAATGTAGAAGAATTTATTTAAAACAGTGGATGCATGTTGGTCATATGTTGGGTCTCTTGCCACTTAACTTCTCAAGTCCTGAACAACTGGCTCAATTCTTGGAGATGTATTATCAATGTAGTAGTTCCCTGGGGTAGGCAACTTCCTAAAGAATATGATGTTGCATTGTCTGGCATTTAGTTTCAGTCCATGCTTCTGGCACCAGTTATTTGTTTGGAACAAGCCTTCATGTAGGATGGCTAAGTCTTTTGTGTATTCATTGAACTGCTCCTAGCGTGCAGCCTTCTGTAAACATTGTCAGCTAGAGCCCTTTGGTATCTGCTTTTACTTCAGAGAAGTAGATGTCAAACAGGACAGGTTCCAGCACCGAGTCCTGAAGGATTCCTTTTTGTGGATGTAACTTCACCTAATTTGATTCTCATTCTATCGCAGTGCACCATGTGATATTGGTGATTAATCCTAGCTTATTTAGGTTTTCTATTATGCCTGAGTAGGGGATTGTGTCAAAAGCTTTGGCCAAGTCTAAGTAGGTTCCGTTTACCATTTTTACCTTCATCCATTGTTTTGGTGGCTTTTCAAAAAAGTCCACCAGGATGAGTAAGCATGGCCTCCTTTTGAGGAAATTTAAATTGAGATGTGTCCAGTGTTTGGAGGCTCCTGTATCCTTATTGATGAATTCATGATGAGTCTTAGCATGGCTTAGCATATTAAGCTGGTCAGACTTATGTGCCTGTAATTGCCTGGATCTGTGGAAGGTCCTCCCTTGTGCAGGGGGATGACTGTTGATGTTCTCCATTCAGTTGGTACAAAACCTCTATGGAGGCCAAAGCTGAACAGTGCTGTTAGGGGTGAGGCTTTATGCCATTCAGGATGCATCAGTGATATTGCCAGGACACATAAATGCAATATTTTTGCTTTTGATAATGCTTTTATGACTTGGTCTTGTATGATAGTTGGGGGACACATGTTTCAGGTATTTCTAGCAAGATAGACAGGGAGAAATGGATATTTTTTCTGCTGAATTTATTGCCAAGTAGGTGAGTGATATCTTCTGCTTTGGTGGGGTTGGCACCATTCACAACGAGCTCACTGCATTGTTGCATTGTGTTGCTGAGAGTATGAACATAACTGACAAAAGCCTTATGAATGTCTTTAGCCTGGATGCCTATTTTAGTGTCAAATGTGTCTTTGGTGGATTTGATTAAGCACCTGAGTTGTTTAAGCTAATGACAAGCACTTTATCATTCTGGGTGTTACTCTTCCTTTTTTAGGCCATTATTCTCTTCCTTTTATTGTATATTGTGTTGATATTATAGTTCCACCAAAAGGGGTGGTTTCCGGGTCTTGCCCTGCACTTCTTTCTGCAGAGGACAAGTGTATATGTGCAGTTGTTTAATCCTGGTATAGTGTGGTAGTATATGTTTCTGCATATTCAGCAGAGTTATCTGGGTTTGTTGGGGCTTTGAAGCTTGCCAATGTATCGCTTAGGAGTAGGTACTTTGTCTTAGAGAAGTTTCTAAAGAAACCAGGGGCAGCAGAGGCATCTGTTTTCAATTTTATTTAAAAGGAGATGGCTTTATAGTCACACCTAACTAGGGATGATGATACACAAGGGATGGTGCAAGATGCCCCCATATTAGTAAGGACAAGGTCTAAGATATTATTCTCCCTAGTGGGTACTCTGATTAATTATTCTAGGGCATTTGTATTAACAGCATTCAGGAATGTCTGTGCTTGTGCACTAGTGATGGTGCAGGGTTCCCAGTCTGTATTCGGGTAGTTACTTCTATCAAATATTCCACCACCTCGATTTCAATTGATATTTTGTTAATATATTAGATCATGTACAATGGGCGGCCGCGGTGGTGCAGCAGTTAGCATTGCCACCTCACAGCAAGAGGTTCTCCGGTTCGATCCTCGGCTGGGGTGCCTTCTGTGCGGAGTCTGAATGTCCTCCCTGTGGTCGTGTGGGTTTCCTCCGGGTGCTCCAGTTTCCTCCCACATCCCAAAGACATGCTGTAGGTGGATTGGACACTCTAAATTGGCCCTAGGTGTGAGTGTGTGCATGTGTGTGCCTTCTGTGGAAGGTTGGGCACCGGGCTGGCAACTCGGCACTGTAAAACTTCACTGCCAATCATGAGCGGACAGGTGATCCGCTGTGGTGACCCCTAACCGGGAAAAGCCGAAAGAAGAAAAAGAAGATTAGATCATGTACAACACATTGTTGATGTCTTAAAATATCATACTAGATGCAGAACTTAACACTTCATTGTTATTGGCATATTAACTGTCCTTGTAGAATGCAATTATTCTATAGCTAAAACTGCATAAAGCATCTTTTTCCTGTATGATTTGTGCTCATTTATTGTTGGTAGGAAGGATAGTTTGAAATATTATAAAACGCTGCTATAATTTTGCTCTAATATTACAGTAGTACATCATAAACATTCTGCATCCTCCCTCACACACACACAGACACACATACATGCACAATGTGCACAAGCATGTGGATGCCCACACACATACCCATGCACCTCCCAAACACACCTACACACGACCATACACACACACCCACACACACACACACACACACACACACACACACACACACACACACACACACACACACACACACACATATATACACATACACACACTCACACACACATATGCATGCATGTGCACACACACACACACACACACACACACACACACACACACACACACACACACACACACACACATATATACACATACACACACACTCACATATGCATGCATGTGCACACACACACACACACACACACACACACACACACACACACACACACACACACACACACACACACACATACATGCACAATGTGCACAAGCATGTGCATGCCCACACACATACCCATGCACCTCCCAAACACACTTACACATGAGCATACACACACACTCACAGACACATACATGCACAAACAATGTGTATAAGCATGTGCATGCCAACACACATACCCATGCACCTCCCAAACACACTTATGTATGAGCATGCACACACACACACACACACACACACACACACACACACATGTGCGCACGTGCATGCACACACACGCAGAACATGCAGTGATTTTTTTTTTTACGTAATATTCTGCTGAGAAGGCAGCCTTTACTGGATTACCTTCATAGGTTCATAGGTTCATCGGTTGGTACTAGGCTATCGGTCCTAGGGCCTATACAAGCCTAGCAATAACAATTCCCTGGATATTTCTTCCCACAATATTTACTTTCCTGGACCCCTGTTTAGCAGGGTGACTGATGTGATCCCTGGGGTGAATTTCCTATCTCCCATCCAATCATCAAGGTTTCTTTTGAAGATGGCCAAGGAGGCACTCTGCTTGACATGTATGGGCAGTCTATTCCAGAGAATGGGGAGTGTCTGGGTCAGGAACCTATCCCTCCATCATGTTTTGTTCATTGTGATGACAAGGTTGAGATCCCTGGAGCGTGTGGCTCTGAGGGATTGGGATTTCTTTATGTGGAGCATGTCCAACAGCTCAGGGTTTGATATGGTCTTGTATGATAAGCAGAGATCGCCTCTGAGTAGACAATATGCCACAGAGTATAGCTGGAGTTTTTTTAGATGCTCAGCATAGGGCATCTGCTTTAGGCCTGTGATTCTTTTAGTAAGGTATTTCTGCAGCCTTTCCAGCTGTTGCAGATGTCGTGCAAGGTACATACCAAACAGGGTGTTGTACTCTATAATGGGTCTAATGAGGGATGAGTACAGTGGGACAATGACCTGCTTTTTTCTGGATGAAAAGCCCTTAGTGATGAGGTGTGCCACATAGAAGGATTTCCTGACTGTTGTGGCAATGTGGTTATCAAAGGTGAAGCCACTGTCCGCATAGGTTCATACGTAGGTACTAGGCTATCTGCCCGATGGCATTTATAAGCCTAGCCAGTGTGTGTCAGCTTTTGCCGCCTCACTGATTAATTAACTGAGCCTCTGTCAAGAAGAGCCAATGAAGTGATCCCAGAGGTGTATTTTCTGTTACCCATCCACTCGTCAAGGTTTCTCTTGAAGAGTGTTAGTGAGGGGCTTTGCCTAATGTAGTTAGGAATTTTATTCCAAAGCATGGGGAGTCTCTGTGACAGGAATCTATCCCTCTAGCAGGTTCTATTTATTGTTGTGGCGAGGTTTAGCTCACTAGAGCGTGTGGCTCGCAGTGACTTGGATTTCTTTAGGTGGAGCATGACCATCAATTATGAGTTGGACATGGCTTTGTAAGTCAGGCAGAGATCACCTCTGAGTAAGCGATATGCCACTGAGTACAGCTGGAGTTTTTCCAGTCGGGCTGCATAGGACATATGTGTGAGGCCAGTAATCCTCTTGGTGAGGTGCTTTTGTGGTCTTTCCTGCTGTTGGAAGTGTCTTGTGAGGTACATCCCAAATGGGGCATTGTACTCTATGATGGGTCTGATGAGTGACAAGTAGGGTGGCACTATAACCTCTTTATTTCTAGATGTGAAGCCTTTAGTAATTAGATGGGTTACATAGAAGGATTTCCTAACTACTTTGGCAATATGATTGTCAAACGAGAGATTACTATCTACCTGGGTCCCCAGATCTCTTATCACCTCTTCTGTATTAAGAGTGCTGCCACCTATGTGGTAATTCATGGGTGTTTTGTTTTTCCCAAATGGGATGACTATGCGTTTTTTAGCATTTAGCTTGAGACCATGACTTTGACACCAGGTGTCAGTCTCAGTAAGGCCCTTTTGGAGAATGTCCGTGTCAGCCAGAGAGTCAATTATGGCTCCCAGTTTGCAGTCATTGGTGAACTTGGTTAGCCATAATCCTCCTGTGTTTGCCTGTACTTCTGAGAAGTATATGTTGAACAGTAGGGGTCCCAGGACCGAGCCTTGTGGGACACCACTTGTGACTGGTTTAGAGTCGGACCTGGAGCCCGCTATTCTTACCGTGTGAGTTCTGTCTGTAAGCCAGTTGGCAACCCATCTCATGATGTAGGGGTATATGCTCAGGCTGGTGAGTTTTTCTATAATTCCCGAGTGAGGAATGGTGTCAAAAGCCTTGGCGAGGTCAAGGCAGGCTGTGTGAACTACCTTCCCCTCATCTATGGCCTTGGTAACTGTCTCGAAGAAGTAAACCAAGTTTAGTAGGCATGATCTGCCCTTAACAAAGCCGAACTGGGTCAGGTCAAGTGTTTGGAGGTTTCCAATGTCTTTGTTAATGAGTTCCATGATGATGCGCTCTATAGCCTTGCAGAACAGGCTAGTCAAGCTTATGGGGTGATAGTTACCAGGGTCAGTTGTGGCCCCTCCTTTGTGAGGCGGAATAACCGTTGCTGTGTGCCATTCTATGGGCACGTAGCCTGTGGAGAGGCTGAGGTTGAACAGTGTGTTTAGGTGGGGGGTTAGTCCGTTCTGTAGTTCATGCAAGATGCAGCCTGGGACACCATCTGGCCCCATTGATGCTGTGCTTTTGGCTTTTGAAAGGGCTGTTTTCACCTGCGCGTCTGTGATTTCTGGGACACTCCACTTTTCCGGTATTGTTTTTTTTGGGGGTGAGAAGGGGGTGAAGTTTGCACTGAATCTATCTGCCAGGATGTTGGCAATATCAGTGGGTTCAGTATATTTTGTGCTATTTTGCACTAGCTCAGAGCATATCTGCGAGTTGCCATTTAGATTCTTGCCATAGCTAAAAAGGCTTTGTGGTTATCTTTCAAATCCTTGGCTATTTTTCTTTCTAAGTTAGTCTTGGAGGATTTTATGAGGGACCTTAGTTTCTTACTGATACTCATCAGGGATGTCTTTCCTTCTTGGGATTTGCTTTTTTTTCTGAACTAGTTTCCTCCTCCTATTGTATAGCCTATTTATGGCAGGGGTCCACCAGACTGGTTTCCTTCTCTTAGGGGAGTGAGTCTTGGTTTTGCTAGGGATGGCACAATCCATGCATCCTTGTAGGTGCTCATAGAGTGCATTTGTAAAGGATCCTGCATCTTGGACACTGTTATCCTTTAGCATGGGGGCTGTGAAACTTACCACCTCTGTCTTAAGTAAGGTGAAGTTTGCTATAGAAAAGTTTTCCACTGTGGTTTCCTTGGTTGGAGGTGGTGGTGTGGAGTGGACATCCAGAGTGATAAGTTTATGGTCTGATCTAACCAGTGATGGGTTGACCTCTGGTGTGGAACACCTGTCTCCAATTCTGGTGATGACCAGATCCAATATATTTTCCCCTCTGGCAGGGGAGTTTACCAGCTGGTACAGGGCATTTGAGTTGATAAATTTCAGGAAGCGCTGGACCTGGGAGTTTGTACTTGAGTAGTTTTCCCAGTTAACGGTAGGGTAATTGAAATCACCCAATATCAGGGTGTTCGGTAGGACCTTCATGTTTTTCAGTGTCTCCAGAAAGGCAGAGTGGTGGTCCTGGGTCATGGAGGGTGATCTGTAGCAAGCCAAATTTGCATTGCATATTTGTCTGATGTTAGTTGCACATGGGTGATCTCGGAGGTATCATGCTGCGCCACTAACCTATAGGTGTAGGTATCCTTGATGAATATGGATACACCCCCTCCTTTTGTGTTTTGGTCCATGTTCTGTGGCCGAAATGTGTGGTATGAGTTGTAGCCCGGTACTGCTGGGGTGCTGTGTGGAGCCTTGAGCCAGGTTTCCATTACTGCACAGATGTCGACGTTCTCCATACTGAGGAGTGCTTCAAGCGCATACATTTTGAGATTTAAACTCCTGGCATTGAGTAGCATTACCCTCAGTTTTTTATTTGTGCTGTTTACTGAGGTGGGTTTGACTTTTGAGCCTTGCCTAAAAAAGGTACTATGGGGACAGCAAGAGCCTTGGCCAGTATTCGAAAGCCTAGGGGTGACAGGTGCAAGCTATCTCTTGCGAAGCAATGAGGCCTGTTGAGCATGTTGTCCCAGGCTGACAGACACTGGATCCCCTTTGAATGACACCAGAAACTTAGCCAGTTGTTGAAACTGATCATTTTTTTCTTTATACTGCGGTATCATTCTTGGTGAGGGCAGGATGCTACTCAGGGTCAGGGTCATACCTGCCTGGGCTACATGATCAGGGAGCTCTTCCATGTCTCTTTTCATGTAGTCCAGGGAGGTACGTTTCAGGTCATTCACACCAACATGAACAATGACAGAGTCATATTTGTACTTGTTCTGGAGTGACCTGAGTGCTTGTGTTATGTGGCAGATTCTGACTCCTGACAGGCAGCTAATAGCAACCTTCTCCTTGTCCAGCCTAGTGAGTGGGATGTCAGTGTGCCTGACTATAGAGTCACCTATTACTAGTGTGTTAGGTATGTTATTTCACCTTAAGGGCTGTGATTGTGCGGCACTCTGATTTTGTGTTTTATGTGTTGTCTGGTTTGTGACTGGAGGTGCAGGGTTTTTGGGTGTCTGCTTTGGAGGTCTGTAATGTTTTGCAGGTTTTTATTTAGAGCCTCCGAGTATGATTGTATGTATTTTTGTGTATTTATTGCCAGTGCTGGTTTAGTATGTCTATGTGAGGCTTGAGATATGGTGCAAGTGTTAACCTTCTCCTCATGACTGCCTGTTCCAGTCTTGGGTGGAGAGAGCTTAGCCTCCAATTTAGCTATATAATTGCATCTCTTGCATATGTTAATGTTTTGTGGTAGGAGGAGAGGGTTTTCTGTGTACATGAGGCAGTTGTAACATTGCCTTGGGATACCCAGGTTCACCAGATGGACTGGAGAGTTTACCTGAAATTGCCCTTTGGTCATGCCTGAATAGTAGGGTGAGCTGCTTATTCGCTTGGTTGGTGAGGAGTGAATAATGAGCCTTGCCCTGCCGGGCAATCAAGTGTCGGGGTATATTAGTGCTTGCTATTAGGTCTGAGCAAGTGCTGGACTGTAGGATGCTTTTTTAAGTGCTTAGGTTGAGAGTTAGACTACTTTCAAGGGAAACACTAAAGAGGAGACTTGGTGGAGCCGGGATAAATTTAGCCCTAGCGCTGCCAGGACATGCAAAACCATGCAAATGCATTTATTTACAGCAGGGAAATGAAAGAGATAGAAATTAGCCCAAAATGGCCTATAAACTAGTAACTTCTGGGCTGGAACCACTCCTCCAGGGACAGATGGCTGCTCAAAGCTCCCTCTCTCACATGTGAACAGAGAAACCTCCCTCTATCCAAGTAAGGTATGAGCAACTCAGAAAAGTGTAACACAGACCTGAATTCAGCACTAGCCTGAAAACTGGACCATACTAGCTGAGAAAGGTGGGAAACAAACATTTTTTTTTGAAAAGATAAGGCAAAAACAGTAAAAAATACACTTAAAATAGCTTTAAATGACTGCAAACAGTAAAAAATACACCTAAAACAGCTTTAGATGACTACAAGTAATCAGAAAAGGCTTTTAAACAAATTACCTAATTAACCAGTAAAAAAATCTCAAAACTGAGCCCTGTTCCTGTAGTCTTCAATCAGACAAGTTCTAACTGAACACTCCTGCCACTGGGGTGCAGGGGAACCTTCTCCAAAAAAGAAGGCCTGGATTAGTGCTCAAGTTATACAAACAAAGCTAGATTCAGCAGGCCTGGATCTAGTCTATGCTACAGCAAACAAGGTGTACCAATTTCAGTAAGAAACAGTTCAAATATGCAGGCACTATAAGCCTTTAACCAGAAATTCCCAGCTCAGAAGGGCAGAGTCCAGCCTCTCCTCCCACAAGAGTGCAGACCACGAGCCTTCTTAATGTAAAATAACTGGCCTGAAGCCCACGTGCTTAAACCAGAACTAATACACTTTTAGAATAACAGACACTGAGCCTTCAATCAGCAGTTCCCACCTTAGAAGGATGTAAGCCACCTGTCCTGCCACAACAGTGCAGACCACAAACCTTCTTAACGTAAAACAACTGGTCTGAAGCCCAAGTGCTTAAACCACAAGGCTTAGAATGATAGCTACACTTTAATCAGGTTACTACCAAGCAGTAATAAATACAATTGAATACTTTTAAGAAGGCCTGGATTAGTGCACACGTTATGCAAACAAAGCTAGATTCAGCAGGCCTGGATCTAGTCTATGCTACAGCAAAAAAGACGCACCCATTTCAGTAAGAAACAGTTTAAATATGCAGGCACTATAAGCCTTTAACCAGAAATTCCCAGCTCAGAAGGGCAGAGTCCAGCCTCTCCTCCCACAACAGTGCAGACCACAAACTTTCTTAATGTAAAATAACTGGCCTGAAACCCAAGTGCTTAAACCAGAACTAATACACTTTTAGAATAACAGACACTGAGGCTTCAATCAGCGGTTCCCAACTTTGAAGGATGTAAGCTACCAGTCCTGCCACAACAGTGCAAACCACAAACCTTCTTAATGTAAAACAACTGGTCTGAAGCCCAAGTGCTTAAACCAAAAGGCTTAAAATGATAGTTACACCAAGCAGTAATAAATATAATTGAGTACTTTTAAGATGAAGCAAAAGCAAAATAAAGTAGGAAGAAACACAAATACAGTAAAAGCAGATGAAAAAAGTGCAAATTTTTTTTTTTTTTTTTTTTTTTTTTTTGAGTGAGCAAATGAGATGGGCCCAGGAGGAGTATCCAAATGCAAATTTACAAGAGGGGCAAGCAGTTTCAAAGTCACCAAGATTAACACCAAAACAAAAGCAGGGAGGATGGGTGAGGAACTAACTGAAAAAAACAGAGCCACAACTTCCAGCTAGATAGTATTCAATGCAACACAAATAAATCAATTTAAATGCTGTATTATTTGAAAAAAGTGCAGATAAAGATTTACTTAAATTCACTTATACGTCCAGTTGATTTGATTTCATGTAGGTCATAGCTGGCCAAAGCTCAGAGTTTAAGCAGAAAATAATCCAAAATGTACCACTTATATAAGGCAGAAACCGAATAACAATGAGTGAACTACCCCCACTTATCACTGGCTATTCAAGAATTCTAACAAGCATTAACTGAAAAAGCAGAGCCACAACTTCCAGCTAGATAGTACTCAATGCAACACAAATAAATCAATTTAAATGCTGTCAGTAGGCTGTGTGGACCGCCTTGCCCTCATCCACAGCTCTGGAGACTGATTTGAAGAAGTCATTCAGGTTCAGTAGACATGTGTCCCTAAGTCTCTCATCACACTTTCAGTGTTTAGTGTACTGCCACCTATGTGGTAATTCACAGGTACATGTTTTTCCCAAAGGGGATAACTATACATTTCTTGGCATTAAGCTTGAGCCTATGGCTCTGGCACCAAGCATCCATTTCTGTAAGGCCCTTTTGTAGAATATTCACATCATTTGGGAATTCAATAATGGCTCCCAGTTTGCAGTCATCTGCAAAATTTATTAGCCAGAGTCCCTTAGTGTTGGCCTGTACTTCAGAGAAGTAGATGCCAAACAAGAGCGGTCCCAGGACTGAACCCTGAGGTACTCCACTTGTCACATGTCTGGAGCTGGATTTGGAGTTGGCTACTTTTACAGTCTGGGTTCTGTCAGTAAGCCAGTTGCTAACCTATCGAGTGACATAGGGATTTATGACCAGCTTAGTAATTATATCTATGATTCCAGAGTGGGGGATGGTGTCGAAGGCCTTGGCGAGGTCCAGATAGGCTGTGTGGACTGCCTTACCCTCGTCCACAGCTGTGGAGACTGATTTGAAGAAGTCAGTCAGGTTCAGCAGACAAGATTGGCCCTTCACAAACCCAAACTTGGTGGGGTCCAGTGTTTAAAGGCTGCCAATGTCTTTGTTTATCAGTTCCATGATAATGGGTTCCATGCCCTTGCAGATCAGGCTCCTCAGACAGATGGGACAGTAATTCCTGGGATCCAAGCAAGATTCCCACCTTGTGGAGTGGGATAACTGTAGCTGAGGTGAGGCTGTGATTAAACATGACACTTAGGTGAGGTGCCAGTTCATTTTTTAGTTCATGTAGTACACAGCCTGGGATGTCATCTGGTCCCATGGATGCTGCATTCTTAGCTTTGGAGAGTGCAGTTTCTACCTGTGTGGCTGTGATTACCAGAATTTGGCAATCTTTTGGTATTGAGATGGGCCCTTTAGGGGGTGAGAGGGGGGTGAAGCTGGCACTAAATTGATCTGTCAGGATATTGTCAATATCCTTGGGATCAATATATTTAATGCCATTCTGTTGTAGCTCAGAGCAGATCTGAGCATTGCCATTTAGATTCTTGACATAACTATAGCATGCCTTGTGGTTGTCTTTGGAATCTTTGGCAATTTTATTTTCATAACTAGCTTTGGAGGATTTTATGAGGGATCTCAGCTGCTTACTAAGGCTGGTAAGGGAGTTTTATTGCATCCTGGGATTTTCCTCTTTTCTGCAACAATTTCTTTCTTCTGTTGTATAGTTTGTTTATGGCAGGGGACCACCAGATCGGCTTCCTTTTTTTGGAGGAGAGCATCTTGGTTCTATTTGGGATGGCACTTTTCATGCACGAGTGGATGTGCTCGTACAGTGCCTTAGTGTAGAATTCAGCAGTCGAACTTTCAGCTCCCATCTGCATGGGTGTCATGAAGTTTGTCACTTCTGACTTGAGTAGCATGAAGTTGGCTTTGGAGAAGTTTTTCACGGAGGTTTCCTTACTTGGGGTAAGCAACAGTTACCCTTGCTTTGATGAAACATCTTAACAACCATTTGTAAAACTAGGTAAAGAAAAAAATGTTATGCTAACATTACAGTAATGAGCCAGATTTTTTTATTATACATAATTTTCATGTTGAAATAATGTACCAAAAAACTTAATCTTTTTATATGAAAGGAATATTTCCTACATTTGTATCTGAATATCCAAATTAAGAAAACATAGACAAGATGCATATACATTTATAGCCCTATACCATAAGTTGTGATTATGGTGATGACAATATTCCTACCAACTAAATGAGCTTAACTTTTATATTCAACAATCCAGTGAATAAGGTTATGTCAATGTGATGTATGCCCAGTTCTGCAATACAGTGTTTATTTTAAGGCCTCAATTTGCAAATTAAAAGATGAAGGAATCAAATAAGAAATGATGCTTAAATATCTAAATTTCAATGTACAGTGATGCATTGGATGCCTGGATAAGCCAACACATTGTTTAACCAAACTGACTTTAGTAATTTAAAGAAGATAGTGTGAACTACAGCAGATCAACAGAAATAACATATTTTGCAGTTTGTCTGTGGTATCATTTATATTTTGATTTGCAGAGCATCCTGTGCTGCTCTTTGGAGTCCTTAAGTGCAACTTGTATGAAAATTGATGAACAGAATGGAAAGTACAAATGATTTTTCTTACAAATGAGTGTCATGCTGCTACACATAAACTTTTATTTTCAAAAAGAAGGACCCATATGCTTTATCACTAAATGCAATAACCAGAATGGCTTTGTATGACTTAAATATTACCTTAATGTATCAGAATATATCTTTTCTTTAGAGTTCTATGCCTTTTTAGGTAGATTACCACCATCCTGTAAGTAATAAGAGTTCATCTACTGTTTGTGTGTGTGTGTACACACTTGTGTATCTGGTTGCATTTGCTGGTGCTTGTAAAGCAAGTGTCTCATGACAGTAATTATGTAAGCCATGCAGTGAGTGAGTCTTCTTCTTCTTTCAGCTTTTTCCCGGTTAGGGGTCGCCACGGCAGATCACCTGTCTGCTCATGATTGGCAGTGGAGCTTTACAGTGTCAAGTTGCCAGCCCAGCACCCAACCTTCCACAGAAGGCACACACACACACACACACACACACACACACACACACACACACACACACACACACACACACACACACACACACACACACACACACACACACACACACACACACACACACACACACACACACACACACACACACACACACACACACACACACACACACACACACACACACACACACACACACACACACACACATTCATACCTAGGGCCAATTTAGAGTGTCCAATCCAACTACAGCATGTCTTTGGGATGTGGGAGGAAACCGGAGCACCCGGAGGAAACCCACTCAACCACAGGGAGGACATGCAGACTCCGCACAGAAGGCACCCCAGCCGAGGATCGAACCGGAGAACCTCTTGCTGTGAGGCGGCAACACTAACCACTGCACCACTGTGGCAGTGAGCAAGTGAATAACCTTAACTCATTCATACTTATGGCGCTAATTGTGACCTGAACTAGTTCATGCCTGCATCACTATCTGTGTGGGCTGCCTTATCTCATACAAGACTACACCAACTGAAAGGCAGACTAAACCCACTGCTGTTGTACAAAATGTAACTTTATTGTGGTAGTGAAATCTCAGTATTTGGTGTCATAATTAACCGATTTAAATGCGATTGAATGACTAGCTGAACAAAAAAGGTAAAAAACTGCTTTTTTTGTTCAGTTGAAAAAAATTGTCTCACTGTTAGTATGATTTTATTTTTCATTCTTAGCACTTTTTTTACTTTGAGCTCTAGACAATTGCAATGCAGAAAAAAAATCAAAATACACTGCTCATGGACTTCAGTGATATAATCCAAGCTTTACTTTGGTGCTTTTATCCAGAGTATAAACAAGAACTTCATGGGTTCATAGGCATTTTCTATGCTAATGACCACAAAGGCCTTTTTTAGCCTAGCCATACATCCCAAATCTCTGACAAGTTCTGGTAAGTGTAACCAGGGGCTTGAGAGATGAAACATTTACAAGCAGGGTCCTGGGAGATGAACAATTTATATGCTGTCTGTGGCCATTAGAGACATAGTTGCCAAGCCAGGGATGAATTTCCTGTTACCCATTCAATTGTCCAAGTTACACTTGAATTGGGTTGGGGCGGAACTCTGCTTCACTTGGATGGGGAGCCTGTTCCAGAGATGGGGTAGTCTCTGGGATACATACCTGTCTCTCCAGCAGGTCCTATTTACATTACAGGAAAGGTTTAAGTCTTTAGAATGGGTAATTCTGGTGATGTTTCTTTTGTAGATAAGCTGAAGGTTCATCAGAGTGTGGTCTGGCAATACCCTGTATGCCAGCTGTTGATCTCCCCTCAACAGCCTGTAAGAGACAGAATACAGGGATAGGACCTTGAGGTGGTCTGCATAGGGCATTTTACTTATTCCCTGTATTCTCTTAGTGAGATGTTCTCTGTGGATGTTCCATTTGTTGGATATGCCTGGTTAGGTCTTATGAATGCCAAATACAGTGGAACAATGACTTCCTTGGACCTTTGTTTATAAGTTACGCAACATATAATGATTTTCTCACTACTGTAAACACATGATGGTCAAATTATAGATTACTGTCTATGTGTTCTGACTGCTGGGTCAACCCTAAGGGGTGTGTTGTCATTATGTTAGCTACCGGGGTGGTTGACTTCCCAAAGGATACTATTATGTATTTCTTGACATTTAGTTTTAGTCCATGACTATGACACCAGTTGTTTGTCTCTGTCAGCCTTTCCTGAAGCACAATTGTGTCAATGTGGGATTCAATTACAGCTCCTAATTTGCAATCATCTGCAAATGTTATTCAGCCAGAGACAATTGATATTGGACTTGACTTCAGTGAAGTAAATGCCAAAAAGGAGCAGTCCAAGGACCGATCTCTGAGGGACTTCACTTGTGACTGGCCTCTTTATAGAGGTGGACTCCCCAATTCTAACTTCCTAGGCCTGTCTGTAAGGTGACATACAGGTTTGTACCTAACCTCTTGAGTTTGTCAACAATTCTCGAGTGGAGTATTGTGTCAACAGCCTTGCCAGGTCAAGGTAGGCAGTATGAACCATTTTGCTTTCATCCATTGCTTTGGTGACCTTCTCAAAGAAGTCCACCAGGTTGAAGAGGCAAGACCTGCCTTTGATGAACCAAACTGGGGTGGCTGCAGTGTCTGGTGGGTAACTATAGCATTATTGATCATTTCCACAATAATTCTTCCCATGGCTTTGCATATAAGCCTAGTGAGACGTATCGGTCTGTAATAGTTAGGGTCTGTAGAGAGATGACTTTTGCTGTTCTCAATTCATGAGGCATGAAGCCTGTTTGGAGGCTACAATTAAACAGCAATCCCATACTTCCTGATAGGTCATATTTCATGCTATATAGAAGGCATCCTGAAATATTGTCTGGGACCATTGCTGGAGTGTTCTTGGCCTTCGAGAGAGCATTAAGGACCTTTCCCTAGTGATAGCAGGGGGAGTTATACTTGATGGTATTTCCTGAGGGAAGTTTGAGGGGGAGTGTGACTCATCTAGTCAGGATGAAACATATGATCATTCGTGGTTCTGTTCAAGCAGCTGTACAAAAACTTCAGGATTAAGGCTTAATAACTTTAACTTGGATAAACTTATAAACAAACTACCTATCACACTCATACATGCTCACTGTCTGGCTGCACTCTCAAAATGGCACTGAAGTTAGCGCATGCTTACTATTTATATGCATGTGGCAGCCTTGAAATGCTTCTTAAAGGTACAACACACACACACTATTCTACATCCTCCCTCATTGAGAAATAGTCATGCAGTATTGACAACATCAATTGACTTGATTAATTCTTTGGCATGCAATTATACAGAACTAAATACATATAGACAATTATGTCCTGGTTGCTGTGTATTTCACACTAGGTCTAGAAATATGACCAAATTGTGTGACATAGAAATTAGAATTAGGTCTAGCAATTGAGACTGTCTCTTCTGAATGTTCAACCTTGGGGACATCAGGAACATCATCAAGACTGGAAGTAGAAGTTAAGACATGTTTTGCAACAGGAACATTGGATTTCTCTGAGATCTAGAGTCAGTATCACAGGAACAATGCTGCAATATCAATTCTGATACAGGAAGATGTCTGCAGTTTATCCTTTACTCCACACCCTCAGATTCTAGGAAGAAGGATCGCGGCTCGACACATGTACATGTTACTTGACCAATCCAGTCGAAACATTTCACTGTTTGTAGCCTCGTTGTCTCTCCTTCTTTCAGTTGATGAAGAAATCTGCTTCATTTATCATAGCTGGACTTCTGGAAAGAACACTTTCTGTATAGTTGAGCTCTGATTGTTTTGTTGTTCTTTGCTTTAGGCATCAACAAACTGGAATTGATAGGCAATGTTGTTCTGTTTTTTCTAGCTAGAAGTTTCTGAGCAGACGAGCCAAGTATATCATTGGGGGTATGTGTCTGAGATTGGGTAAATTCAAAAAGACGTCAGTATTATCACGCTTTGACTTCTCTAGCAATTGCTTTGCATTCTGTACTGCACGTTCAGCTAGTCCATTTGACTGTGGATATTCTGGACTACTAGTAACGTACAAAGTCCCATTATTTTGCAAATTTCTTAAATAACTGACTGGTAAATTGGGTACCATTGTCAGAAATAACTTTGTGTGGACTACCATGGACTGAGAAATGATGTTTCAGCTTTGTGATAACAGCAGTGGATGTTAGGTTAGGTAGCAAATCGATCTCAAACCAGTTCGAATAAGACTACCAACACTAAGTAATGCCGATTATTCCACTTGAATATATCAGTGGCTACTGTTGGCCAGGGTAGTTCAGGAACCTGACTTAGCTGAAGTTGTTCTTTTTGCAAATGCAGTATAGTACTATTGCATGCTGAACAAGAACGTTTGCCAGAGAAGGCCAGAATACTAGTCCTCTCACCCTTCTTTTGGTAGATTCAGAACCTGGGTAACCAGGATACAAAATCTGGATGTATTCACGTTGTAAGGAAGCAGGAACAACAATTTAAGGAAATTTGAAAATAATGCCATCCTCTTCAATATCTCATCTCTGTAAGGAAAATAAGTTTGCACTTCAAGTGGTACACCACATTGCTTTGACAGCCATCCAGCATTAATGTAGTGGTTGAGCGTTTGCAAAATTGTTTCAGTCTCTGTATGATCGCTCAGCTCATCAAGTCTCGTGATAGAAAATGTATGCACTTCCATGATGTCAAAGTCAAAATTCTCTGCATTAAGCTGTTCTCTTGTATTTCTGGGCGATCTGAATATGTTATCAGCCAGATAAAGAAGTTTGCCTTTTGTATAGAGTATTTTGAAATTGTACTTTTGCAATTTGAGCATCATTCTTTGTAATCTCAGTGGATCTGAATGCATACCCTTTTGTTAAATAGTGACTAGAGGCTGGTGATCTGTTTCAGTCTGAAAACCTCAACCATAGATATAGTGATGAAACTTTGAACATGTAAATACTATTGCCAAAAGGTCTTTCTCTATTTGAGCATACTGCATTTCAGTTTGGTTAAGAGATCTAGATGCATAGGCTACTCATCTGCCTTCTTGTAGAATAACTGCACCAAGACCAAATTTTGAAGCATCACAGGAAAGAGTTACTGGTTTATTGACATCATAGTAACTTAATGTAGGTGGGGGAGCAATTTTCTGCTTAAGGATCTCAAATGCTTTCTGGTGCTGTTCCAACCATCACCATGTAACATTTGTGCGCATCAGGTCTCTCAAAGGTGCTGTCAACTCACTGAAGCCTGGTATAAACTTGCCTAAATAGTTGATCATACCAAGAAAATGTAAAGCTTGAACATTATCTGGTACTGACATCTCAAGAATGGCTGCTTGCTTAGATGGGTCTGGTCACAAGCCAGTACTAGTAAATAAATAACCTAGATATGCAACTTCTGGAAGTCTGAATTAGCACTTCAGAGGATTTAGCTTCAAGTTCACTTCACGTGTTCTGTCTAGAACTCGCTTAAGGTTTCTGTCATGTTCTGCTTCACCATTGCCTCTAACCAATAAATCATCTACTATTATGGCACAAGGATAACCTGAAACATTTTGCTCCATTACATGTTGAAAGATTCCACTTGCAGAATTTATTCCAAATGGCATCCTAAGGAATCCATATTTTCCAAATGGGGTACTGAAAGTAGTCAGTAGTGAAGATTTGCAATCAAGCATCACTTGCCAAAATTAACTTTTTGCATCCAAGACAGAAAAAACTGTGGCATTCAGTATTAGGGCTGCGACTTCCTTGACTGTACACATAGGATGATATGGTCTCTTTAATGATTTGTTCAAATATCTTGGGTCAATGCATATTCTGATTTCATCTGATCCTTTTTTGTGGGCTGCTACCATGAACAATACCCATTCAGTTAGTTCTGTAACTGGACAAATTAGTCCTTACTGTACCATTTTATCCAACAGAGCTTTGACTTTATTCTGTATAGCTATCGGAACATTTCTTGCTGGTCTGACCACTGGACTTACTTCTGGGTCTAATGTCATAGAATATACAACTGGAAGTTTGCCTAACTTGTCATTGAAAACATCAGCATACTCTGAAAATATAGCTTCAGTAAAATTGGAACTAGGACACGTGCTTATATGATGAACTTCTTTGGTAAAGAAAAGCAAATTTATTCCCAAACTGTCTCTGAGACCCAGTGCCTTTGGACTACATAGAATAGTAAACTGTAGCAGTTCCTAGCCAAATAACATGAAAGCACTACAGAGACTTCAGTTTGAATTTCTTCACCTCCATAAGCAACACGTTTCCTATAACTGGCCACATTAAGTAATTCACCAGCTCTCGTCTTAACAAAAGTGTCTGCTGATATAACATTGCACTTTGAATCAGTGTCTACTTTGAGCTCGGTGGATTTACCATTGATCTGGACAGTACAAAACATTTAATTCTTTGCTAACAAATTTATTGCATCAACCCTTTCAACAACTACTGATACACCATCTACATAGAAAGCAGAGTTGCAGCACTCTATATGATCAACTTGCTTTGTAAGTGACCCTTCTTTATAACAGTGTGAGTTTTACTTGATTTGCAAAACCTTTGAAAATGGTTCCATTTTTTACACTTGTGGAATTGCTGACCAAATGCTAAATATTCTTCTCTTTTAGACTCATGATTGCCACCACAATTGCAATAGTTAACAATAAAGCTTGAGTTGGGTTTTGCTGACTCACCCTTGTACTGCACTGAGCATGTTCTCTTCTTAGAAATCGCTAGAAAACTACAGGTTTTATCTGAAGAGACTGTAGGAGCTGTGGCTGCCATGTGCTTAGGCCTGCTTCTGCTAGCCACATGTTGCATGCTGTCAACATTTGCTCTGGAGCCTGCTGAAGCCATGCTCTTACCACTTGCAAGCATACTTGTGTGCCTTTGTGTAACTTCATGAATTTGACAAATCTCAATACCTTTGCTCTGTATTAAATCACTATCATGAAGCAAAATCTTTCTCACTGCAGCGCTAATAATACCACACACAAGCCTGTCCTTTATTAACCCATCTTTTAGGTCACCAAACCTACACATTTAGCTGTGTTTCTCAGGTCAGTAATATAAGCTGCAAAAGTTTCTCCTTGCTTTTGATCTCTTGTGTAAAACAAATGCCTCTCTAATGTAACATTTGTCTGGGGGTTGCACATTTCCCTGAATTTGCATTGTAAACACTCAGGGTCTTCCCTTTATTCAGCCTGTACAACAATATGATGGTTTTCACCTTCTCCTTCATATACTGCTGGCACATGCACAAATGAACGCTGTCTTTCAATAGACTCTGACCCAGCTACATCTTTGTCAGAATAAGCTGCATGTATAAAAATGCCATACTCTTGCTCAAATATTCTCTAATTCTCTGCAATATTCTGGTCAAACACAAGTGATCCTGGTTTTCGAAATGCCTCTGCCATATTAACACATACCAGTGAAGGCTTTTGCAAGTATGCACAAACACACACACATTTACATATGCCAGAAATGTATGCCAGTACTTGTAACTATGCCCAATAGCACAACAAGCCTCTGAATAACTGAATTTTGTGAAATAAGTCTCTTGGGGCACAAGAATACTTTTGAAATCATTGCTCTGTAAGAAATCATTTCTTATCAGTGTAAGAAACATTTAAAAATAACTGCACTATGTGAATAAACTGAGCAAAAGAAGCTCAGAGTAAAAACATTTTGAAGTAACTGCACTTTGTGAATAAACAGTACACAGTACACTGAAACTTTCCCAAAATGGCTCTACTTTGCTAAATAACTGTTTACAATGCAAGAAACACTCTGTAATGGCGGCACTTTGTGAATAGACACATCCAGCACAAGAAACTTTTTGAAATGGCTGTATTTTGATTGCAGTTTACAAAATAGTTGCATTTTGCACACAAATAAACGCTTCAGAATAAAAGCACAGTAATAAGCATACATTGTAACCCTTTTACACACTTTGAGATACTTTGAATAACTCTAGTTATGCCCTTTATAGTTTCAATCAATGCAAAATAATAGTTTATGCAAAAACACAGTATTTTGCCAAAAAAACATGCAGCTGCCTTGCTTTATTTATGCTTAATATGCCCCTTTTCCCTTTATATATGTTTTGCTCATTGAATCTTCTTTTCATTCCCATTATACTTTTCTTGTGTTCATTTTACTCTAAACATGTCTGTTTTACTTTAAATATTCCCGTTTTGCAATTCTGAGGTGATTCCAAACCCCTTATGTGCTTTTCTAATAATCGTTTTATCAAATATCTTAATTTTAAACATTTTGTTTAATTAATAAACTTTTCATTCCTCTTACTTGTTTAATAATGTGGCTTGTGCCCTTGTACTACTCTTTCTTATCTTTTTCATAAAATAAATAACTTGTGCAAATTTTCGTTACCTTTGGTTCATTTATGGCCCTTTTCTGTGCTCGGTTCTCTTAGTTTACCTTCACAATCAACTCTGCAAATCATGGCTCTGAAAAGCAGTCTCTGGAATCCCACTTCTGACACCATGTTGCTTGTCCAGTCAGGATGAAACAGACGAGAATTTGTGGGTTCTGTTCATGCAGCTTTATTATGTAGAAACAGATCAGGATCAAAGCTTAACAACTTTTTAAACTTATAAACAAACTCACTATCACACTCATACATGCTCACTCTCTGGCTGTACTCTCAAAATGGCACTGAAGTTAGCATGTGCTTGTTATTTATATGTACATGCTGACCTTGAAACACATCTTAAAGGTACAACACACACACACTATTTTATAGGGAGAGAGGGGTAAAGTTGGAGCTGAATTTGTCAGCCAATAGGTTTGCTATATCATCTGGCTCAGTACAGGTGACTCCATTTGCAATCAGCTCAGCACACAATTTTGTATTGCCTTTGATGTTAAGAACATAGCTAAAGAATGCCTTGTGGTTGTTCTTGGCCTCAAATTTGGCTTTGTTTAGTTTGATGAGAGTGCTTTTATCCTGCTGGGTGCTGCACCTCCTAACTTTTGACATGATTTTCTTCCTTCTGTTATATAGCCTATTGATTTTGTGAGTCCACCATGGTGGCTTGTTTTTTGAGTTCATTCTGTACTTCTTCCTGGTGGCTACAGTTGCCTCTATGCAGCTAGCAGCATGCTTGTATAGGGTTTCTGTGAAGAGTTCTGCATACGCAATGGTATTCTTTGGGTTTATGGGGGCATGAAATGTTGCACAGTTATCACTTATTAGCAGGAAGTTAGCCTTACAGTAGTTCCTGACTATTCCAGGGTTAGCTGGGGGTCCGGGCTTTACTTCAAAGGAGACTATTTTGTGGTCTGACCTTACCAGGGAAGACATTACACTAGGGGGTGTGCAGCACTCTCCCATATTAGTCAGGATGAGATCCAGTGTAGTTGCTCCCCTGGTTGGTGTATTGACAATCTGGTCCAGGGAGTTTGTCTTTACAAAATCCAGGAATCTATGTGCCTGCACATTTGGTGTTATATAGTATTCCCAGTTAATAGTGGGGCAATTAAAGTCACCCATGAATACGGTATTGTGTTGGATGGTGAGTTTTTCTAAGAAGCTTAAATACATGGTATGGGTTTCCTGGATCATAGAGGGGTACCTATAACCTGCAAGTAAGTGGTATTGGATATAGCCTATGGTGAACATGGAGTAGCTCAAGTACATTGTCCTTTTTGACCAGAAAGTAAAATCACGTTGCCAGTAAAATCTCATGACCATAGTTTGCATTTTTAAAGATACACTACTTAAAATGTTAATAACATGAACATACAAATTAATCTAACAATATTAAAACACATAAGAAAATAAATATACAGGTAAAGTACATTAAAATTTAAATTTGATCAACCTCATACTTTTAAAAAAACATTTAATATTAATTGACTCATTTAGTCCAGGAAATTTGCATACCTGAAGGAGAAATTGCCAGTTGGTTTCCTTCATTGCCAGCCTACTCTTGAAATCATCTCCCCTCATATCCAGAAATTCTCACTCAAGAACAACAAATAATGTATTTTTTTTAATTGGTACAATTAATAGTATGCTTAAATAATGCCTTGTTTATGTCTTTCTTTTTTATGTCTTATACATGTTCTTTAATCCACTTAGAGTGCTAGTTCTCATCACTGCATTAAAAGCAGGGTATGATGAACAAATAGTAACATTAATAACTCCTTGGGACTTACTATTAAAATGGTTCTTAGCTACAGATGTTTTACTAATGCATTCCAAAGTAATAAACGGCCCTTCATAAATGGATCTGCTGACATTTATATATTCCATGTTTTCTTTTTGCAGTATAAGGTATCCTAATTAAAGTACTATCATTTTACATTAAATGTTTCAAGGTACCAGAATTTTTGCAAACAAACTTGGGTCTATGACCTGCAGTGTTGGCAGTTTCAATATTTCCTATGAGGACTTTCCAGTTTTCTACCAAGATGTCTTCCTGTGCAATTGTAGTAAAGCCTGACAGCAGTCAGGATCTGATTGTCAACAGGTGCACAGGCCATAATCCGCCACTGCCATGCCTGCTTGTTCCAGCATGTAATAAGATGTGCACCATAAAATGCTTACTGAGGCCTTAGATTATTGTCCCCTACATTAAGGTGTTCATTCTTTCAATTTGTTTAGTTAATGAGCTGTTATGTTTAAAACTTATTTATATTTTAAGGTAAAGCATTATCTCTGCGCTGTAATAATAATATGCACTGCATAACCATTTGCTTGTTTCTGCAAACAGTAGGTGCTAGCTTCATTACATCAATTAGTTTTCCTTTCTATTCTCTGTGCCAGTTACTTAGCAGTGGTTCATATATACATATATTTCAGTACTGTCAAATTAGCAGCAAGAAGAAAACAAATGTATCCCTCTGCAGCTCTCTGAAAGCATGACTGCTGTTACATTTAAGTAATAACGTCCGAATAGCCAAATGAAGCAAAAATATGACTGCTAAAGTCAGCGTATTTTAATATCCTGAAACTGCTGACTCACTGCCATATGTAATGAGTCAACTAGCCCCATTAACACTACTCTAACAGGCAATAATCTGCAAAAGAATTTTAAAATAAATTTGTAGAAATTTCATTTCTGCCTTTCTTCTCATTTAAATTTTTTTATAGTGTATTCTGATTAATGAAACACTGAAACAGATAAATTGATCATTTACTATAATTTTAATATAACAGGACTAATAATGAATGATTGATGTATCCCCCTTGAACTGTACAGAGAATTACATCTGCTTTAAAATGGCCTTTAACACTCTCTTATGATCAGAGGAGTGGGTCACATTTATAAATCACAAAGCAACTATATTCACTTTTAAAGTTTAAATTGAAAGAAACCTATGGAAGGATCATGAATAAAATGTCAAATGTTGCCTATAATTTGCTGTTAAGCCTTATTCACACATTTTAATATGATGCATGCATGTGTGTGTGTGTGTGTGTGTGTGTGTGTTTGTGTGTGTGTGTGTGTGTGTGTGTGTGTGTGTGTGTGTGTGTGTGTCCAGTAGTGCATGCGCCGTGTCATCTTTTTGAGAGAATACCAGTGTAGCATAGTTGATTCATAAGTTATGAAAGTTCCAACTATCAGTAGATCATTTTACCCACTAGTACTCAATCAGTACATAAAGAGTTAGTCCTAGCACAAAATCAAATCTGCCCTTAAGAAAAGGCATTGGTGTATATCAAAAAATGTATAGCCAGAGACAAACACCCAGTCTTCATGGAGTCAAACTGCAAAATATTTAATCAGTGCAATATTTCTGCTGTGATTAATATCACTGTAAAAAGGCTTACAGTCCTGCTTTGATTTGCTTATTTCATGAATCCCAATAGTACTATAAAACTTAAAGTCAGTCAAGGAGTATAAAAATGTATGACTCAGGCTTAGAAGCAAATATTAGCCAACATTTGGCTAAACACCCTCTTCTATCCTTTCCAGCTCAGTGGCATTCTTCTCTATTCTGGTATTTCATTCCTTATTCTGTATAAATAGTACAGCTCCTTTATATTGTCATTGAAAAAAAAAATACATATATACACATATATATGCATGTATAAAGATTTCTGTAAATGTACTATAAGACATTTTCTAGAAACAAATTCTTCTCTGTACCTGACACCCAGTGCAGGATTATAAACCTTATGAGCCTGATGATGAAAACCATACGAGCCCTATTTATTTTGACAACAGCGCAACGTTTCAGACTAAACAAAGAGTAGAAGCAGTAGGGCTTATTTCACACGTGTGAGCTCCCTTGTTAATCTGGCCCTGCTGCCATTAGTGTTATAGTATACCAATTTATTCATCTATAATCTGTACATTTTTGTTTACTATGTAATAATACACTTGGTTAACTATTTTGCTTGTTTTATTGTTAAATGTATGATACATACTGAGCCCCCAGGCCTGCTCTGCAGATGGGATACAGTCTATGTAAATAAGATATACTCTATAAGGTCAATCTACATACAAAATAAATGTCAGCAATGCTTAATGAACTTCTGAAATTCAACCCTGTCCTACAGCATGTCAGAAAATACCACTTTACAAAAACTTAGGAGTGCGGTAATAAATGAAGTTAAGCAGAACACGTATTTGTTTAACCGACAATATTTTAACTTTTCTCCGCATATGCTTGAAAGGGATTTCTGCTACTTCTATTTGCATTTATCAACCTAAACATCAACAAAATATTCAAGTGATTTTGTGATATGACTTCATCTCAACATGGTCAAGTATACCAAAGTATGAAAAACGTTATTTAAAAACAATGGTCCAAAAGTAATCTGCAGTGGTTTCTGTCACCCACCACTACAACCATGCTTTTTCTCCCATTCATTTTTCCATAATTCAGGCACCACTACACAACCAAGATCAGCCAGAGGCAGTTAAATAGACAGCTGAACTGTTCATCTAAACCTCAACATAAATGCACAACACCTCATAATCAGCATTTGCAGCTCTACAAAATTACACATTTATATATCTAAACCCATGCACAAAAAATACAGATCTCAAAGAAAGAGCATTTGATTTCATTAGTACCTTTTGCACAATGATTTGTATACACACACACACACACACACACACACACACACACACACACACACACACACACACACTGAAAATGGTATCCCTACTGTTTGTCACCTGGGAGCTGATCAACACACAGAATGTTGGACTGAAAAGATCACTGGCAACTTGTCATGATGGTTTGACTCCGAGAAGATCAAGAAGGTGAGTGCAGCATTTTCCTCCCCCCCTCACCCCCCACCCCTTCTCTGAGTTTGTGTGATCTAGGAGATGGAATCTGTAGTTTGGGGTCTCCCTGCAAAACATGTTTTTTATCCTTTTCCAGCCTTGGGAGTGCCATTGTGTTGGCTAGTGACCTCACAAGGTTTTCAGTGATTTTGTGCTGAATAGTTGCAAGTCAGACCAACAAGCAGCAATTATTTATACTGGTTTCACTGAAAGTATATACATAGGCATATATGTTTTAACCAATGAGCTATCATTTTGTTACTGCTCTTTTTATAAGATGATGCAGAGCTTTTAGAATATCATCAACTAAAAACCTTACAGCACAAATTAGCAAAATAATGAAGATCCATTTTTCAGCAGATATTCCTTGAGTCATAGTCTATGTCATTAATGTAAGAAAAAAAGAAAGCAAAAACCTATACAAAAGTAGTAGAAAAATCTTTATTTGTATAAGGTGTGAATGATAAAATTAAATTATCATCTGTACATCAGATAGTCTACATATATACATCCATGCTATACTCACACACACACGAATAGATAGGTATAGATAGATAGAGTAGATAGGTAGATAGATAGATAGATAGATAGATAGATAGATAGATAGATAGATAGATAGATAGATAGATAGATAGATTTAATATATATAGGTTACCAACAACTGGTCTAACATTCCAATTGTTGATACCAGATTTGTTTTCTGTTTGAGATCACATTACAATGGTGATCGGGGAATTGGCCTTTTCCACACTGTAGAGCAATCTCAGAATCAGTGCATATAATTAAAAGGAAGGGTGGGGATAGCAAGGGTCTAGCCCCCCTGCAAAAATTTATTTTTTGTGTGTGTGATTTTTTGATAGCTGATCAACCAGTTGTGTTTGCTCTGTTGCCTTTCAGTATAAAGAATTTTCGATTGTTCAAAATATTTTTTTCAGTATTATCTTGATTGGTTAAAAACTCCACCCCCCCCCCCCCGCACACACACACACACACACACACACACACACACAAACACAATATCTCTCTTGTAATTTATATACCACAGTACAGGACAATAGTCCTCAAAAGAGTAAATGAAACACATTAAATGAATTTTGATGAATAAGATTTTTACAAATTAATTCTGAAAGTCATGACTGATAACCTCAGTTCAGATCAGCAGTCCTGACATATATCTTCACGAGAGTCATTAGTTCTTATTTTAGTGAACTGGATTCAGTGAAAGCAGTCTTCTACAGTGAAATCTGATTTCATCTTATGGGAAAAACAAACATTTCCCAGTGACCAGAGTGTTATGTTACTGTTACACCAAAGCTACTGTGTATTGTTTTCTACAACATGTCATTTCTATGGCTCCCTCTACTCAGAAACAGAAGGAATAAATGAAATGTCTGCTTTCCTAAAATGTGCCAGTTCTGTAGTTTGTTATTTAAGTTACAGGAATATAAATGACACAGTTCCCAGGTATGAAAGCACTGCCTTACCTCAAAACATTGTTTGAACTGTATTTTGAAATCTGTTTTCTCTCAAAGAGACTGCTTTCTTCTATGAGAGTTCTTTAACTATGCTGGTTCATTAAATAAAACAAACCTTCGGGTCCTTAAATAGTATCATTATATACTAGCTGTATTTGCCAATATATTAATATGTCATCAGAAGCTTAAAGTTTTAAATAAACGTCAGCATTTTCTTTGCCTCTCACCCATGTAGCTGCAAGGCAAATTACTTCCAAATTACTTCCAAACCATCTGTGTAGATCTATAAATTAAACCTTTAGTTGCCCATAGATTTTGTATGCCATTGGTAACACCTGGAGCTGGATGGAAATAAAGCAATTTCTCTCAGCTGAACATATAAACATTACATTCTACCAAACAGAATGCCAAGATGAAGGCAGTTATGTCACTTCTGAGTCTGTTTGAATTTGTGTTCTTGATAGTGCCTTTTAATCATTTGCTTCTCAAGCAGCTCCATCCTTGGGTGAGTGCTCTCTCAAGGTGCGTACTTGTTTTAGCAGTGGCATGGGGGGATGTTTTGTACAACATCTAACATCTCCCCATATAAATGCAACTCCCCTTGGATCATTTGTGTAACCTACTTAAAAAGCCCTTCATGCAAATACCCCTCAATCCCATCATTCAACTGCCGAATACCTCTAGCCACACTTGCTATTAAAACTGCAGAATTATTATTTTTTCCACAGTACAAGGACAGTTTCACTCTTCTAAGCCAAGCCATGGACTGAAATAAATGCTGTGAAACCTTACATTGAGATTTCCATTTTGATTGTACTTCAATTTACATTTTGTTAAATAATACAACTAAAATTTGCACAAAGGAGGAATGTAAACCATAGCTGAAATAAAACAGGTCTGAAAACATAGCAACCACATGTATGATGTGCATTTGCAAGACAAAATGCCTCTAGTAATCTAATTAGGCCTTCCCATGGGTCCTTCTCATGGGACTATTTCAACTAACAACCATGAACCAGTCATCTTTATATTGCTCAAAAAGCTTTTATCAATAAATTCAAAGTAATGAGAAAATATAGCATTTGGGATCATTGCATAAATAATTCCATGATCTTTTTTGTCTAATGTTAGAGTAACTTCATAAAACATGAAAAATGAATAAATTAAGAATTACTAAAGCAGCAGTAAAAGTAACGTATACAAAATTAGAAATAATTTATTAGTATCTGAGAAGAGCAGAGAGGAAAAGGAGCACTCACCACTAAAGCTTATCCTAAGGCACTCAAAGGGTGATCCCTGCTCTAGACACCAACCAAGGTAATCAGATAGGCATCTGGGGTGTGGAGCACTTCGGCTTTGGCATCAGCATTTCCATTTAGTAAGGTTGTTTCATTGTCATCTGACTCAGAAGAAAAAATAGCAGTAGCCTATATGAAATACCCTTTCTGAAGTAATTACATTCATTTTATGCCATTATTCCCTCATCTAATATATGCAGTCTGAGTTGGATCTTTGCCTCCCATGAGGTCCAGTCAGGACAGAAAGACAGAGGGGTCAGTAGACAGCCCAGGGCAAGGTACAGAAATATCTGTCTGTGGAAATATCCCCATATAGAGTGGCTATCTCAAAGTATGTATGAAATTAAAGATTGGGGGATGTTCAGGAGGTACAACCAGAACAGAAAAACGGGAGGGTCAGTAGGAAGTCCTGGGTGAAGAGCATAGAAATTTCTATCTTTGGAAATATCTCCTAATAGAAGTCAAGGGCTAGCTCCAAGCCTGCATGCAATAAATGATTTGGAAGATGTCCCATGTGGTCCAATCAGAACAGAAAGACTGAGGAGTCAGCAGATTGACCAGAGGAGGGTGCAAGAATTTCTGTCTGTGGAAACAACCCCTTATATACATCAGGGAGTAGATGCAAAGCTTGCACGTAGTTAAGGATCCATATAGGTATATTCCAAACAACATGCAATGGTCTGTGCCTCATACATGACACAGTATATGCTTCCAGTCAGAAAAAGAGGAGTTGGAACATGTGTTCACAAAAATTTCCTGTTAGTGATATAATTGTCTAGATGTTCAGTGTATCCCTGCTTCTCAGCCCCACCTACAACTCATCCAAGGAGATATAGTTGGGGTTCTTTCCACTCTAGAAGAACCTCACTATATTTGTTATATGGAGGCTATGCAGACAGAATGGGAAAAAGAGAGGGATACAGTGTGAGTCGGCGGTCAGTGGATTGATAGGGCATGCATTCAAAATTTTCCAGAGGATACCACTTTTACAGCACAAAAAGACAGTCAACGAACAAATTTAATAAGAAACCCAGAAGACTGGCAGTTAATGCATATCATTAAGGCAGTGAGGTGTGTAAAATCTGTTTCCTGTAGTCCCTGATTGAATCCCTTAACCTCACTTTGCCTACTAATTAACTATCTATTCTAGATAGTGGTCCTGAGTCATCCTGGAAAGGAATATGTATCCGGTGAGCTTTCCCAAAAGAAAAAAAATAATAGAAATGAATCTACACCAGTCAGGTAAAACAGTTTGAAATAACACACAGACACAAGCATGAAATCACACATGGCTGTCATTGTTGTGAATGCACGAATATACACAGTCACACCACAAACACACCTATGCACAAATATGCTCACACACAAACACATGCACAAGCATGTGCATACACACACACGCACACGCACACACAAACACACACACACACACACACACACACACACACACACACACACACACACACACACACACACACACACACACACGCACACTCTGACAAATGAATGCACACAAGCACATATTTAGCTATATAGATGGATATATGCAGACATATATATGAACATCTGTACATGGACAAGATAGTGTCATTGTTTAAAGACTCTGTCTCACAATTCCTCATCCAGAATTCATTGGTAACGAGTTAATGTCTGGGAGAAAGTCTACATTTCTTTTTTCTCTTTTGTTAAACAAGTAAAGAGCCTGCTTGGCAGAAGGGACTCCCTTTAGGGCAGCCTGAAAGCAGTGTCTGATAAGAGATTGAGGGAGTCGTGATCATGCATGTCCATGTAAGTTTTTGTTGAGTACTCTAGCCTCCTCCTGTCTTTTATATATATATATATATATATATATATATATATATATATATATATATATATATACACACACACACACACACACACACACACACACACACACACACACACACACACACACACACACACACACGTGTGTGTGTGTTATATATTTATTAGATCTATATCTAATTATGCATGTCTGCAGTTAGTGGTATTAGGATTTATTGGCCTTGAAGACTTAAAAATAAAAAATAAAAAGTTTTGGGCATTCAAAAACCATGTAGCTGAAACACCAGTATGTCCTTAAGGGGTTATTTGCATATATCACATGGAACTTCACTACAGAAGGTTTGTTTACTCATTAAAGACTGTAGCTTGGTGGATCTTTCTTTATACCCTTTGGCTGATATATATTATATTGTATTATATTATATTACATTATATTATATTATATTATATTATATTATATATTAGTGTGTGTATTTATTAAGTTTATTTACCAGGTTAGTGCACTGATCACAACAGACCAATTTCAGTCATAGCCTGGGTGAATAATATCATAGTAAAATAAAACAATGCAGACTGTACAACATAAGGAAGATAAAATATAATAACATTAAATCACAATAAAATGAGAAAATACAGATTTATATATAAAATTATTTAGACAAATACAATAAGAAAAGGTAATGTGTTACTGGTATAATGAGTAGATATTGCAAATAACACTTTATTATGAAGCACAAAGGCAGAATGTATAGTGATTACGACATCTACTAGCAAAAAAAGTATAGGATATGAAAAGCATGTACATGTTATTTAAAAGTGAGAGTAGAGGATGTTATGTCTTTTATTCATATCAGAGCAGAGGGGAATGGAAACAGCACTAGTGTTGGCACAGGTAGAAAAAGTGGAAGTGGAAGTGGATAGAATGTTTGTTTTATTTGCCCATTCTGCAAATACTTACACACCCCCGAATTCACTAACCTCCAGTGCAGGACTAGCGTAATCTTGCATGGAAGTGCCTGTTTAGGAGCAGGATGGCAGCGCGCCATGCATAGTAATGAAGGCACGCTGGCCGAGCTCCTAGGCTTACAAGGAGCATGTATGAGTGCAGGGGGCATGTCTGAGAGCAGAGGTCTCAGAATAAACACACCCCTGCAATGTAGTACAGCAGAAGCTGTTAAGAAATGAGCGAGATCGCTCATAGGTGTCCTCAAATCCCCATCAACAGTCCCCCATGTGTACAATAGCAACAGTACATATAAATGAAAATAAGAAACCCTTTTATTTATTTTCTTAAAATCCGAGTACAGCTAACCGTAGGTGTGCAGGTGTGCCCATCGCTTAGCTATGGTTAATGTAGCTGAAATAGCAAAAGGAGGATAAAAAGCAGGATATGTGTAAATAAAGCAGCACAGCAATATTGTGATGGGCAGAGCGTTTGCCTCATGAGCAGTCAATCCTGGTTTGAGTCCCACCGTAGTACATTCCATTTCCATGTCAAATCGCTGTTGTGATCAATATTTAGTTGTATAACCTAATAAATAACATATATGTGTGAACTGGAGTAGTAAGCTGTGTAATGAATGATAACCCCATACACTTGCCAAATTCGCCACCTCCCCAAGAACCAGCAGACTATTACTGTCTAAAATAGAGCAGTAGTAAGGATAAATAAGCACTAGTAAGCAGGTGCAAGTCTGTTTGCATGACGGTAAGCAGTCCTTACACAGAGTAAGCAACAGTGAGGCTAACTATGTGTAATCGGATGTCACTGGAAGTTAGCAGTGCATACCGTCATGCAAACCCGCTGACAACTGTGTAAAAGTGCTTCAACGAGTCTGTATCCAATGGGCCTTGTTCTGGCCAGCAACAAATTAAACAGCCGCTGCAAGGCTTGAACCATTCATCTATATGTCATTAGATATATAAATACACCATAGCCAATGCAATTTACCACTAAGCCTCCTCAGATATGCATATCTTTCATGTTTCCACAAACATAGCATCCAGAAATACCATTCAACATTACAGGACATATAGCTAAATATGTAGCTGTATCGTGTGTGTGTATATATATCTAT
>NC_056740.1:60117733-60152733 GCF_019279795.1 Protopterus annectens | reverse complement strand
TATATATATATATATATATATATATATGTGTGTGTGTGTGTGTGTGTGTGTGTGTGTGTGTGTTTGTATATACACAGATATACATCTATAGATATGATACAGAACATAAGAATGAGATATATGCCCACAGGCACCGCCAATGGGGGTGAGAGGGCTCAATCAACATATGTGGTACACGTACTGATATCCCCCCAAGCCAAACAGGTGAAACATACAAACAAACACACACAAAAAGTAAAAAACCACTGCTTCCCAACCCACAGGTAAGATACAACCAGTGGGAGAAACATTGTGGACCCGCTAAATCTAATCTAGAAACAAAGACCAGAACGTCCCTTGTGGGACAACCCAAAAATTCTTGGGTATTTGGATTCCTGTCATTACTTCAGTTCGTCATGGCAGGGCACGTATGTTCTCGGACTACAAGTTTGGGAAAGCCTGATGATCCATGGGTCGAGACAATGTACGTGATGGCTTCCAAGAAGTGGAGAGTGGGCAGTGTGTAGTGGTGTGGTTAGACCCAACCTGCACCCAGAGAAAGGATGATTGCTGCAGAGGAGGAGCAGGGGGCGGTATGAAATTATGGGTCGAGGTGTGCCAGTGTTGGATGGAGCAGTTCGAATTGGACCGTCGTGTGGATGTAAGCAATAGTGTGAATTGGGCAGAGCATTTGCCTAATGAGCAGGCATTCCCAGTTCGAGTCCCACTGAAGCACAGTCTATTTTACATGGCAAAGCATGTAATAACCAATTTTGTTGTTGCAAAACCCACTAAGTAACACCAAATAACACATGGTTGCAGTTCCCTACTGTAGGCATGTAATCTGGTCTAATTGGCATCACAACTTATTATTGTTGTCCTCTCCCCCACCCAGGGGTTTGATTGTCCAAATCTACCTCCAAATTCAATGTATATGCACATCTGTTGCTATAGAAGAAATGGCCAGCTATGGACCGTCTCTTCAGCCTTCCTGCACATCCCTGGCTATTTTCCATACTGTCTTTTCCTCTTTGTGCCCCTTTTTTCACCAATTTCCTATCAACCCCTTTTTCTTTTCTTTTAAAGAAATTAGCACGGGAGTAAGCACTTTTAAGGAGCAGTAAGTGGCTTTAAGCCTGTTAGCACGGTGGTAAGCAATGCCTACACTGGTTAAGCAATGTAGAGAAGCTAACTGAGTGTAAGAAGCTGTAACCGGAGGTTAGCATTGCTTACCCTCATGCAAACCAGTGCAAACCCGCTTACAATTGCTTAAAATTACCTTAGTCACTCCTTATCCAACCGCTCTCATCCTGCCCAGCAACAAAATAATCTGCACTCCCAAGTTGCAAACCCACGGACCTTGCACACTTTAGTCAAAGTGAGTTATCACTAAGCCATGGCAGATATACATGCAGCAAAATGTCAAACCTGGGATGTTGGTTCCGCGAAACCGAGAGATGAGGCTGGGCAGGTGTGTGAGCAAACAACTGCTTCTTAAACCCCTGGCAGGATGCTACCAGTGGGAGAAACAATGTAGACCAGTTAAGTCTAATCTTGACACAAAAACAGGTCCATCCCTGGCGGGGTGAACCAAAAATTGTGAGTCAATCAGATGTTTTCACGTGTCTTGAAAGATGAACAAGGCAAGACACAAACATGGACTAAACGGATGAAGAGCATGAAGAAGCTTTGGTCGAGACAGTATACTTGATGAGTACCGAGACGTGGAGAGAGGGCAATGTGTGGAGGTGTGATATGGCTGGGCTAGCAACTGGAGAACGGATGGTTGATGTGTATGTGGAGCTTGGGGGGGTGGGGGAAGGAACCATGGGTATGACATTATGGATGATATATGCAAATGAAGCAACAAACCAATAGTGTAGTGGGCAGAGCATGCATTCCTGGTTCGAGTCCCACTACAGCACAGTCTATTTTACATGGCAAAGCACATTATAACCAATAGTTTTGTTGCAAAACCCACTAAATAACATATATTTATGAGCTGGAGTACTGCAAGAAATGCACGTGAAGTATCAGTGTCAGAATGAATAAGGCACTAGTAAGCAGGTTTAAGCACAAATAAGCAATAGTAAGCATATGTAAGCACTAGTAAGCGGGCTTAAGCCTGTTTGCACGGCGGTAAGCAATGCCTACACTGGTTAAGCAAATCTGAAGCTAACACCCTGTAGGCAGATGTAACGGCAGGTTAGCAGTGCTTACCTCCACACAAACCTGCTAACAACTGCTTAAAAGTGCCTTAACCACTCTGTATCCAATGACCTTTATTCTGCCCAGCAACAAAATAAACAGCCTCTGCTAGGCTCAAACTCAGAGGCCCACACACCATAGCCAAAGTGATTTACCACTGAGCCATGCCAGATATATGTAACTCTGATGTATTCAAAACATATCAACCAGCCCAGTCATTCATCTGTACAGAGAATGTATTCCAACATGTAAATGTATGTGTGAGTAAATATATTAATATCTAAACAGATACAACATATCAATAGATGTAGATATCTATCTATATATATGGCCACACATCTGTAGATAGCAATGGTAGATTGACAAATGCAAATATGTCCACATGCACCGTTAATGGGGTTGAGATGCCCGAAACAATATACGTCATGTACAAATAGGCATACCCCCCACCACAGCCAAACACGTCCGCCCTGCAATACACTAAAGTGTTACAGATCCCATAAGCAGGACCTGACATGACATGTGCACAACATGTAAACAGTGCTACAACCCACCTGTATTATATCATGCAGTACAGTGTGGCTCCCATAAGAAATCTAAAATATGGAAGCTATCACCATCTCCAGGATACATATACACAGAAACATATATGCAGATACAGATATACATATATATAAATATAATGTGACTACACAGACAAACGCAGAGATATGTACAGTAAAATACATATGTAGAAGGTGCACACAATATGGAGCAGCCACTATGCCTACAGTTCACACCTGAACCACTGGATACTGTATGGGCCACCCATACAATTACAATCGTCGCCTGCAACATATACCCACAGAGAGATCATAGGAAAAACACCACACACAGGTTTGCAGAAATGGAAAACCTTTATTTTTGTACTATTACAGTTCTAAATGCCATGTCATATAACTGTGCAGACACTGACATCCATATAAACAGAGTAATGCAACTGTGAAACAGTAATACTAATACAGTAGTCTGGAAAGGTTCACAACTGTCGCTGTCCAGGCCAGTGCCTTCATATTGTACAATAGTAAAGACAAACTGGCCACAGGATACCAAACAATCAACAGTATGTAGTACAGGTGTATATTTCAGCAGCCTCCATCTACACTCTGTACAAATTAACTAGGTGTTGAAGACTTCAGTTGACCAAATGGGATGCAACTATTACATAACAAGACATAACTGACACTGTCACAAGCACACTGACAAACAGAACAGTCTTGTATGGCAGGAGGCAACAGGCCTGCATTAACCCAATATATGTGAGTAATGTAAATATAGGTACTGTACATGCAGATACCTTAAGGCAGCTCACCCCTGATAACCCCACATTTTTTAACAGCCTAGGTCAGTTATGGTGCATCACCCCCCCAGACTCAATACTACAGGCCCATATACCACTGTTACATACACTGGCCATATGGAGTGCATAAAGGCACACATATATTGTTTTGGTGTAGCCCACACATATATGGCCCCAGCACCACTGTATGTGTGGAGGATACAAGAGCAGTGAACTGATGGCAGCAACGGCAGTGTGATATACACACAGCCCACTACAGAACAACCCCTGACAGCATGTCATATGTGCAAAGCTTGGTTTGTAGGTGGAGGACTGAGGCTGGAACACAGGCACATATGTGGGAAACTGTTACCATACACTAAGCAAGTTGCTGGTGTTACAGGATAGTCTGCAACATAGCCTTAGCCAGGGAATTGAGGTTAGAAACATAAATGGATGTAGCCATGTACTGATAGCACTCAACACACACACTGCCAGTGACATATCTGACACAGAACCTGTGTGGTGGGCAGACAAAACATGATAGGCACACCTCTGGCCACCAACAGGATAGGCCCACAGTTGAGAGCGATGCAGACAGACTGCATTCCAAGGTAAACTAGTATGTACACACACACCCTGTAACACCAGTACTATACAAAGCATAACACAACTATACTCACACTCTGTCTGTAGCTCTGGAATCTCCTACAAATATGTAGCTGGCCTAAGGGTGCCAGTTCCCCTGGAAGAGGTACTGCTACTTGCTGTCTGTAACACTGATGTCCACACACAGGAAGGATGTCCATCACAGAGGAAAGGTAAAGGGACCATGCCCACATGATGTAGGGATTTATAGTAGCTGGTTGCCATGACAGTGGTAATTTGAAGTACTACTCAGCATGCAGTTAGCAAGTGTAGGACACTGACTGGTGCAGAGGCCATCATCTGATCAAGTGCATCACCTACTAAAGCCAGGCTGCAATCTACCTCAAACAGCTCAATTCATTCACAGGAGAGAGAAGGCAAGCAAGAAAGAAAAAAAAAACAAGGGAAAAAATAAAACGCACAGAACATTTGCAGCTGAAAATGCAGCCATCTACACAGCTGCCAGTCATTAATACATACTTCCCACAACAGGTATGTGAAGTATATGTACATGTATTAGAATGTAGTACCTGGTCCATAGTACTGTAATAGATGATGTGGAATGCGTTATATGTGTCAGCAGGTGTTGGTGTGATGATGGTCAACTGAACAACTGCTGTGGACAATAGTGTTTGTCCCTGCGGGTAGAGGGCCATAGCTGTTAACTGTGCAGGTCAGCACTGACAGTCAGGATGTAAGCCATCATAGCATGTGTTGTGTAATGGGGAGTATGCATATGATATGGCCAATAGCCGGTAGTGGAAGTAATGCCAGTATGATGGACATGTGGGAGCCACCGACCACCACTGGCAGGATACCCAGGTGAATCTGTAATGTAGAATGGCAGAATGCCATAGGTGTGTAGTAGAGTTACCTGCAAACAGGTCCCACATATACCCCACCAATGTCAGGCCATGTCCATATGTGGCACCTGTCTGTGTTGTAGCAAGGCAGAACAGTGCAGCTGTTCAGAGAGGTGTCGAGAGATTGTGGAGCTGATGTCTGAATGTGCTCCACATTATAGGTATGCATATGTGTACATAAGTCATAGATATAATATCTAAGGATAAATGTATATCAGCATGTATGTCCAGAAATATACATATACCCATGTGTAGACATACATATGAAGTCACATATATCTACACACATATAGTTAAAAATGGATATGCAAATGTCTACCTCTGTACAAACACACACAGAAACAGATATGGATGGAAAGACATGTCCCCTATATCACTACCACAGTGATGTGTGCTATGTACGAGGCAGCAGCACACATAGCAATACACACAGATATCTACAGCTGGCAGTGTGTGCACCATGGATGGGTATGTCACATGTTAGTCCCATCCTAGCACCACAATAACCCCACCTGTGAAGTATGTAATGGGAATATGGGAAAGTATGACAGATATACATGTGGAGGTGGTCAGGATTTGTAGATATAGAGGACAGTCTACAGTGGTGGTATGTGACACATGTGATGGGTAAACACAGTGGCTGGTGTGTGTGGTCTGTGATGTGGATGCCCCATGGTCCCCAATATGGGCACAATGGGAACAAGGCTCCCACCAACTGCCACACACAACAGCAGTCCATGTCCTGAAGGTGCTAGGTCTGGTGGCTGAGCAGGAGGAGCATGTTGGCCATGTGAATGTGTACTGGGTGCCTCAGACTGATGTAGCACATCCCTCATGTGACTGTGGAGCCTGGTATGGCACAGACCCTAGACCTAAGCTCAGGGGACAGGAACATGTTGGTGTGTGCCATGAGGGGGGTGGGCCAACATCCCCTGGGTGGTTCCACCGATGGTATTGCTGTAACAGTACATGAGGAGGCCCCAGGTTGGCACACACATGTAATGTGGCCAGGTATCCTGGTCAGATGGGTGTGGAGAGGTGGAGCAACTGGCCAATGGAACATATACATGTTATTGTGTCACTGTCATAGTACATATGTTGGTAGTAATAGTCTACACAATCCTGGTATATGTCCAACAGCATGCATAGAACTCCCCTATAACACAGACTGTCAGATGTGCAGCAATTGCAGAGCAGCCATACTACTGGCATATATGTAACCATAGTGGCCCTGACAATGGCATGCAAGTGAATAGTCTATAACAGGCCAGCAATCTTAGTGTCCACACAGGGGACATGGCTACAATCACATAGCAAAAGGTGTGGTACAATACACAATCTGTCCAAATGGTAGTTAAGCTGTAGCCATACCTAATGAGTTGTGTGTATAGTCTGTTGAAGTTGATATGGTGTGGGCGTGACAGAGATGTGTATTATGAACTGTGGCAACCTTTCCATATGAGTCGCTCAGGCCTGTTCCCATCCTCATGTTTTTCAGGCAAGATGGCACACATCAGGCTGCCGGTGTAATCAGCGGAGAAGAATGAGGTCATCATAAACCAACTGGTTCAACACTACCAGGTCCTGTTTGGCAGGACAGCACATGACCAGCAGGAGCAGACCGCCCTGTGGAATGATCTCGTCCACAGGGTCCAGTGATGTCAGCCTGCATAACCGCAGTTATGAACAGGTCCGGCATCATTGCAGCGACCTGCTTCGCAATGCCCATCAGTGTGCTGCCACAGTCCGGGGGATCTCCTTGCCACAGGGGGGCCATGCCTTCCATCCCCCCGACATGTGTGAAGGAGCTGCTGGCCAGCCTCATGGCACCTGCCCATCCAGAACACCATCATCTACTGGACCCCTTCATGGAGGTGGGTGTCACCCACACACCAGCCAAGGAGCATGCAGGTAGGGACACAGGGCACATCAGTAGACCACTGTTGTGTAAATATTTGCAGTGGTACAAGTAGATCATGCATATCTGATATGTCATACAAATATTGTGTTGCTGCATTGTAGTGATAAACAGATGTCCAGATGTGGTAGTATTGTGTGAATTTACGGTTGATGTATGTTAGTACTGCACCCATCCTGTAGCAGTGCCACAGGTGTGGCCACTGACATTGCATCTCTCACCCACTTATGTAGGTCCCTCCGGGGTAACAGCAAGGCAGCAGCCTGAAGTTGGTGAGTATGATTTATGTAGATGCAAGCCAACACACCGGACATGTAATGGTGATGTTATATTCCATGCACACATCTAACACACCTACCCTGAAGGTATGCTGTACATGTGCATGCATTGTTGCTGTGAAATGCATGGTCTCACAAGGGCAAACATGATGGGGTATTGAAAGGGTATGTCACACACCTGCATGACAACTAACATCCTGCCATTGTGGAATGTGTCCACAGGGGCTAATATACTGTTGGTAGACATGGCCTACAGTAGTGACATGTTCTGGACAACATCCATATACAGTGCAACACCAATGTACATACCTGTAGGGCAATGCCAACTGCCGCTGAGATACACTATGACATATGGCATTACAGTAGTCCACATTATCAGCTGGGTCTAAGCTGCAACTTGTGGTGTGCAGTGTATGGGATACTGCAAGCTGACACATATGTGTAGGGCTTACCTGTCATGCATCTGCATAAATGCTGAGGGGAGGGGGGTCTCAGCATGAAACACCAGTGCACTGCAGCAAGGATCCTAAGAATGGTAGGAATGGCTCTATCTGCATATAGTCAGGTCCAGGAGCTGTGGCAGCCATAACCCTACCCACACTACAATAGTGATGGCATTGTGTGAACACCATGGGATGTGCACATGAGTAGACCTTGCAGTCATGCAGAATAGGGAGACACGTGTATGGTAGGCTGAACATACACTGGCAATTGCAGAAGGTTCATGCTGATATGCCCTTGCCATGAGCAGTGACTGCTGTACTACACACAACAAGAGGTGTGATAAACCATCATGATAAGGGTGTGCACACATATTCCCACATGGTGTTTATGCATTGCAGTCAGCAGCCGCACATATAAAACAATCTGTAGACACTGCATGTGAAAGTAGAGGACATATGTTCCATACCGGATGTGTGTACAACTAAGATCTGCAGTGTTGTGGTCCCATGGCAGATCACGGCTGTGTGTATAAAAGCAATAAAGGTGTGTACACCCCCCATATCCACAGTATGCTCTGATGGTTGTCAGTGTAAGCATTTCTGCAGTGGCCAATCATGGTCTGTTGATGTTGACAGCTGTAAATCAGGCATCAGGCATTCACCAATGACAACAGTCCACATATCATCCCATGTATGTTTTGCTGAAACACATATGGGCTGTGAGAGGTACAGCCGACATAACTGACATGGTACTACACCTTCCGCAATGGGTAGGACACCTGTGAGTTTTGGTGCACAATACATGGCAAGGTGCAGAACAGATGCACAGCAATAATGTGTACATGGGTGTAGAGGTATTCAGGGGAAGGGGCATCACCTAGTCACAGCACATGCATCATACACATGTATACTGCTGCTAGCATGGTATGAGTATAGCTGAACTGCATGCTGTTGTGTACCATATGTTCTGCATGTTGGCAGATGGGTAATTGGAGGACTGTGTGTACAATCATTGTGCAACCTCAACTGTGTATGTGTGTGTGTGTGTGTGTGTGTGTGTGTGTGTGTGCATCCTGGTGGTTAGTTAGTATGCCTGCAGAGTCACTCTGGCAAAGTGGTGAGAGGTAGATGCATGTATAATGCATGTGTGCATGTGTGTGTTTGTGTGTGTAGACATGTATGCACATGTGTGATTGTGGGGTGTTCATATGGCTGTACCCCCTTTGGGACCGTGCAGTACATGGACATGGAATGTCACATTGCACACCAGGAATACCTGTCATGTACTCACAGGACAGCAAATAGTATAATATGGCCTGTAGCTTGGATCAGGCATCCAGAGGGAAGGTAGACCCCAGGTACACACTTAATATTGCTGTCAGCAGAGAGGTCACCTATAGCCCAAGTATGCAGTTCTACAGATGCATTGGGGAAGTAATAGTCAACACCAGGGAGTGTATCCACATATTACAGCTGACACATGATGGGCTGACGGAGCAGCATATCCGGCATGTACTGAGCATTACATACACATGACACACCAGTGGGAGCTATTATGGGTACAACATATTAGCCCACACATATATGGGCCATGCACATCATTCCAGCCATACAGAGGGTGCATACTGAATGACAGCATTGAGGCCATGTTACTTCACTACACACAGGTCAGGCAGGTAATGTAGCAACAGGCCTTGTGTTGTGCCCGCTTCTGTGTGCATTTAGAAGACTGTGATGTTAATGAGTGGTAGCATCAATGTGTGTATGTTAACAAGTGTGATGTAGGCTGGGGTAACACATGGACATATACGTGGGACTGTCTGTAAAGCCATGAACAGGTAGGTAGTACGGAGATGTGTGTGTGTGTGTGTGTGTGTGTGTGTGTGTGTGTGTGTGTGTGTGTGTGTGTGTGTGTGTGTGTGTATGTGTGTGCGTGTGTGTGTATACTGTTAAGCAATGCTGTACAAGTTTTAAAGGGTGGTTATTGTTTTCCCCCACAGGTGGTGAGGTGGGTAAGGGTCCCTCCTGCACGCAATCTGATGTAGGTATCCATACAGACACCGATGATGATGATGATAATGGTGAGGCACAGGTGGGGTTGTCAGGGGCTGACACTGCACCAACATTTGACATCCCCCTTTTAGCCACCCCACCCCCGCACACAGTTACAGTGCCTATACACACTCCAGCACCAGACGCCATAGCAGAGGGACAGCTGGCATTCAGTGGCAGTGCACGGGAAAGTGTGGTAACCATGCCTACTGTGTCCAGTCACAGCAGGCATAGCCAGATGTCCTTCAGGCTGCCACATAGGCAGATGTCCCAGGGTGCTCATAGTAGGGCCACTGGACATCATGCCCCTGCAATAGGCAACATAGCTGCAACCAGCAGAAGCATGTTCCAGGCTGTAATGGTGGTGCAGGCATGTATTGAGCATTACACCAGAAGGGCCTTAGGCTGCAGAGGGCTGCACTCGCATCTGTAGATGACAACCTCAGTGAAGTGGCGGCTGCCATCCGTGCTTCTACCGAGCAAGCAGATAGATGGCATGATGAGATGATGGCCATCATCAGTCGTGGTGTGTCTATGCTTCAACATGTGGAGGGGATGCGGCGACACCCACATGGACATGGGGCAGCAACACCAACAGCTAGCACTCAATGTGGGCATTCCAGGACACCAAGGGGCTCTTGTAGTGGCAGTAGCAGCCCCAGCAGTGCGGGGGGTGTGCTGTCCACACCACACCACAGCAGGTCACGTGCACATGGTCCTGGCCAGTCCTAGGAGGGATGTGGTACGAGTGGACAAATGTCATCAGCAGGTGAGAATAGCACTTCAACGCCTGTACCTGCACATGCCCGTAGAACCCCTGGCAGGCACAGTCCATGTGTCCATGGCCGGAGGCAGTGAACTGCACTCCCTGCCAGGTATGGTCTGCAGCTGTCCATAAACACCTGTGTAGGGCAGCCACAAGGCAGAACTGTATGCATGCATACCCACACACTATGCAAACACACCTAGGGCAACCTCATACCTACACACACCACATCACCTCAGCCAGCTCCACAGAATACACCCCTCATCCTCACACTTGGTGTCAAATGTATGGCCCACCCTCGGCCTCTGGCAGGCCAACACCACACCCTGTGCATATGATGATACATGTGCCCCATCCCTGTCACCCATACCATCAGTGCAGGGACAGGCTGATATGGTACTAATGCACATGGTGACTGCACACTAGTGTACCACAGTCCTGCAGTGTAACATGTTGTAGGGTGTACAGTGTGAGGTATATTTGGCTGGTAGTATAGCCATCCAGCAATGATACCTTCTAGATGTTAATAACACTGCTTGGTTGTGGTCTCTAAACTGATATGCAATTTTGTTGTAGGTGTACATGTGTCAGCATGAGGATGCCCTCTGCATATGATGATACCTGTGCCCCATGCCTGTCATCCATACCATTGATACAGGGACAGGCTGATATGGTTCTGATGCACACAGCGACTGCAGACCAGTGGACCACAGTCCTGCAGTGTAACATGTTGTAGGGTGTACAGTGTGAGGTATATTTGGCAGGTAATATAGCCATCCAGCAATGATGCCTTCTAGCTGTTAGTAACACTGCTTGGTTGTGGTCTCTAAACTGATATGCAATTGTGTTGTAGGTGTACATGTGTCAGCATGAGGATGCCCTGTGCATAAGATGATACATGTGCTCCATCCCTGTCATCCATACCATCGATACAGGGACAGGCTGATATGGTTCTGATGCACACAGCGACTGCACACCAGTGGACCACAGTCCTGCAGTGTAACATGTTGTAGGGTGCAGAGTGTGAGGCATATTTGGCAGGTAGTGTAGCCATCCAGCAATGATGCCTTCTAGCTGTTAGTAACACTGCTTGGTTATGGTCTCTAAATTGATATGCAATTGTGTTGTAGGTGTACATGTGTCAGCACGAGGATGGTCTGCAGTCATATTGCACAATGGGGTATGTCACTGTGCTGACACCATGGCAGTGACATATCTGGGGTATAGTCAAACACATTTCACAGGTTACTATACCAGGTATTGCCTGTGCCACATGGACAGGTGGCCCACTGAGGCATGTATACCCTGCAACCTGATGTAGACCCATCCACATACACGCACACTGTTACTTGCCAACACTGGGACTAGACCCCTACCTAGCAATGTTGTGATACTGACGTGTGTGGCCTACATTGCACAAACACGGCCTTAACCACTCTGTATTCAACAGACCTTGTTCTGCCCAGCAACAAAATGAGCCACCCTTGCAGGTCATGAACTCAGGGCCCTTTACACTGAAGCTACAAAACATGACCACAACACCATGACCACTGTGGGGACAGCTGTTGTGTTACCAATATAGCTGTCATTACCTAAACTGAGTGATATTGGACACTTGCCTTTACATCCTAGATTGTGTAGTCCTTGTCATTAATATGACTGTTGCATCACATATGCTGTTTTATCATAATGTACACATAGCAGATACATATGGTGGGATACATGTAGGATGATATATGCAACCGTGACGTTTACTCATGATAGGTATATGGTTGTATACATATAGGTGTATAGATGACTACATGTACATACACAGGTATGCACATACATATGTCTGTATACACATCTATATAGTGCTACATATATATGGCCATGTGTACACCTCTTCGTATGTACATACATATACATATCTATACATATATGTATCTATACATATGTGTATATATAGCTATATGTATATGTACATATAGATATATATGTATGTAGCTATATATGTATGCACATCCTGTGTGTACAGATATGCCTAATTATGTTGGTATATATATATATATATATATATATATATATATATATATATAGAGAGAGAGATATCTATGACTATATGTGCATACATATCTATACCAATATACGTAATACTGTTGGTATATCTGTAGATATTCATATGTATATGTGCATATGTATCACTATCTGTATATGTGTAGACATACATTGCTCTGTATATGTATATATCTAGGTGTGTATATGTATATCTATGTACATATACATACTCATCTATATATGTCGACATGTATATGTGTAATCACATATATATATATATATATATATATATATATATATATATATATATATATATATAGATGATTATATGTACAGATATTCTCACCATATGTCCTGGACATGGAGTGTAGACCTACCCCAGCCCCTATAGTCCCAACGTCGTAGCACAAGTGGATGTCAGTTATGTATAGCAGGTATATTGGTAGACTATTTCTACTGTAATTGGGATTGTCTTCACAGACATGGTGTGTGTAGGAGATCACATCTGCATTCCACATGTGTGCCATTGGCTATTGACAGATATCCTAAGGACATCCTAGTAAAGTACCACTGCTAGCACATAATGCCCCCGTGGACTGCAGCACAGATACTCACCAATATATTTGGACATTCTGAAACACTCTTTACAGTTCAGTGGTATACACAGAACCCCTTAGTGCTAAACATGTGTACCATGCATGACAATATGGATGTTAACAGCCATGTAGATGGGTATAACACATAACGACTGGTATACATATGCCACCATAGGTTGTGCATTCACACACCCCTGTCTGGCCTGACACATAATAACCGCTGGTACAGGGGTGCCATGGCCACACACTACCCATTAGATATTGACATACATCTGTGCAGCATCCCACTGCTCTGTCTGACATACATGACTGTTAAGAGAGACCTGGCAGCAGTACATCCAACAAGTATCTCCAGATGACATCTCACTGGATAAGTACACTAAGCTGCTAGACATGTAACAATGCACTGCGCAGGCTACATGCAGACTGGCTCAACACTGGCCAACATCTCCTATGGAGGAATGCACATGTACCTGCATATATAGCAGGCTCTGCAGACATGTCACAGCACAGGGTAGGATACACCTGTTTTGAAGGTGCATAACCACATCCAATGTGAACACAGCCACATATGGTAAGCTAGCATAAAAGTACAGTATATGGACTATCTGTTCAACACCATCCTCATATGTGCCACTCACAAACTAACCCTACATATACTGGGCTACTACATGGTGTGGACTGCTGACTGTCTGTTGTATGGGACATGTGTGTGTATGGCACTACAAACATGTAAACCAATATGGTAACATACAGTGGAGCAGCATGTAACATCAGATAAGATGGGACCTATAACAATGACATCAACCACAGTCTGTACATAGGCTAAAGAACATGTTAGTAATACACACACTGTCGACATTCACCATAGTTAGACAGATCTCAGTACTGTACAAACAACCACAGAATATTTTAATACCAGTCGTTATGTGTTAAAATATTACCCGTACTGTACATAACATGTGTAGCAGTGTGATATCTCACTGGCTTGCTATCAGGTATGATGACACTAATGATGGTGTACAGCACATATGCACCTCTTAATGCATGACATATGTACAAACGTTGACAGAGTTGTGGCTGGAAGCCCATACACAGGGCCAGTATTGACATGTTTCTGTGATAACCTCATACATGTACTGTCATAACAGGGTCTGTTGCAACATGTGTCCTATGAGGGATATGAAGTCAGTAACTGTCATGGCTTTCACCATCTACAGACTGCAATCCTCACACTATCTTCTGCAGTTCACAGATGCATGCTCTGTGGGTAACACATGACACCAAGGGCACAACACACTGCCCAGTCTGCAGATGACCCTACAGATGCGGATTCCTCATAAACATAGAACTGACATGGCAGGAATTACAACATGTAGGACAGCCATATCCACACACACACACACACACACACACACACACACACACACACACACACACACACACACACACACACACACACTGTTAAACGAACATTACTCCACATGCAGTATAGCAGCACTTACAGTCTGTAGTCAGGTCAGGCACATTCCCCTCCTCTGTGTTGCCCTGTTTCCACAGTGTATGTTGTTAGATGTAAATCCCCAATCCATCTAAGATGCAGTTTGACAAACAACAGATCTAGTTCCTGCCCACAGTGGATGTAAAGGGCCACCACCAACATGATGTTCCTAGATATTGGATTGTGTTTCCATGCAAATTGGCTATGGGAATGTTACCAGGGCTGTTCCACATGCACTCAGCTAGAGGAAGACTGTAACTGGTGCAGAGGCCATCAGCTGATCATGACCATCACTTACAAAACAAAAGTTGCTGCATAGCAAAGCAGGTGTACTTCCCACATCCACCAGAGAGGGTGTGAGAGGGACAGACAGAGACAAAGTCTGTCAGGGAAGGTGTGGGTGAGTAAAACCTAAACATGTTTTTGTCACACACCTACCAGTACAGGGTTTCAAACACCTGACTGACTATGCATAGCTATCACATGTGTATGCAGTTATTGCATGCGCCACATAGCTTACATGTTGGTGAGCTGTCCAGACATATATGTGCTAGTGAGTGACATCTGCAACACAGTTGCAATACAGTAGGTGTAGCACACAAGCCTGTCCACATGAGCAGGTGCCAGCGTCAACACAGCCACACTCTCTAAGGGACTCATACACATTGCCACACTTGGCAGGGTAATGAATGCACTTCCTAACCAGTTTCTTTGCCACAATACAGTAATGCATAAGTATCAATTGGCCAACAGGGGTTATCCTGGGGTTCTATGGTCAAAGGGTATGCAACGGTGTCTGACATTGGAGAGCATGCTTCAGTATGCCAATGGGGATGGTACTGGGTATGAATGTGGTCAAAAGCATCATACACCACACACACAGACACAGGGTGCTAGTACTGGTGTGCATGTGTGCATTGCTTCATGGGTGTGTAGTGGTTGATGGTGCCAGACGACTGTATAAGGCTAGGTGAGGGGTATACCTTGGCATCAGACCACATGAGAATGGTCTGCATTATAGCTAAGGGGTTTAGTGTCTGGAATGACCCACACAGGTGGGTATAGTAGTCACCATCCAGTCACCTGGGTTACTATTGTGAGTGGTCAGTGCTGTACAATGCTTGCCATGTATGTGTTCTATATGCCATGACATGGATGGTGTTTGGAATGTGCACACGTCCCACTTTCATGTACAGTGGCATGTAGAAGTGTACCTGGTTTGTCTGGCCCATGTTGTATACACAGAATGCTATCATCAGATGTGACAGTCCTGCCCTCATGGCGGGGCCAGGTAATGGACAGCAGGTTGACCCTGCACCTACATTGATAGCATGCTACATGTATTCCATGGTGTCAGCGGCATCTGTCCATACAGGGCATGTGTGTAAGGTATGATATGTCCTTTGTGGATCACATTTGATGGAACCACAGTTGTTGCAGGGATCCAGTGGAAAACATACTGAAGGCGCACTGTCTCCAATTATGTGCCTATCGTACTGATGGACAGGGTGCCATGCCCTCGGTAGGCCACTGCATTCACACCATAGTTACTATCAGTCGCCACTATGCAGTGTAATACACACATATTGGCTGTTGCCTTGGTATGTGTGTGTGCATGAGACATGGCTTGAAAGTGTGCTATGGGTAATACTGGGGTTGCTAACTGTGATTACCTGGCCTTGATGTCACATGTATTGGTATGGATATGCACCCCAGCTTCTCTGCTATTTCACAGCTGTTATCCCTGTACAATGGACATTGTGATATGTACTAGGGCCACCATAAAAGAAATGTGCAAAACCTACTACACATTGGGCCCAGGTGTCACACACGCACACTCACCTCCACACAGGATACAAGGTACAAACACACACACACACACCTGTCATGTCTGGGAGTAGAACCCCTACCTAACTATTTTATTACACTACAACACTATGCAGTTATAGTACACGCCACAGTGATTACTGCAGTACTCCTTCCCCAAAGGTGTATATCACATTGGCTGACATCAGCAGGATTGCCAAAGTAGGGCATTTCACATGTACTGAGTGTGACTAGCCTAAAATACATTGCTCCCTACACAGACAGTGGAACACACACACAAAACATCCACAACCAACATGTGTGGGTATAGAACCCCTAACAGACCTCTATAACACACTACAGCATGGAGCTGTTATAAGACACACCACTGGGGTTACTGTAGGACTCCTTCCCCAAAGGTGTATAACACATTGGCTGACATCAGCGGGTTGCCAAAGTACGGCATTTGAAATGTACTGAGTGTGACTAGCCTCTAATGCATAGCTCCCTACACAGGCATTGAAACAAACACAAAACATCTGCACATGGGTGGATATAGAACCCTACCAGAGTTCTGAATCACACTACAGCAGTATGCAGTTATGGCATGCACTATGGAGATTATTGGACTACAACCTTCCCAAAGGTGTATTTCAGGGTGGATGACATCAGCAGCCTTACCAAGGTAGAGCATTTCAGTTGTAGGGGGTGTGCCTACCCTAAAAAGCATTGCTTTCTATACAGACAGAGTCAGATCGACACACACACAGTTGGCAATGCTGGGGTTAGAACTCCTAGTAACTAGTGTCTCACACTACAGCAGTACACAGTTATGGCATGCACCACAGAAATTACTGGCCTATACTTTCTCCAAAGGTGTATTTCACAATTGATGACATCGGCACACTTGTCAAAGTGGACCATTGGAGGTTGTAGTGTCTGTAAATGGACTCAAAAGCATTGCTCCCTACACTGACAAAGGAACACGCACGCACACAAACACACATACATCCACACTTGCCATGTATGGAATAGAATTCCTATCTAACTAGTTTATCACACTACAGCAGTACGCAGTTACAGGACACACTACAGAGACTGCTAGGCTACAGCCTTCCCAGAGGTGTATTTCGTGGTGGATGACATCAGCAGTCTTACCAAGGTAGAGCATTCAAATTGTAGGGGGTGTGCCTACCCTAAAAAGCATTGCCTTCTACACAGACAGAGTCAGACCGACACACACACACAGTTGCCAAGGCTGGGGTTAACTCCTACTTAACTAGTTTATCACACTTCAGCAGTACACAGTTATGGCATGCACCACAGAAATTACTGGCCTATACCTTCCCCAAAGGTGTATTTCACAGTTGATGACATTGGCACACTTGTCAAAGTGGACCATTGGAGGTTGTAGTATCTGTAAATGGACTCAAAAGCATTGCTCCCTACACTGACAAAGAAACAGACACACACATATCCACACTTGCCATGCATGAGAATAGAACTCCGATCTAAATAGTTTATCATACTACAACAGTACACAGTTACAGGACGTATGATGGAGATTACAGGGTTACAGCTTTCCAGAGGTGTATAACTAGGTGGACGACATCAGCAGCCTTGCAAAGGTTGAGCATTTGAATTGTAGGGAGTGTGACTAGCCTAAAAAGCATTGCTCTCTACGCAGACAGACACACACAGTTGCCATGTCTGGGAATAGTACTCCTACCTAACTAGTTTATCACACTACAGTGTTACGCAGTTACAGGACACACTACAGAGATTACTGGGTTACAGCTTCCCAGAGGTGTGTTACTAGGTGGATGACATCAGCAGCCTTGCAACGGTTGAACATGTAAATTGTAGGGAGTGTGACTAGCCTAAACAGCATTGCTCCCAACACAGTCAGACAAACACGCACATAAACAGTTGCCAAGTCTGGGGTTAGAACTCCTATCTAACTAGTTTATCATACTATAGCAGTATGCAATTATGGGACACACCACAGACATTACTGGGCTACAACTTTCCCAAAGGTGTATCTCAAACTGGATGACCTCAGTAGGCTTGTCATAGTAGGGCTATGGGGAGGGCAGTGTGTGCATGGGCCATAACCCATTCATCTAGGGGTTAACACGCCACATGCGGGAACACACGGGGTCAAATTTCACAGGTACGTGTATACAGCTGCTAGATGACTACTTCCTTGTACAGTCATTTTGCAGAGCTGGCACATGCACCACATAGTCTGTAATGCTGACAGATACTGGTGGCTAGTATCTGCAGTGAGTGACATCTGCACCTCATGTGTTTGGGGTCTTTTGGCTGTGTGCTGGGTGGGACAGGCCTGGATGCCTCCTTGTCACAGTCACCCTCTTCCACACATCTATGTATGTCTACCTTTGGCTTATTATAGTGTGTTGTCCTGACATATATGTCTGTATTCCTATCCACTGTGTGTGCAAGGCATGAGTGGTGCATACTGATGAATGTCTGCACTAACAACTGCAACTGCCAGATGTGTCTGGTCCACTGGTGTTTGCAGACATGGCCTTCATGTGTTTAAGTGTGTGAGCATGCCCAGTATGACCTTTCAGTATGTTGTTGACTGATTTTGCCTTCATTTCTCCAAGTGTGTGAGCATGCCCAGTATGGCTGTCTGCATTGAATGTGTGGACCATGTACAGTTAGTTTGTGCTGCAGTGCTGATCTTTGTGTGGTACACCGACAGGTAGCATGCTGTGTCTGCAGGGTATCCATCAATCATTTGACTTTGACTGTTACTACATTTCTGCATAGCGGGGGGGGGGGGCACACCTGAGTGTTTCTGCATTTCTACAGAGGAGTGGGGGGGCACACCAGACTGTTATTACATAGGATGGGGGGGGGCACACCTGACTATTTCTACATTTCTACACAAGGTTGGGGGGGGCCACACCTGACTGTTATTACATTACTATGTAGGATGGGGTGGGCACACGTGACACTTGTACACATTTGCTATGACTGTACTGTTATGTCAGGTACTCCATTTCATTCTGTATTGCTAACTATCATGCTGACTAGAGGCATACCAGTGTACTACAGATCTTTGGTTGCCCTACATATTATCGTCTGACTTCCTACCCTTCAGAAATAACATCCCACTGACTGCCCTGCTGTGGTCTGTCTGTGCAGGCCTGGAGGGAATGTTAACCATAGCCATCATTCTGGGTCCATGGCACAAGCTCTGTTTGGGTTTGTCTACACCTGTCCTGCTGGCTGAGACTGTTGTTAGGTATGTAAACCATCCTGACTGGCATGTGTGGGTCATATGGACACACATGTCAGTCAGCACATTTCCTGCAGTGGGTTTTGTCACCCTGTATAGTACTGGCTACTGTGGTGACTCCAGTATGTGTTACAGATGTCATGGTGCCACTATGGGTGTCTACTGTCTGCTGCCATAACATTCAGCCACCCAATTCCTTTGCATTCTCACATCCATACCATAGCTACAGGTAACGACACATTCTACTCCATTTGACAATTGGTAGGTTGATTGACTTACCTTGGGGATGTGCCAGATTTGCGGATGGTGCTGGTGGGCTGCCTATGTCAGATGCACATAGTACACACCTTATACATGGCTGAGCACAAGTAGTGTCATGTTTGGCATCCATTTTACTGTATGTGCGAGTCAGAGAGAAGTGTTATTCCCTGGGTCCCTACTGTGTTAGTGCATGTGCTATGCATTGCCTCTTTGCCAAGGCCAGGGTATACTGGGCACACCTCCTTCTGCCTACTGGGGCAGGCTCAGGTTGTTCCTCCTCTGGGTCACACTGTGCCTGTGCAGGCCTTGGCATTGGTGGGGGGCTGTGTGGCCCTGCCCCATGCTATTCCTGCTGCAGCCGTTTCCGCAGGATCATATTGTGTAGCATCACACATACCATAACAATTTGGGTACATGTAGCTGGTGAATACTACAAGGCTCCACCTGATGTGTTCAGACACTGGAACCATGACCTGAGCATCCCAAACACATACTCTATTATATGTCTGGCCTATGCGTGTGCCTCATTATGGTGCTGTTGTTCAAATGTGTGTGCAATTCTGATGGGTGTCATCAGCCACGGCTCCAGTGTGTACCCAGCATCCCCCACTAGGTGAACGTAGGGGATGTCCCCAGTGGCAAATCTCTGGTACAGCTGCATCAGATGCCATATGTGGGAATCATCATAGCTTCCAGGGCAGCCAGCACACACATTTATTATAATGCCCTGGGCATCACATATGACCTGCCAGTTGATGGAGGGGATGCCCCTGTGGTTGATGTACGCCCTACCCTGTTCACCGGGTGGTGCTTTGATTCATATGTGCATGCAGTCTGTAGCACCCACTACCCCAGGGTATTCTGCTATTTGGTGGAAGAGACGTTCATTTTGTTATTTTCCACCTGATGCCATTTGAGCGCCACTGCCCTATGCTTAAACAGCCATGATCGGCTAAAAAAAAATAAAAGTTGATTTTCTTAACTTCTGCATTGCTTGCAATGCCAATGGCCTTATACTTGGCCATTGGCATGCTTACTACATGATATGCAGCCTTTAATTGGTGCTGTCATAGCTCCATTTTGGATGTTGCAGAAATGTACTAACCGAGTACATTTCTGCTGATTGCACTAGTCCTGCATGGAGGGTGGCAAGCTTCCTGGACTGCAAAATCACCTCATTTGCATGAATTTCTCCTGCAAATGGGGTGATTTGCATACAAGGGCTTCATCCATGCAGGATTGGTGCAGGAGCTCTCATGCACGCCCCTGCAAGCTGTTCCTGGATTGCATGGCAGACATATTGCCTGCTAGAGCTCCTGCACTGATTTTGCACTCCGTGCAAGCTTTTGAGAATCCGGGGGACAGTTTGCTTTTGGAGCAATGATTTTAATCGTGGCCTAAATTCTGAATAGGAAACAAGAACTTTTAGTTGTGGAAATAGGGATTCCCAAAGTTTAGAGAACAGACGAGATATAGGTATAAAATTGACATGATAAAAGTATGAGATGACATTTACATTTATGTAAGCCACAGCACAAGACAACTATATTATCAGTCACTAACACAGAAGAAAAAAAACAGTCCTGTCAAACAATTTCCATACAACTTGACTAAAAATACCACTCATACATAGATAAAATAAATAAAAATTAAATATATCACATTCAAAGTAAAGAAAATTAAATAAAGAAATAGAAAGTAAAAGAAAACAATTATGTAAAAGACTCGCAAACATCAGTTGATGTTATCCTGGAGTCTGCATCCTGCTAAGACCAGTTAATGAATTCCCTTATCAAACAACAAATCTGTATGAAACTTGAACATACTTAAACCATCAGACCATCCTTTCCTAGATGGCAGTATATTCCATAAAACCATCATCTGTTATGGAAGAAATTTTCCTTAACAGATGTAGCTATCAGCTTCTGGCACATAGTTATTTTTTCTGCTGGAGTAGATTCATGAGATGATTTTTTATCCCACAGTGCCACCTATATTTAATTTTTTAAGCCTTAAAAGGCTAAGATAAGGCACTCTGGAGCACTCTTCACAACACTGGATACAGCATCAAGTAAGCTAAATGTATATAGCATATCAGTTTTACACCTGATTTTTTTGTACAGTATTTTTGATTTCACTCTACCATATGGACATCAGAGTACAAATGGAAAATGCAACACAGTATTCAATTAGAGGTCTTACTTGGTGCTTTAAATACAGGTGATATAATGTCTGGTTGTCTTGAGGTTACCATGTATAATATGGTTTTAATAACACATTAAGAAAAACGAGGCACGCACGGCAGACAATGGTGCTCGGTCCAAATTTTCTGATGATCAGAGGCTATAAAGTCGAAACCTTTAAACAACAAAAACTCAGTCGTGCGAAATTCAAAATCTCGCAACCCGGCAATTTTGAATTTCGCGCTTCTACTGTACACACACACCTTCCTCCCTGCACACAAACACAAGCTCTCCCCTCACACACCCCCCTACTTAAATATTCTAACTCCGAGGTCGCACTATATACAAACACACGCACAACACCACCAGACAAGCTACATTCTCCTCGCACACACACATCACAGCAACAAAACACACTAACACACACCACAGCCACTACCCAAAACCCTTAACACACACACACTTACCTGAATCCATAACCACAGTGAAACTTCAGAAGCACGAAATTCAAAACCTCCAGTATTCGAGGTTTTGAATTTCACACTTCTGAGGTTTTCTCTTTTCAGGATTCCACTTTATGGGCTCAAAACACAGAATTTCAATATTTCAGTATTTTGAGCTTCAAAAGTGAATATGTATATATATATATATATATATATATATATATATATATATATATATATATATATATATATACACACACACACACACACACACACACACACACACACACACAAACATATATATATATATATATATATATATATATATATATATATATATATATATATACACACACACACACACACACACACACACACACACACACAAAGCACACATATATATATATATATATATATATATATATATATATATATATATATATATATATATATATATATACATATATACATACATACAGTGGATATAAAAATGCTGTAATTAAATCAAAAGGTGCTTCAACAAAGTACTAGTTTAAGGGTGTGCACACTTATGCAACCAGCTTATTGTACGCGTTTTATTTTTTATATTTTTTCCACTAACACATTTGTTTGTTTTTCAATTGAATTGGTCATATTAAAGGTGGGAAAAGTTTTGAAATGACTTATTGTGGTCTTATTTTTTTATATCACAAAAACCTGGCATTTTAACAGGGTTGTGTAAATTTTTTATATCCACTGTATGTATTGCTGTATCCCAAACAGTATTATTATAATGAGGTATTTACTGTAAGTTTGTTATTGTATAACCAGTTTCAATTTGTTTTAAAATCAGTAGATTTTTAAAAAGGTTTTTGTTGCAATGTGTGTGCTCTTCTGATTATTATGTCATGAGCTTTGGTCCGGCTAAGATCTACCTGAAATCAACTGGACATATAAGTTAATTTAAGTACACTTTTATCTGTTCTTTTGCATATAGTTCTGCATTTCATTTATTTATTTGTACTTCTTACTGAATATTAACTCAAGTGAAAGTTGTGGCTGTGTCTGTACAGTTGCACTGAATATTAACTCAACTGGAAGTTGTGGCTGTGTCTCTACAGAGTAATTGTTAGAATTTCTGTGTAGCCATTGATAGCAGGGGGGTAGTCACCTCATCACTGATATCCTGCCCTGCCTTATATAAGTGGTGCATTTTGGGTTATTTCTGTGTATTATCTGAGCTTTGCTCCGGCTAAGATCTACCTGAAATCAAGTGGACGTATAAGTGAATTTAAGTACACTTTTATCGGTTCTTTTTCATATAGTTGTGCATTTAAGTTATTTATGTGTTTCTCACTGAATATTAACTCAACTGAATGTTGTGGCTGTGTCGCTACAGAGTACTTGTTAGAATCTCTGTGTAGCCATTGATAGCAGTGGAGGATAGTTTCACCCCATCACTGATATCCTGTCCTGCCTTATATATGTGGTACATTTTGGGTTATTTCTGCTTATTATCTGAGCTTTGCTCCGGCTAAGATCTACCTGAAATCAACTGGATCTATAAGTGAATTTAAGTACACTTTTATCCTTTCTTTTTCATATAGTTCTGCATTTAATTTATTTATTTGTTTTTCTCACTGAATATTAATTCAACTGAAAGTTGTGGCTATGTCTCTACAGAGTACTTGTTAGAATTTCAATGTAGCCATTGATAGCAGTGGGGGGAAGGTAGTTTCATGTCATCACTGATATCCTGCCCTGCCTTATATAAGTGGTACAGTTTGGGTTATTTCTGCTTATTATCTAAGCTTTGCTCCGGCTAAGATCTACCTGAAATCAACTGGACGTATAAGTGAATTTAAGTACAATTGTATCTGTTCTTTTTCATATAGTTCTGCATTTTATTTATTTGTGTTTCTCACTGAATATGAACTCAACTGAAAGTTGTGGCTGTGTCTCTGCAGTTATTTCCCTACCCACCCTCCCTGTTCTCGTTCTGGTGTTGATGTTGGTGGCTTTGAAATTCCCCCTCTTGTAAATTTGTATTTGGATACTCCTTTTGGGCCCATCTCATTTGCTCACCCAACTGAGTGCAGTGAGATCATATTCTGATTTCAGGCACTCCTACTGTGTACAAAGAGAGCATTTGGGAAAGACAATCCCTGTAGCCTCTTAATCCTGCTCTGTTCCCTCCCTCAAAAAAAAAAAATAAATAATAAAATATATACATACTTTATTCAGCTGCTCTTACTGTAACTGTTTTAGTTGCTGTTCTGCGTGCTATCTGTTCAGTCGCTCTTACTCTGCACGTATTACTGCTTGTTAGTAGCCTACTAATTTACTCCCTTCTGCACTTGTTTTTTAGTCATTTGTTAATTTAATTGCATTTATTTTAAACTGTATTTGCCGTAATATTGCTACACACTCAAGTGTGCTAGCCTGCACTGCAATTTGAATTGTATTTATTGCTGTTTTAGCTGCTTTTCTGTATAAAAAAAAAAAAAAAGAAAAGAAAAATTCTAAGCTTGTTTCTTGCCTTTCCTGTAATTAGTCTAGTCCAGATACAAACTTGCTGTATCCAGGACTGTTGGTAAGCTTCTGAGCCCCCCCCCCCCCCAAGCCTTTCTGTGTTGAAGGGAAACCTTCTAGCTTTTCAGTGGGAGTGTTAAGCACTAGGTAGCCTATCTACCACGGGAAGAGTGGGTTTTGGCCCAGAAATTGTAGTTCATTGGCCATTTGGGCAGTTTTTCCATATCTTTCTACTTTCTGGTTTAAAAGCCTGTGTTTGCATTTGGTCCCCGCCTTTCCTGTAACTAGTGTAGTCCAGGTACAGATTTGCTGTATCCAGGACTGTTGGTAAGCTTCCGCGCCCTCCAAGCCCGTCTGTGTTGGAGAGAAGCCTTCTAGCTTATCAGTGGGAGTGGTAAGCATTAGGTAACCTATGTACCACAGGAGGAGTGGTTTCTGGCCCAGAAATTATAGTTTATTGGCCGTTTGGGAAGCTTTTCCATCTCTTTCAACCTTCTGATTTATAAGACTGTGTTTGCACTTGTTTCCTGCCTTTCCTGTTACTAGACTAGTCCAGGTACAGATTTGCTGTATCCAGGACTCTTTGTAAGCTTCTGAGCTCCCAAGCCTTTCTGTGTTGGAGGGAAGCCTTCTAGCTTATCAGTCGGAGTGGTAAGCATTAGGTAGCCTATTTACCACAAGAGGAGTGATCCCTGGCCCAGAAATTGTAGCTATTGGCTGTTTGAGCAGTTTTTTTCCATCTCTTTCAACTTTCTGGTTTGAAAGCCGCACTTGCGCCTGCTTCCCGCCTTTCCTATAACTAACCTAGGCCGGTTACAGAGTTTCTGTATCCAGGATTGTTAGTAAGCTTCTGAGCCCCCCCAAGCCTTTCTGTGTTGGAGGGAAGCCTTCTAGCTTATCAGTGGGAGTGGTAAGCATTAGGAAGCCTATCTACCACAAGAGGAGTGGTTCCTGGCCCAGAAACTGTAGCTACTGGCCGTTTGGGCAGTTTTTTTCCACCTCTTTCAACTTTCTGGTTTAAAAGCTACATTTACGCTTGTTTCCCACCTTTCTTGTAACTAGCCTAGTCCAGATACAGAGTTACTGTATCTAGGACTGTTGATAAGCTTCTGAGCCCCACAAGCCTTTCTGTGCTGGAGGAAAGCCTTCTAGCTTAACAGTGGGAGTGTTAAGCACTAGGTAGCCTGTCTACAACAAGAGGAGTGGTTCTTGGCCCAGAAATTGCAGTTTATTGACCATTTGGACAGTTTGTCCATCTCTTTCAACTTTCTGGTTTAAAAGACCACATCTGTACTTGTTTCCCATCTTTCCTGTAACTAACCTACTGGGAAGCACTAGAACGCCTTAAACTGATACAAGCCTTCTAGCTTAGAAGAGAGACTTTGGAGTGATTAAGTATCAGTTTTCTGTGCTTTCTTGCTGTACTTAACTGTTTTCCTCCTAAACACTGATTTTCCAGCGTTTATTGTGATTCAAAAGTTTTTTTTTTTTTTCGGGTCTATATTAGAACACCGAACATTCAAAATGTCGAGTGTTCTAATATCGAACCCTACCAATCGAAAATACTAAACATCGAACATTTAGAACAGCAAATTTTTTTCCTAGGGAAAAAAATTGCTGTTCCAAAACACATACACACAACATAAGCACATTAAACAAACAGCAATCCACACACATACACCTAAACCCTTACACCTAACCCTACATTAAACTATACACACACCACTAACTATCCACTTACCTTAACCCAAACCCTAACCCTAAGGTCCCTCACTATCGCACACTCACCTCACCCGCACCCTAACCCTAACTCACCTACCCCACACTAACACTCACGTCCACACAATCGCACACTTACCTGACCTGCGCCCTAACCCTAACTCACCTTACCTGCCCTAACCCTCACGTCCACACAATTTCACACATACCTAACCCATGCCCTAACCCTAACTCACCTAACCCGTCCTAAACCTCATGTCCACACAATCGCACACATACCTAACCCGCACCCTAACCCTAACTAACCTAACCCGCACTCAATCACACACTTACCTTAACCTGACTCGTAACTTTCCACCAGAGCTCTGAAAATACCGAAGCAACAGAAACGGACAACTGAATTCTTTCCCTAGGAAAAAAATCAGTTTTCTGTTTCTTCGATATTTTCAGCTTGCTGAAAACGTTTTGATATTAGAACAGTCGACATTTTAAATATTCGGTGTTCTACTATAGACCCTTTTTTTTCACATATTGTACTTAATTGACTGCCTGCACTTTTAAAAAATCTTTTTTTGTTTAAATAATTTGTTTTACTGTTGTAGGCTACACACTAAAGTGTGATAGCTTTTTCTGATTGTTTGTAATCATTTAAAGCTGTTTTAAGTGTATTTTTTACTGTTTTTGCCTTATCTTTTCAAAAAACAAAAAAAAAAATTCCTTGTTTCCTGCCTTTCTAAGCTAGTATAGTCCAGTTTTCAGGCTAGTGCTGAATTCAAGGCTGTGTTACAAGTTTCTGAGTTGCCCATACCATATGGGATAGAAGGAAGTTTCTCTGTTCACCTGTGAGAGAGGGGAGCTTTGAGCAGCCTATCTGTCCCTGGAGGAGTGGTTCCAGCCCAGAAGTTAGTAGTGTATTGGCCATTTTGGGCTAATTTCTATCTCTTTCATTTCCCTGCTATAAAAACCACATTTGCACGGTTTTGTGCGCCGGGCAGTGCCGGTTAGCTAGGGTTAAATTATTCCCGGCTCCACTAAGTCTCCTCTTCAGGTTTTCCCTTGAAACTAGTCTAACTCTCAACCTAAGCACTCAAAAAGCATCCTACAGCCAGGCACTTGCTCAGACCTAATAGCAAGCACTAATATACCCTGACAATTGATTGCACAGCAGGGCAAGGCTTTTTATTCACCCCTCACCAACCAAGTGACTAAGCAGCTCACCTTACTATTCAGGCATGACCAAAGGGCAATTTCAGGTGTACTCTGCAGTTCAGCTGGTGAATCTGGGTATCCTGAGGCAATGTTACAACTGCCTCATGTACACAGACAACCCTCTCCTCCTACCACAAAACACTAACATATGCGAGAGATGCAATTATACAGCCAAACTGGAAATTAAGCTGTCTCCACCCAAGACTGGAACAGACAGTTAAGAGGAGAAGGTTAATACTTGCACCACACCTCCAGCCACACATAGACCTACTAAACCAGCACTGGCAAAAAATAATCATAAGTACACAAAATCATACTCAGAGGCCCTAAAAAAAACCTGCAAAAGCATCACAGACCTCCAAAGCAGACACCCAAGCAACCTGCACCTCTTGTCACAAACCAGACAACACATAAAACACAAAATCAGTGTGCCACACAATCACAGCCCTTAAGGCAAAATAACATACTTAACAGGTGACTCTATAGTCAGGCACACTGATGTCCCACTCACTAGGCTGGACAAGCAGAAGGTTACTGTTAGCTGCCTGTTGGGAGCCAGAATCTGCCACATAACACAAGCACTCAGGTCACTCCAGAACAAGTACAAATATGACACTATCATTGTTCATGTTGGTGTGAATGACCTGAGACGTACCTCCCTGGACTACATGAAAAGAGACATGGAAGAGCTCTCTGATCATGTAGCCCAGGCTGGTATGACCCTGATCCTGAGTAGCATCCTGCCCTCACCAAGAATGATACCTCAGTAAAAAGAAACAATGATCAATTTCAACAATTGGCTAAGCTTCTGGTGTCATTCAAAGGGGATCCAGTGTCTGTCAGCCTGGGACGACATGCTCGACAAGCCGCGTTGCTTCACAAGAGACAGCTTGCACCTGTCAACCCTAGGCTTTCGAATAGTGGCCAAGGCTCTTGCTGCCCCCATAGTGCCTTTTTTAGGCAAGGCTCAAAAGTCAAACTCACCTCCGTAAACAGCACAATTAACAAAATCTGAGGGTTATGCTACTCAATGCCAGGAGTTTAAATCTCAAAATGCACGTGCTCGAAGCACTCCTCAGTGTGGAGAATGTCGACATCTGTGCAGTAGCAGAAACCTGGTTCAAGGGACCAGAGAACACCCCAGCACTACTGGGCTACAACTCGTACCACACATTTCGGCCACAGAACACGGACTGAAACACAAAAGGAGGGGGTGTATCCATATTCATCAAGGATACCTACACCTCCAGGTTAGTGGCACAGCATGATAACTCTGAGATCCTCCATGTGCAACTAACATCTGGCAAATCTGCAATGCAAATTGTGGCCTGCTACAGATCAACCTCCATGACCCAGGACCACCACTCCACCTTTCTGGAGACACTGGAAAACATGAAGGTCCTACCAAACACCCTGATATTGGGTGATTTCAATTACCCTACCATTAACTGGGAAAACTACTCGAGTACAAACTCCCAGGCCCAGCGCTTCCTGGAGTTCATCAACTCAAATGCCCTGGATCAGCTTGTAAACTCCCCTACCAGAGCTGAAAACATATTGGACCTGTTCATCACAAACATGGGCGACAGGTGTTCCACACCAGAGGTCAACCCGTCACTGGTTAGATCAGACCATAAACTAATCACTCTGGATGTCTACACCCCACCACCACCCCCAACTAAGGAAACCACAGTAAAAAAAATTCTAAAGCAAACTTCACCTTACTTAAGACAGAGGCGGTAAGTTTCACAGCCCCCACGCTAAAGGATAATGCTGCCCAAGATGCAGAAACCTTTACAAATGCATTCTATGAGCACCTACAAGGATGCATGGATCATGCCATCCCTAGCAAAACCAAGACTCACTCCTCTAAGAGAAGGAAACCAGTCTGGTGACCCCCTGCCATAAACAGGCTATACAACAGAAGGAGGAAACTAGTTCAGAAAAAAAGCAAATCCCAAGAAGGAAAGACATCCCTGATCAGTATCAGCAAGAAACTAAGGTCCCTCATAAAATCATCCAAGGCTAACTTCAAAAAAAGATAGCTAAGGATTCAAAAGATAACCACAATGCCTTCTTTAGCTATGTTAAGAATTTAAGTGGCAACTCACAGTTATGCACTAGTGCAAAATAGCACAAAATATACTGAACCTACTGATACTGCCAACATCCTGGCAGATAGATTCAGTGCAAACTTCATCCCCCTCTCACCCCCAAAAGGGCCCACAACAATACCGGAAAAATGTAGTGTCCCATAAATCACAGACGCCCAGGTGAAAATAGCCCTTTCAAAAGCCAAAAACACAGCATCAATGGGGCCAGATGGTGTCCCAGGCTGCATCTTGCATGAACTACAGAACTAACTAACCCCCCATCTAAATACACTGTTCAACCACAGCCTCTCCTCAGGCTACATGCCCATAGAATGGCATACAGCAACGGTTATTCCACTCCACAAAGAAGGGGACACAACTGACCCTGGTAACTATCGCCCCATAAGCCTGACTAGCCTGGTCTGTAAGGCTATGGAGCGCATCATCATGGAACTCATTAACAAAGATATTGGGAACCTCCAAACTCTTGACCCGACCCAGTTCGGCTTTGTTAAGGGCAGATCATGCCTACTAAACCTGGTTGACTTCTTCGAGACAGTCACCAAGGCCATAGACGAGGAAAAGGTTGTTCACACAGCCTACCTTGACCTCATCAAGGCTTTCAACACCATTCCCCACTCGGGTATTACAGAAAAACTCACCAGCCTGAACATAAACCCCTACGTCATGAGATGGGTTGCCAACTGGCTTACAGACAGAACTCACACGGTAAGAATAGCGGGCTCCAGGTCTGACTCTAAACCAGTCTCAAGTGGTGTCCCACAAAGCTCGGTCCTTGGACCCCTACTGTTCAGCATATAATTCTCAGAAGTACATACAAACACAGGAGGACTATGGCTAACCAAGTTCATCGATGACTGCAAACTGGCAGCCATAATTGACTTTCTGGCTGACACGGACATCCTCCAAAAGGGCCTTACTGAGACGGACACCTGGTGTCAAAGTCATGGCCTCAAACTAAAATGCCAAAAAATGCATAGTCATCCCATATGGGAAAAACAAAACACCCACGTATTACCACATAGATGGCAGCCCCCTTAATACAGAAGAGGTAGTAAGAGATCTGGGGACCCAGGTAGATAATAATCTCTCCTTTGACAGTCATATTGCCAAAGTAGTTAGGAAATCCTTCTATGTGGCACATCTAATTACTAAAGGATTCGCATCTAGAAATAAAGAGGTTATAGTGCCCCTCTACTCGTCACTCATTAGACCCGTCATAAAGTACAATGCCCTATTTGGGATGTACCTCACATGACACTTCCAACAGCTGGAGAGACCACAAAAGTATCTCACCAAGAGAATTACTGGCCTCAAACATATGTCCTATGCAGCCTGACTGAAAAAACTCTGGCTGTACTCAGTGGCATATCGCTTACTCAGAGGTGATCTCTGCCTGACTTACAAAGCCATGTCCAACTCAGAATTGATGGACATGCTCCACCTAAAGAAATCCAAGTCACTGTGAGCCACGCGCTCTAGTGAGCTAAACCACGCCACAGCAATAAATAGAACATGCTGGAGGGATAGATTCCTGTCACAGAGTCTCCCCATGCTTTGGAACAAAATTCCAAACTACATTAGGCAGAGCCCCTCACTAACACTCTTCAAGAGAAAACTTCACGAGTGGATGGGTAACATTAAATACACCCCTGGGATCACTTCATTGGCTCTGACTTGACAGAGGATCAGTTCATAGGTTCATAGGTTAATTAATCAATGGGGCAGCGAAAGCCAACACACTCTGGCTAGGCTTATAAATGCCCTCAGGCAGATAGCCTAGTACCTACCTATGAACCAATGAACCTAATCATTCTGATCCACTTCCCTTCCCCCCATTCCAACCCTCCCCCCAAAGCTACATTTATACCTACAGTGTATATAAAAAGTTTACACACCCCTGTTAAAATGCTAGGTTTTTGTCATATAAAAAATGAGACCACAATAAATCATTTCAAAACTTTTCCCACCTTTAATGTGACCTATAGCCAGTACAATTCAATTGAAAAACAAACAAGTCTGTTAGGGGAAAAAATATAAAAAATAAAAAAAACATACAATATGCTGGTTGCATAAGTGTGCACACCCTTAAACTAATACTTTGTTGTGTGTTCACACACTTAAACTAATACTTTGTTGAAGCACCTTTTGATTTAATTACAGCATTTAGTCTTCTTGGGTAGGAGTCTATCAGCATGACACATCTTGACTTGGTAATATTTGCCCACTCTTCCTTGCAAAAATGCTCCAAATCTGTCAGATCGCAAGGACATCTCTTATGCACAGCACTCTTCAGGTCACCCCACAGATTTTCTATTGGATTTAGGTCTGGGCTCTGGCTGGGCCATTCCAAAACTTTAATTTTCTTTTGGTGAAGCCATTCTTCTGTTGATTTGAATGCATGCTTGGGGTTATTGTTATGTTGAAAGGTGAAATTCCTCTTCATCTTCAGCTTTCTAGCAGATGCCTGAAGGTTTTGGGCCAAAAGTGACTGGCATTTGGAACTGTTCATAATTCCCTCCACCTTGACTAAAGCCCCAGTTCTAGCTGAAGAAAAGCAACCTCAAAGCATGATACTGCCACCACAATGCTTCACCGTGAGGATGGTGTTCTTTTGGTGATGTGAAGCGTTGTTTTTGCGCCAAACATACCTTTTGGAATTGTGACCAGAAAGTCCAGTCTTGGTCTCATCAGACCATAACACATTTTCCCACATGCTTTTGGGAGACTTGATGTATTGTTTTGCACATTTTAGTCAGGCCTGGACGTTTTTCTGTGTAAGAAAAGGCTTCTGTCTTGCAACCCTACCTCATAGTCCAGACATATGGAGAATACAGAAGATTGCTGTCACATGTAGTACACAACCAGTATTTGCCAGAAATTCTTGCAGCTTCTTCAGTGTTACTGTAGGTCTCTTGGCAGCCTCCCTGACCAGTTTTCATCTTGTCTTTTCATTAATTTTCGAGGGACATCCAGTTCTTTGCAACGTCACTGTTGTCCCATATTTTCTCCATTTTTTGATGACTGCATTCACTGTGTTCCATGGTATATCCAGTGCTGTGGAATTTTTGTTGTATCTTCTCCTGACTGATACCGTTCAACAATGAGATCCCTTTGATGCTTTGTAAGCTCTCTGCGAACAATGGCTTATGCTGTAGCAGGCCACTGAGTAAATGTCAGGAAATCCTACTAGGACAGCTGAACTTTATTAGGGGTTAATCAGAGTCTCCTTAATTAAGGGCGTGCACACACAACAAAGTATTAGTTTAAGGGTGTGCAAACTTATGCGACCAGTGTAGTGTACATTTTTTATTTTTTATACCCCCCCCCCCCCCAACAGATTTGTTTTTCAATTGAATTGTACAGATTATAGGTCACATTAAGGGTGGGAAAAGTTTTGAAATGATTTATTGTGGTTTCATTTTTTATATCACAAAAACCTGGAATTTTAACAGGGGTGTGTAAATTTTTTATATCCACTGTATATAAGACCCTACTATAAATACCTAAATCACTCCCCTACCTGCATGTATACCCACTCCAATTCTTCAGTAACCCTTTTCATCCTACACTATGTCCTATACTTCAAGACCTATCGTGAAATCATTACTTCCTGTAATTTAATTAACTCTATCTCCATCCTCCTTAATTTATCACCCACTTTCATCTTCTAGAAATAACTATTGATAATTTTCTTTACATATAATGAACATGATTCTCATATATCTAAGTACCCCTATACTCCTTTTACTGTCACATTTCACATGTTATAAAACACCTAACTCACAAACTCTAAAGTCCCCTACACTTGCCTATTCTATACACATTATCAGCCAGTGCTACTCAGACAAAACTGCATCCAAGTTATTTAATTCATTACCCTACCTGTTTTACAAATACAAATTTTTCTACATTACTGCCTACTCTTTCAAGCCTAAATATAAGCCCAATATGAACTTGCCATTATGCACTTTACATTACTTACATTGCCAAATTATTTCCCAATGTGGTGATGTAAACCATAATCTCAGCCCATATCACTCATCTCTACCTATCCCCTTTACCTCTCCTACATCTGTATCCACAAGAAACCTAAAAATCTCCTCCACCGACATTCAAAGTATGGTTAACAGAATAATAGAATTCTACACCCGGATCTCTCATTACTCACCTTAAATTTTCATCCTCACTGAAACCTGGCTTAAGCCACACATTAACGATTCTGAAATTCTTTCTCCAGACTATAATATTATAAGCAATTATAGACTAAACAAAACACCTGGTGGTGTAGCCATCCAGTTTTCAAACCACCTTGCTCTCTCTCCCACATGCTCTGTCCCATCTACATTTCAGTCTGCAGAGGTACTAACCTGAAACTAAACAACAATAAAAATCTATCCATCATTGCCCTGTATATCCATCCACATAAAAATATCCCTATCCTGAAAGACATCCATAAAGGGATATCAAATTCCATATCCTATGAAACTTCAGTCCTTGGTGATAGCAACATAAATTGGCATCACCTTTCAACTAAACATCCCTCAAATAGCATCAGCCTATACGAATTTACACAACGGATTTACACAATGTATAATCTCCCATACTTGACCCAACAAAATCTCAATTTCTGGTTCACTGCTATATTCGATCCTTGTTTCAAAACCTAAACAATACAGTTCTCCCAGAACCCTCCCAGATTCATTCAGTGACCATTATCCCATATTTGTCCAGAGATTAATAAACCACAACTCCAAAGATCAGTTTCTTAAGGAATGCTCTAACCTTACCATCTTTAAAACTAAGGCTTTCAACAATGCTCCTCAATCCTTTAACTGGTTCAGTCTTCATACCTTACATCAGGATGATGTTGTAC
>NC_056740.1:60065233-60110233 GCF_019279795.1 Protopterus annectens | reverse complement strand
CCCTCTAAAATCATTTGCCAAATATGAACTGAGGAAATGAACCTTCATCAGTGTATAAATGAAGCACATTGCAAGGATAGATTCATTACCCATTAGTTGCCCCATCTCTGAAACAAACTGACCTGCATGTAAAGCAAAATGACACCCACTTTTCCCCTTCAAGACTTAACATTGATTATTGGATGGGTATCTGCACGCTCACCCTTAGCCTGACATGTTTTCCTTCCTGGAAGTGGGGAATACATCTTGAAGATGGTATTTGGCAAGCCACATACAATCTGCAGAATTAATTGCCTTGCAGCTCCTATTATGCTATGATCATACAACAGACTGTTTATGTTAACTGTTCTATAATTATTTGAATTACTAGTATCATCACACGTTTGCACCGGTACCATAGCGACTGTATTCCATAGCTTAGAGTAATTCCAGTGCTTAAGCTTTGTAAGAACAGGAGATGTTATGTGATCCTATCTCGCCTACATTCTGACTGATGGGTTCGGAGCCGATCCCTCGGCTCCGACTCGGCACGCTTATGCCAAAGAGCGAAGTCTCTTACTGGCTGAGCTTACTATATCCCAGGATGCACCACTACCAGTCCCCCAGATCTCGTTTGCCGCTAACAAGTGAAGACGTGGTCTCGAGCTGGCTGAGTTAAGTAGTGATTATTTTCACTAGTTTTTCTGTCAGGATTTTCTTTATTCTCAACAAAAAAGCTGTTTTAACAGCTATTCTTGTGTTTAGAGTGCGTTTGACGAAAATTCACTTGGTGAATTCTTGTGTTGTGAGTGTAGGAGTACCTCTTGTGTGGAAAGGCCTTTCCCGGTCTTTTTATTTGTAGGTGACTTCGGTTTTGTTACGGATCTATATTTCTCTTTCTTTAAAAGAAGGACTAGCAGAGAGAAATTATTTACAATTTACAGAGTTTATACTGTGTTTTGACTAACTCAGAATAAGCCTGAGTTTTACAGGGTTTTCAAAGTCCCCTGTCATTTGCGAGTGATAACTGTATTAGGTGTGTAACCAGTCAGTTTACTGAAATTCTCCATAATGTCACAGAATCCTAGGCCTTCGGGCTTTAAAAAATGTGTAAAGTGTAGTTTCAAAATGTCCATCATGGACGATCACTCGCTCTGTGTGTATTGCTTAGGGGCAAAACATTTACAGGAATCATGTAGCGTATGTCACGCTTTTTCCTCAAGGGTCCTCCAGGAGAGGAAAAATAAATTAATTCTTAAGGGATTAATTAAACCTTCTTTCGAAGAAGCTTTGGCATCCTCTCCTTCTCCGGCCAAAAAGAAAAGGGCGTCGGCTCCGACCAGTCCGTCGGATCCGATCGCTAAGAAACAAAGGCAGGCCTCTCCTTCGGCTCCAAGGACTTCGGAGCCGAGGTCGGAACGGTCTGTCTCGATGCCACCAGTATCGACTCCTCTGGCTTCGGAGCCGATGGCTGGGGCATCGAGAGGCGGGTCACCTTCGTCGGCTCCACTGCTCTCGGAGCCGACAAAGGTTGCCCGCTCAGACACTTCCTCCTCGGCGCCGAAGTCCACCTCAGCACCGATGGAATCTGGTATGTGTATTCCCTCGGCGCCGATACTCATCGAGTCGCCTCGGAGCCGGTCCCCTAGCCCTTTGGGGCCGTTGGAGAGGCCGTCTCGAACCCGTTCTGTTTCCTCTCGGTCTTCGAGGATGTCAGATTCTGATATAGACAGGGTGCTCCAAAGACTGTTCCAGTCCCCAGTCTTCCAAAAATTTGTTTCGGTTCCGACCCAGTTGGCTTGGAGCCGATGACCTTGGCCCACCCATTGCCATTCCTCCTCCGACTGCTTGCTCCGTCGGAGCAGGTCCTGTTGGAGCGGGTGGAGATCTCAGGGTCGGCCCCCACCCTTACTCCAACCCGGAGCTTCGGGTCCGAGTTTGGTACGCGGACTTCTTCGGCTGGACCGGGGTGATGTTTGGGACCTATGCTTTGGTTCCGAGCCTCCCCTCGGTGCTTGGCTGCGGGACTTCCGTCGGCTATCACGGCTCGGGGACCGGACACTCCCAGGATTCTGGGGTCCGGCTTTCAGAGCCATGAGGAATGCCTTGGCCAAGTCCTCTTGGCCATCTCTCCGGCTTTATCGGCACCTTCCCTGGGCGTGGAGACTGGGTCTTTGGCAGTTCCCTGTCCGTAGTCAGCGGGCCCGGGCCTGAGGTTACCCCAGTGGGGTTCCCTCCTCCTGAGGGTTCTTGAGTTGTCTTGGAGGAACCCCAAGGAAGAGATCGTGCAAGAGGAAGCACGTGGACTCCCCCGAGTCTATTACATCAGACACTGATCTGGATGATGCAGTAGGGTCCCCGAAGTCGTCCTCGGATGATGTCTCATTTGCAGACATCTTAGAGATCCTCAAACAACGAGGCGGCTGGATATCCAAACCCCCCTCTGCTGACGAGTCAGTGCTCCTCAAGGCCTTTGGGGCTCAGCCCTCCGCCTCCTGGGTGTCTCCGCCCTTCGACGAGCTTCTGGATTTAGTTTGTCGAAGGGCGTGGGAACATCCAGATACCGTGGAACCAGTCCCTTCTCGTCCAAATAAATTTTTGTCAGCTCCCCCAGAGAAGGAGTTCCTCACTAAAGGAGTGGCTGTAGATGCCATGGTGGTGGCATCTGCTACACAACAGGACGTGGCAGAGGCTTCAACGTCCGTCCATCCTCCTAATAAGGAGTCTAGGAGTATGGACAGGTGCGGGAAGCGCACCCTGACTTCAGCGGCCTTTACTTTAAGGTCTCTGAATTATTTGGCACATTTTACCAGGCTTCAGAGGGATCTGGTCAAGGAGTTGTCAGATTCCCTTGCGGGTAACCTACCTGAGCAGCTAGCCCAGTCGGTTAGCTCTCAGTTGGCTATCCTTACGTCAATTTCTAACTCGTCCATGAGGCTCATTTCCTATGCGGCCGAAGGCGGGTAGAGCGGCAGGCACAGGCGTGGCTCTACGGAGACAAGCCTGGCTCCGCTTGTGTCAGTTCTGGAGGCCTTCAAGTCTTCCTTCGACGCTCCCTTTGATGGGTCCTCATTGTTTGGACCCAAGGTTAAAGACACCCTTACCCGCTGTGAGCAGGAGGGAAAAACTTTATCTGCCGTAGGTGCCCGTTATTCCACTCCCTTTCGGCCTTACCCCAAGGCTAAAGGAGGGGGAAAATGTGGTTCCAAATCTCGCAAGTTTTTCTCCCAACAGCAGGAAGATTCCCTTCCAGAGGCAGAGGACGGGAAATTTTTCAGGAGACGCCGTCCCAGAGGCGGCAGAGGGCCCGCAATTCTGGAGACCGCGAGTCCTTTCGTGGCTCTTCAGCCTCCCACACGTCATGAGGGATTGCCCGGCTGTGCTGCTCGGAGCCAGTCGGGTGTCGTTGCCAAGCACCTAAAAGCCTGGGAGTCAATCACTCAGGACAGATGGGTGCTTCGGATCATTACCGGAGGTTACACCATCCCATTCACATACTCCCCACCGTCCAAAAGGATCCCGGGCCCACCACCCAGACAAAGGGACACGGCAGCCGCAGAAGCTTTAAAGCTGCTAGAAAAGGAGTCATCCAACCGGACCCCACAGACCAGATAGGATCCGGAAATTACTCCAGGTTCTTGCTAGTGCCAAAAAAGACAGGGGACCTCAGACCAATATTGGATCTCAGCAGACTGAACCAATCCGTCACTAAATGCAAATTCCGAGCGGTCACGTTACAATCCATTCTCCCATTGTTGGAGAAGGATGTCTGGATGTGCTCCATAGACCTCAAGGACGCCTATTATCACATACCGATACATCAGGCGTCCAGGAGGTATCTGCGCTTCAGCCTGGGAGTCAGTCATTACCAATTTTGCGCTCTGCCCTTTGGTCTCACCACAGCCCCCAGGGTGTTCACCAAGTGTTTGGCAGTAGTGACGGCTCACCTGAGAAGTCTTGGATTCCAAGTGTTTCCCTATCTCGACGACTGGCTCCTGACTGCCACCACCAGGCATCTACTAATGGACAACCTCAAAGCCACCATCTCCCTGGGTATTACCCTGGGGATTACATTCAATTGGTCAAAGTCTGTCTTGCTGCCCTCTCAACGCATAAAGTTTATAGGAGCAGAGATAGATTCAAGATTGATGCGCGTCTTTCTTCCTGCCGAAAGGATCCAAACTTTACAGGAACAAGTTCAAGCTCTGATCTCGAGATCCAAAGCCCCAGCCAGGATGGTCCTACAAGTTTTAGGCTCAATGTCGGCCACGGTTCTTTTAGTTCCTCTGGCAAGATTACACATGAGGATTCTTCAGTGGCTATTGTCAACTCAATGGTCTTTTCAGGACCTTCCCCTCAATCATCACATCATGATTACGGATATATGCAAAAGGGACCTTCGCTGGTGGCTTCAGACATCCAATTTGGATCAAGGAAAACCCTTTGTTCTCCCCTCTCCAGTGGTTACCCTGACGACAGATGCCTCCCAGATAAAGTGGGGGGGGGGCATTGTCTGGGCAGGCTAGTTCAGGGCTCCTGGCTTCCAGACGAAGCTCTTCTCCACATCAACGTGTTGGAGATGAGGGCTGTACTTCTATCCCTACAAGCCTTACACAAGTTTCTTCCTCAGGGCATCATCGCCATCCACACAGACAACATGTCGGTGGTCTGGTATCTGAACAAACAAGGAGGGACCAGATCGTACCCCCTTTGCAGAGAGGCCATGAGAGTGTGGGAATGGGCTGTAGCTACCAACCGCTTCTTGGTAGCGACCCACATCCCGGGAAAGTCAAATATATTGGCAGACAAATTGAGCAGGACAATTCTCTCCCCTCACGAGTGGTCTCTAAACCACACAGTAGCAGCTCAGGTTTTCAGGAGATGGGGGACGCCGTGCTGCGACCTATTTGCAACTCCACTAAACACCAAGTGCCAAAGGTTCTTCTCCTTGACTCCACATCAGGGAGTACCAGCCATGGATGCTCTAGCACAACCTTGGCCAACAGGGCTACTTTATGCCTTTCCTCCAATTCCGCTTCTTCCCAGAGTTATTCAAAAAGCTTCTCAACTGGGGTCTTCAATGATACTGATTGCCCCATACTGGCCTCGTCAGGTATGGTTTCCCTACCTGAAGAAGCATGCAGTGGACGATCCGTGGACTTTAGACCTAATTCCGGACTTGCTAATCCATCAGTCGGGACATCGGCATCAGTCCCTTCAGTCTTTGAAATTGACAGCTTGGCTCCTCCACTTCCGACTTTAGTTAGAAGGCACACACTAGACCCGGAAGTTGTTCACATTTTATCTTCGGCCCACAAACCCACCACTAACAAATTGTACCTTAGTAAGTGGAAGAGGTTTGCTATCTGGGCTCAACTCAAGGGCTTAGACCCTATCACTGCTCCTGTTCCAGAGGTTTTGAAATTCTTAACATCCCTGTTTAATCAGGGATCTTCTGTCTCAACTATTAAAGTCCAACTAGCGGTTATCTCTAAATTCCACGAATCCATGGATCCTCCTTTGATGAGCAGCAGATTATGCAAAACCTTCATTAAAGGTGCGAGCCTATTAAGACCCCCAATTTTTCATCCTGCACCTCCGTGGGATATTGATTTGGTGCTTCGCGCATTAACATCTCCCCCTTTCGAACCAGCTGCTACATGCGAGTTAAAATATCTGTCTTGGAAAACTGCCTTCTTAGTTGCAATTACTTCGGCAAGAAGAGTTTCAGAGCTTCAAGCCCTGTCTATTAAGCCACCGTATTTGATTTTCCACAAGGATAGAGTATCACTTAGGCCTAATCCATCCTTTGTCCCAAAGGTCTGTTCTAGTTTCTGCCTCCAACAATCTCTAGAGCTACCAGTTTTCTTCCCAAAATTCTCCAATGAAGCAGAATACACTCTTCATAAATTGGATGTTCACAGGCAATTACGCTTCTATTTAGACAGGACTCAGCAACTTCGTAAGTCAGACCAGTTGTTTGTGTCCTTCTCAGATAATAAACTGGGCCAAACCATCACAAAAGCTACTATCTCAAAATGGATCAGAGATTGCATAACTCAGTCTTATTCTTCTTCGAATAAGCAACTTACAACATCTATCAAAGCACATTCTACCAGAGCTATGGCTACTTCTATAGCTTTTCATTCCAAGCTCGCTATATCGGAAATCTGTGCTGCGGCTACTTGATCCAATCCGCACACTTTCATTTCCCACTACAAATTGGATGTGGCATCTAAAGGACGAGCTTCTTTTGGTTCCACGGTACTCAGGAGTGTTTTCCAGTGAGCCACCCAGGATTCAGGTGCTAGGGACGCTGTCCCATCAGTCAGAATGTAGGCGAGATAGGATCACATAACATCTTTTACTTATGTACTCACCATAACTTCAGATGTTTGGGATCCATCTCGCCTACATTCCTAATACCCACCCTCCTTCCCCCTGCCTTGGAGATCAGAAGAGATTGAACGGTTTTGAGTTCTACTGTTTATCTTGTTTCATCTGACTATGTTATATAAGCAGGGTGTGCATGTGTGCATGTATGCGGACAAACTAGATCTGGGGGACTGGTAGTGGTGCATCCTGGGATATAGTAAGCTCAGCCAGTAAGAGACTTCGCTCTTTGGCATAAGCGTGCCGAGTCGGAGCCGAGGGATCGGCTCCGAACCCATCAGTCAGAATGTAGGCGAGATGGATCCCAAACATCTGAAGTTATGGTGAATACATAACTAAAAGTTAGCACAGAGAATTACTGATCTTACTCAAAAATATACATTTAAATCATCTGGACCTGCCACTAAATCTCCTCTTATTTTGTGCAACGATTGATTACCCCATTCATATAGTATTATTAGGCAGTCATGTAGTATAGTCTGTTAGCAGGCACTTGTGGAGATTGGATTAGTCCAGTAAATACCAGAATAATCTGTGGAAAAGAGGTCTGCTATTCCCATGCTAGCTGTTAAATATCATGTCCCATTCTTTTAGTGTTATGTTGTTAGTGGAGCCTTTGAAGGCACACCTTACAGGCCTGTAAAATGATTTCTTGTTCTCATCAGTGTGCAAGGCTTGTCTAGATATTGTAAGCTGCAGTGACTTTTTAACATTCCTCATGAATAAACTAACTTTTGATTGTTTTAATATCTCTTATTCTAACTTGGTGATACCTCAGGTATACTACCCAGTGTTGTTTTCCCTTTCTATGCAGTTCTTAAGTTTCTTTTTTCATTATGGTACAGTGGACTGAGAATGCAAATACTTTATCTAGTATGCTTAGTTTGCTGGCGCTGAAATGTACAATGTATGTACTATGCTGCATAAACTCTAAAATGTCCTTATTGTGCTGATGCAAATTTGGCCCATTTTTAATAAAAGTATCACATAAATGCTGGATGTTATAGAATAGGAGTTCTTTACCCAGGTAAGAAAGTCACTGCTGAAGCATTTTTGCCTAACAGTCAAGCTTCTATAAATTTTTTCCTGGTTATATTTACTCATAATTATATGATAATAAATCCTTCTAGCAGAGTAGTAATTCTGAAAAAACTGTGTATCTTCAGTGGTTGTCCAAAATGTGACCTGTTTAAGGATAACACATTTGGTGCTGCTTTTTGGAGTTTAACTAGGTGTTTTGACTGTTAGTTTGGAGAATAAAGATGGGCACTGATATAGGTTAACTACTCAGGATATCATTGTGACAAACAGAAGTGTAGCTCTGCTTGTCTAATTTACAGCATGATTTTTGAAGAAGATAATTACAGTCTCTGGGTTCAGCTAAGAAAATAAATTATATTTACAGGTTTTTAACACGATTTGGGTTTGTGGATGAGTGAAGACTAATTATAGGTAAAACATATTTGAGTACAGCTAGAAGTACATTTTTTAGGAAAAGCTTTAATGGATTCTGATGTGACAATGTCAAGACTATATAATAGTTTTAGTTGGGTCGCTATGTTTTCTACTGCTGCTTCCTGTGCCATTTTGGTGGCAAGAAGAAGATTTTTATATTTTGCTGAAAAACCTGACTGTTGGTGTTGTGTAAAGGTGAAAAAAAAAACAGCACCAGCAATGCTAAATAACAAATGAAGTTAAGTGCGGTATCATTTTTTCCTAGTGTAGAACATTAAAGTTCATCTCCTCTCAACACAGGAAGTGTGCAGCTATGAATGTCTGTCAAAAACAACAGGAACTCAGCACAAGTGTGTAGCTGAAAAGGTTTACTACTAATTTGCTTGATCGGTGTTTAGGTGTGTGAAACCGATCAAACATTCATTCGAGTGAATGGATATTTGTGCAGTTCTCAAAACAGAACTGAACTGGTTGCTGTAGTGTGGTCACAAAGTTAAATGAAGATATCTGAAAATATCTGCAGGGTTAGTAGAGGAAATAACACAGAAATATTTGAGTGACTAACATTAAGATACCAGGAGTTTTTTCTTATTCTGACCAAAGAGAAATGATGTGTTAGTTGCACAAAGGAGTGCAGAGTTATATCCATTAACGTTGTGGGATGTGTGGGAAATTGCACAGCAACAGAGATTGGGATTATGTCGTTTTCCTACTATTATGTAGTCTTGGAGTCAATGTATATAAAGCAGCAGGGTGTGGGGGATACCGATCCCCATATGGGGTCTCTCCCGCTACAAAAAAAAAAACTACAGTTTTTTTTTAAGCTTTAATGTAGAGAAAGGTAGTATTTATTGGCTGTGTTTGATGTTTGTTGTTTCACTCATACATGAGGTCACTCTTATTTGAATTCACTGCTTTACGTACCCTCAGTTTGGTAGTTGAATTTATTTAACATTTGTGATAGAATCTCATGCATGCACGCACACACACACACACACATTTGTATATATCTATATATGCATATATTGACACACACAAAGCTCACATTCTCCCTCAGTATTAGATATTTCATTTATTAAAATCCTGACCCAATATAGTCCATTTATTTTTTGGTATACATACATACTTGAAGCAGTGATCTTTGGTTATCAAAAATGGTGTAATGTAGGAAGAGGTCTACCTTTTCACTCCATCTCGACTCACAATGCAACATGCCCTACTGTTTCAAAGAAACTTATATATAGTGCCTTAAAGGGGACCTGTAATAAGATCTCAATGGGGCCCAATAACATTCCAGGTCTTCTAACTGGTAACGTTTCATCTAAGCTGATCAATGTTAATAACACATCATCTAAGCTGGTCAGTGTGTTGCATATCATCTTTAATGGCTGACTGAGGAAAGATTATGTTATGTCTATGTAAAGTTCTATTGGCTATACCTTTCTAAAAAAGGGTAATGAATATGACATTAATAACTACAGATCTATTACTCTTAGCTCATTACTATGTGAATACTGTGAGATGTATATGACTAAGCTTTTGACTGACCCTACTTTAAGTAGTACTCCATTTAAATTTGGTAGCATGGCTTTACTGTAAGTAAGTCAGTTTTGATACATTTAATAGAGTTTTATGATCAAGTTGCTATTGCTGTGGACATTGGACTAACTGCTGGAGTAGTTTGCTTAGATCTTAACAAAGCTTTTGACACCTTATCTCATTCTTCTATTTTAAAAGTAATATTGGGATATACCAAACATGAAGAACGTGCACGAACGCATATGCCAGGAACATTTAACACGTGGTCAGTATACACATATGCCACTGTAACAGTGTGATGTTTACTGAGCTGTTTTGGATTGCTCTATATCATGAAATACCTGCGTATCTTACAAGTTGTGTTTTCACATTTTATTAAACATGTAATATTTATTCAACAGCATGCACACATAAGTGCATAATTATTATCATTGTTAATGAGGTGACCACTCTGGGAGACACACTGGCAACCTTATTAGGGGCATTATCCACAGTGGAGATTTTTTCAATTTTGCCATCACAAATTACGTGTGTGTGTGTGTGTGTGTGTGTGTGTGTGTGTGTGTGTGTGTGTGTTAGAAGGTATTGGGTTCATTATGATGTAAGAAAGAAATGATCACGTCTCATGCCACATGATAGTACACAGGTGTACTATCCCTTATGTGGATTCAAATGTTAATGTTATTGCACTCCTGCTCAGTGGAGACTTCATTAACACATTGCGCTATTAAAGTGGTTGCAAAGAGAGTACTTTTCTGAGCTCACTAACATCCAGTATGCTAACTGCAGTTCATCTATGGCATACTATTTGCATGATTGATGGCTAAGTCTTTGCACCTATGGCATTGCAGTGGAACACTGGCATTACAAATATGTTGTGCCACATGAACAGTGGAATAAAAAGCAGAAAGTCAACTGCATGTTTAGGTGCTTGTACTTCTGAAATGGTATATTTATGTTTTACTATACTGATGCTGTCATCATCATCCTCTAATGAGGATGATGATGATGATGACAACGATAACAGTGATGAACAGATACAGTCTGGAGCTACAGGGAATATGTCAGGCACAGGGAAGTGTAACTGCCACATTCCCTTCACACAATGTGGACATAGTAATTATGGCTACACTTACCCATGAGAGAGAACCATGTGAGAGTGGACAAGTTGATGGTGACATGGTTGATCAGGGTAGTGTGGTAGCACCAGGTACAGACATAGTGGAATGTCCCCCTAGTCAATGTGAGCAGAAGGTGCCACAAAGGCATGTCAATAGAGATGTTCAGAGAAGGTATGCTTTACAGTCTCCCCCTGAGGTTAGTATGTCAGTAGCTGCCACCCATTGTATGTGCAGGCATTTGTGAATGCACATGCAAGTTCTATAAGGGCCTCAGAAGAGGTTATAAGACCACTACATGTCATATATTCTGACACACAAGACAGCATTTAGTTGGTGTATGACTCCTTAGAAAGGATGGATGACATACTAGACCATGCAGTGTCTGTTCTTGATAATTTGTTGGGGGAGAGGCAGCATCCATGAGGCCAGTCTGCCGTTACATCTTCAGATGTCAGCTAACATATCGGTATACATGACAAATCTCATTAGAGTTCTAGTGCTTCCACTGCTACATCACTGGTAAATGTGTCTGAACCCAGACATGGTCAGCCATGTGGTCATGAGTGTGGACATGGTCATGATGATAGTTCAGCCAGCATATATGCTTCTAGTACACATGGGTGGGGACATCCATAATGAATGTCATACTGTACCATGCATTGCTTATACCTGTCCGAAAATACAGTGCATAGTACTAGCACAAAAGATGAGGATATGTCCCTGCAGACCCACATGCATTACAAGTCAAATGGACGTTGACAACTCACAAATACGCACACACACACACGTGCGCGCGCACACAGGCGCACACAGGCGCACACACGCGTGCACACACACACACGCACACACACACACACACACACACACATGCACGCACACAAATGCACACGTCATCATAGACTTGCTCACATCTGGACATTGCGGCCCTGAAAGTGCATACTTGGTATTACCTCATCTAACACTCTCACACCTTTCTCTGTTGAAGATGTGACCTCCCGTAACCCACCCCCACACTATGTAAATGATGATGACTGTGTCGCACCCTTTGCACAATTTGTGAGTTAGAGTTTCCTATGTCTGATGCACAAAGTGCCCAGCCTATGCATGGGTATTCATAGGTCTTGTTTTTCTTTGAATACATAAATCATTTTAATTTGTGTTTAATCTGCCTACATACTGTAGAAGTTATACTACTTGTAGTAGTAGTAGTATTTGTGTAGGATAGGTTGCTCACCTAGTTATGCAGATGATGCTGACAGTGTCATGCCCTCTAGCTTGGGCTGATTATGTCTGATGCACATAGTGAGCAGGCAATGCATGGAGCTAATTAAAAGTTATTTTTTATACTTTATGACTGCAAATGTTTGTGTCTCTTAACTTATGCGTATGCTCTGTAGTCCTACCTGCATGGAAGATAGTCTTGTTCACCCACCAGTGCAGCTGATGCTGAGACTGTCCTGCCCTCAAGGGGGGTGTTTGAAGTGGCGAATTATGTTTGATGCACAGAGTGGCCAGGAACTGCATGATTAAGCAGCAGTCTGCTATGTCTGAATGCATTATTTTTAGTGCCTGTATTTGCTGGATATGTCAGTCTAGTGTTATGATATTTTTGTGTAGGCACCATCATTTTTACTGTGTGCTTACTCTGTTTATCTTTGTAGTATTTGTTAGTAAGAGTCTGTTCACACACCTTTGCTACTACTACTGGGAACATGCTAGCCTGGGATTGCCTATGTCAGATGCTTACAGTAGCCAGCCAGTGCATGGTTAAGCAAAGCTTGGTTTGTTTGCATGCATCAATGATACAATTTGTATCTGCTGAGCTCTTATGTCAATAAAGTGGTAAGTGCATGTGCTAGTTGCTGCTTCTTAGCCAGTGCCATACCATATTGTGTGCACCTCCACCTGCTATGATCATCCTCTGCTGCATGTGGTGCTGGGAACTGTAGTCTCTGTCAGCTGTATCTGTTCTCTGGGTATAATATTATATAAGATGTCATACATATCAGTATCTTTGCAGAGGTGGCAAGTTCCTTTTGCAGAATACTTCCAGATTATCCAGACAGCAAAATCATGACTTGAATATCCCAGTCACATGCTCTATGATGTTTCTAGTCTGTGCATATGCAGTGTTCTAACCTTGTTCAGTGGGGTTGTGTGAATTTCTCATAGGTGTCAAGAGCCAAGATTCCCACTAGGTGCCCATGTTGGAATTCAACCCTTAAATATCATTGGTAGAGGTCCCAGGTGTGTCATGTGTAGGAATCATGCAAACTGCCTGGGTGGTCTACACACACACATATTATAGACATATTATAGATGATTCCTTGTGCATTACAGACCACCTGGCAGTTGACAGAGTGACACCCTCTTCTGTTCACATAACTCCTTCCCAGTTCACTGGGGGGGGCTTTATTTCAACATTAGTGCTGTCTGTGGCCCAAGTACCTCAGGGAAATGTGGTTGTATTTCAGCATATGTTGTAATTCAATGCTGAAGTGGGATTGATGTGTTCATGTGTGTTTTATAGAGTTCCAAATTGCTCCAACATGCTTTTCTTTTGCTTTGTTATACTGTCACCAGCATATAATTCTGCTAGCATTTGTTTTGTGGCTTGCCATGATGTGCACTGCTGTTTCCTAAATCACAAATTCCCTGCTTTTCACACTCACAAGCTTTGTGCAACAAGCAGGCATTCATAAATCCTGCCTATTATTTCAGCCATTATTTATTATTATTTATATTTATTTTCATTATTTATTATGAATTGTTTAATATTATTTATTATTATTGCTATCTTTGTGATTGTATAACAGGAATTTACTTTTTTTCGACCTTCTGCCTTCAGAACTGATGCACAGTGTTTACATATGGCACACATGTTCACATGCTTGTACAGTGTATCAATGTAGTAGAGGCAGAATGGGGAAATTCGTGTCTCTATAACACTTTCTGCGTTTCATTTTTTTTTTTTATGTTTCTGGGTTACATCCAGGTTTGTTTATTCATCAAATATGAAGAATGAAGCTCGTATGTCTGGCATTATTGACAGAGACGATTCCTGAACTATTTTAAACATGTTACAAGGGACAGGGCAAAAATATGGGGAAAATCAGGAACATTATGCAAATTTATGCACAGTTGACAGATACATTTACCATATTGCCAGTAAGCATATTTTCAGCTGTTTAGAGTTTTGCAGAATGTTTCTGGTTTTCTTCATATTTGTGTTGCCCTTAGTAAAATTATGTTACAAAAGGGTATTGCGCATATGTCAATGCAAAGTCTGACATCTAATCAACACTTGAATAATTAGACCTTTTTGCATTGATATATGTACATTTTGCATTTGGCATACTGACTGGGCAATGCAATCAGTGGGCACTTTTGGAATAACTAATGTCTTTCGGCTTTTCCCAGTTAGGGGTCGCCACAACAGAACTCCAGTCTGCAGATGATTGGTAGTAGATACAATGACCCTTAATTGTATAACATGAATTATAAGATACTGAAAAAATATGCAAAAAAAGATTTGAAAGTATTTATCTGGTGTTAAAAGAAGACAAAGTGAAAAAATGTTGAGGCTAATAAAGGAAGCAGTTGATGAGGTAGTAGCTATGGGAAAGAAATTAAAATAATGTGAATATGTCGAAGGCTTTTGATAGTGCAGAGCATAATTAATTATGGATGGTATTGTAGCTGTACGGGAGTAAAGTGAAGATGTTAGAATTGTTGTGCACAGCTTATGAAAGGAATCATCCAAAGGTTTTGTCGAATGGAAGGGTAAGTGAAAAGATTCATATTAAGAGAGAAGTCCACAAAGGGTACCCAATGAGTGGTCTGTCATTTGCAAGGTTAATGACTGCTATATCAAAGCAGATGGGAAGATAATTCAGGCATGCAAGGTATTCTTTCAGGGGTGAGTGTGAGGCCCCAGTATTAGTATTTTATTCAGATGATGAATTTGGATGGAAGAAATCAGAAATAAATAGATATGAAGGGTAAGGTTAGTCTTGAATAAAAGAACGGGTAAATGAATGGAAGGCGTTATAAAAAAGGGCTGGCATAGTTTTCAGTGATGGAGTTATCAGTGTTAGGAAATTAGATTTGGAAGGTCATTAGGAGAATATTATGGGGGAGATTAAGGAAAGAACAGCCTCATGGAAGACATGTTCACTGTCATTTAGGAAAAAAGATGAATCTGATTACTTCCACAATATTATGAAACCTGCATCATATGTAGCGTGAGTTTTGTTTCCTTGTAAAAATGAAAAGCAGCGATTGCAGATGATGTTTTCAATAAAATGGGAATCAAGAATAAATCGGAGTAAGACTGGTGTTAGTTATTTAGAAGCAAAAAAATGGGTTTAGGGCTGATTAACTCAACAGTATATATGAGTTCCTTGAATACGTTCTGGATATTAAGACACATTAATGTTGAGCCACAGGATTTGATAGCTAGGATTGTGAATAATAAATATAAATAGTTTTTGAATAAAATGAGAATAGTAGGAAGAATAAAATGTAAGTAATGAAGAAAGGGCAGCATATCAACATAATATGTTGACTTGGGACATGACTGAGTTATGAAGGAGATGGAATGAAACGGTAATGAAACATTTCTGTTATGTAGAACCATGGAAGAATTTGAATGATGAAGTAGAAAAGGAAAAAGACAGTGGTTTATCTGGTCTGAGAATTGTTTTACCAGGCATGGATCTTCTGTGGGGTTAAGCTTCCATTTAAGGGTCAAGTGGTATATAAAGTAATATTGGAAAGACTATGGTATGATTGTAAGGAACTAGAAATATCAGAATGTGCCTTTCTGAAATGAGAGAAGGTAAAAAAGTTATGGAACTGGATAGTTTAAATAGAAGTGTTATAAGGCGTGCATGATGTCACTGCATATTGCATTATCTGGTTACTACGAAGATATGACTAAAGAGGTATGAAAATGGGTGCTAGATCTTTTGGAGTAGTGTGGAAAATGTGGAGGGTAAGGGCAGCAAAAGTATTGCTTAACATAAAATGTATATTTTCAGAGATTTTAGTAAGATTAAAATGAGGTTGTGAAAACTTGAACACTTTGGTAAAACTATATACAGATTTCTGTTATATATTAGCAAATATTTAAATATTGGATTACCCAAATAGACGAATATGTAAAATTTGATTTTGAGTATGTAAATAATAATGATAGGTGTCATGGGATCTTTTACATCAACCTCAGTAACCACCAACTCAAGCGATGGGACCTTGGTTTAAAATCTCATCCGAAGGACAGAGCACTCATGGATGCAGCATCCATGAATGCTATACTGCAGTGTTAGTAATGGAAAAATTAATCAGTTCACTGCCCCCCCCCCCATTGTAATGAATGGGAGCCATTGTCTGATATATATAAATGTGTGTGTGTGTGTGTGTGTGTGTGTGTGTGTGTGTGCGTGCGTGCGTGCGTGCGTGCGTGCGTGTGTGTGTGTGTGTGTAGGGTCTATATTATCTTATCAAAGAGGCATTACAGCGAATGCCTCTTCATCGACCCCTAAAGAATGAACAGCCAGTTCCAAGAACGGTCGATTGGAAAAAAAATCACTGATCCAGCCAGAAGCGAAACATGACTACAAACACACTTTGCCTCCCACATCCCCCTAACTAAATATACCAACTCCGAGATCACACTACAGTGGGGAAAGGGGCAAATTTATGCTGATGGCCAAGCCATTTCTTTCCCTAGGAAAAAATCACTGAATCAGCCGTTTGTGGAACTGGCAGTTCATTCTTTACGGGTCGATGAAGAGACATTTGCTGTAATGCCTCTTTGATAAGATAATATAGACCCGTGTGTGTATATATGTGTGTGTGTGTGTGTGTGTGTGTGTGTGTGTGTGTGTGTGTGTGTGTGTGTGTGTGTGTGTGTGTGTGTATATTTACTTTATGGTTGGATCAATACATAAAATATTGTAAGCATCATTTGATAATTGTTTAGTGTGAAACTTAAATATGTGGAATTCAATTAAATTCACCTTCTTAGAAGCAATACAACTTATCTAGCATTTTTCTTATTATATATAATTATGGCCTTGGGGTTCTCTGCAGTACAAGATTCTGTTAATTGTGAAAATAAGATGCCCACTACCAAATAAATTAGTGGTATTGGAGGAATGTATAGCGGTAGATATTTCCCCCACCACCTTGGGGTTCTTCATGACATAATGTATATAGTTATTTCTTTACTAATAAAAATGTTCTGCTTCTGTTCTGGTCTACATTATGGCGGTTTGAAGTTAGATTATTTTCTAAGCTTGAATATGTCTTTATATTTTCTAACAATTATTTATCAGTTGAAATTATTGATTTATGTAACACTTACCCTGAGTCATATTTAGTTGCATTTAAGAACCATAGTTATTATAATATACAGGCATATCACTTTTGGATTACAATGTCAAGCCATCTAATAAGGTCATTACTATCTGTCAATAGGTTATTTAGGCATGAAATTACTTAGTGTCAATGTTAACAGCATAAGAGCCCATATTAAGAGAGTTCATCTTTGCACATGGGTCAGGGCACATTCACCAGATATTTTAGCCTTACATGAAGCCCACCCTTCTCCTACTAAACATTTAAAATTGTCAGTCTGGTGATATGATCTGACTGTTTCCTCATCCCACCCTTCTGCTAAATGAAGACAATGGCGTTATTGGTAAAAACATGCTTGCTGTTTTGTCTTACGTTGTAGATAATTTTGTGTTCAGGGTGGGGGATTATCTGGGATAGTTTTACGAACAGTGGGAAGAATATTGGCTTTAAATTTAATTAGCATATATCTATATCCAACTCTAGGTGTGAACGCAGAAAAACAAATATTTCATTACATTTAAGAAAGAGGCAGAATAACTGTTATATTGATGAGGAATTTTGTGCTACTGCAGCTTATAGTAGTAGTGTGATCATCCTGACTCTCTGTCTGAGCAAAATACCTCAAATCATGAGCAGAGGAAATGACATCAACTGGGTTGCAGGTTTATAACAACCTTCTTGCTCCACATTTTATACAGCACATTCAATGCTTTAGTACCACAATAGTACCATAAATTGGATAGATAGATTTTTCTTAAACAGAGATTTGCTGGACCTTTCCCCATAAGACAGGGTAAATCCATGTTCCTATTCTGAACTTGAGACTCTTAGCTGTTATCTTTCAAAGATTAACTCTCCCCACCTAGGCAGTGGAAACTATACCCTTATTATTCAAAACGGTCAGATCTGAAGCCATGCAGGAATTTATATTGGCACACAAAGGAGAACAATATCAGCACATTATCTCTGGGATGCTTGTAAGGGATTCCTACATGCTTAATTAAGATCCTGGAGAAATGGATTTAGAAGTCCTGGAACACAGAGCTGGAACAGTTACAAGCTGAATATAAGAAAGCACTAGAGCAGAGGTCCCACATTTAAGATCTCCTCTCCCCTTAAGCAGCTTCATCTTATTAAATCTTGGATAGAAGAGATCATTGACAGGAATACAGAAATAGCTCTTGATAAACTTTGTTTTATCAAATGTCCTTGCAGGGCTATTCTAGACTAGCTAAGAAGTACAAGACAAAAGCTAGGCATTCAGTACTACTACGTTCTCTAGTGGAGAATGAGACCATCATATCTCAATGGAGAAAATCTTAGAGACATTTAAAATATGCTATCAAGTGTTCTATACTGGTTCAGATTAACAAATTTCATTCTCTGTGATATCAGACACAGGTCAGCATAGCCCCCCCCATTCCTGTGTTTAACAGAAGACTAGATTCAATTTATAAACTGCAAATACTGAATAAACAACCAAAGAGGTGACCATAGAACCATTCAAATGCCAGATTATTCTTGTCTCCAGGATCCTTCAACCATGAACGATAAATGAACGTGAAAAATTTTGCTGAGCATAAAAAGGTTTTGTATAAAATAAAACGGATTATTTTATTAAAACATGCTACAGGTAAGCACATTCACATAAGCTTCATCAAACCGTTAAGATTCAAAAACATCTTCAATTAAAACATTTTATATAAATAGGTCACGTGTTAAACAAACTAATTAAATTCAATTAAACATTTAAAGTTGTATCCTGATTTAAGGTTAGCTAGAATACCTCGCTGATGTTAATAGCACGTCACGTCCCTCCATAACACAGCCGAAGCCGGCCACAGCTCAATTGGAATTACTTTCAATTCAAACAAGGAATAATGCATTATTCACTTGAGCGCAGATAACTCAAATATCAAAATACATAAATACAATGCGCTCATTATTTATATGCATTGCAAAGCCATGCTAACCAGATAGAACATTACGAAAGCTTGTCCTTGTCTAATTAACCAGATAGTATGTGTTGTTAAAAAATACATATATATGTACTTCCTAAAATAAAGAAAGTTACCCCACATCTAACAGAGTGGTAAGAGTTTTAAAGCTTGGCTCTGTCATATGTAAATATTCTAACTTACAACGAGCAGTTATCAAAAACTAGTATGTTATTATAAAAAGTAAAAAGTACAAAAGTGATCATATTTTCTATTGTCTAACCGCTATGGAGCAAATAGCAACGCCATTGATCATGGGCGCTCAAGTATGGAAAAACAATTCCGTTGCAATATACAAAATATGAAATACAATTAATAAAACAGATTATATGTAGTGTATAAATAGCGAGTAAAATATCCAAACTATATAATAGAAATAAGGATGATCCATAACCTTTCTGGCATTGTGCGTTATAGCACTGACTCACCCAGAAATCATAATAAAATTAAATATGTATATAATAAATTAGAACACTAACAATAGCATCAATGAATTACTCAAAAGTAAATAAAACCAACTTTCTATGTATCTTCAGAAATTCTGTTCTTACCCTGGTTTTGGATAATATCCTAAAACCAGACGAATTATTGGTCTTTAACATAAGACATAACCCTGCTGTAAGCAGGTATAATAATACATTATGGTAAGCACAAAGTCATAATCTCGAAAATGTCGTGTCCAAACATTACCATCTCATAATTCACTGAATCTAATATTCAATAGACAATTTTGCAGACAATTGTTCAGGACTAAGTCACATTAATTTCAAAACAAAATAAATCCACATAGATGATGAAAAATGTATAAAAAATAAATAATAAACAATAAATAATGAAGAATAAACTTGAAATAAATATAAATTTACCTAACTTTAAGACATCTAGCTTTTAATAATGGTTTAATGGAATCTCATTCATTCAGCCCTTTGCCCTTGTCTGCCCTCAGTCTCATAATCCAATTAATTTCTTTAGTTTCTGTGTGATTACGTATGTTACCTTCTCTAATGGAAGGCTGAATAAAATCAATAACTTTAAAGGTAAAAGTATGTTCGTAACCCATAGGTGCAGCGTGCTTGGCTAGGGCGTTATTTAAATGTTGAATCCTAATGGCATATAAATGTTCACATATCCGAGTACAGAAAGATCTATTAGTTTTACCAACATAGAAACACTGGCATAACTGGCAAGTGGCTAAGTAAACTATATGACAAGTACTGCAATCTGCTGAGACGTGAAACTTAAACCTCTGACACGTATCTGGATGCACAAAACTGTCTCCTATCTCAATATAAGTGCAATAATTACAACTACCACATGGGTGAGTGCCATTAGATAATTTTGCAATGGTCTTAACCTTAGTATTACAAAGTAATCTTCTAAGGTTAGGTTTATTTTTATATAGAAAGCATGGTTTCTCACCTACGATATTTAGTATATCATTATCCATGGTGAGAACACGCCAATGGTTACTTATTAAATCCCTTATCTCGTGCACATCACTCGTAAAAAACATGGGTATTTTTAGAACGTGTGATTTACTATCAGTATGTTGCACTTCAGTGTTAACTTCTGCAGAAAAATAGGGTACTGCTCTTTCTTCCCTTAATGTATTAATATTGATCAACCCCTTTGTGATTTCATAATTTTTATAACCATGTTTCAAAAGTCTTTGTTTGAATGAATTAATCTCATGCTGATACCCTTCATCGCTAGCATTTAAGCAAGAAATGTGCATGCTTTGTCCTCTTATAATATTCCTAAAAATATAATCCGGGCGCATGCTATATCGCAAACAGAGGGAGTTCCGATAGCATTTTTTCCTGAACACTCCAGTATTAACATAAGTGTCCATAACACATTCCACGTAAACATCTAGATATTCAGTCTTGGTCCTAGAAAAATTGGATGTGAATTTCAGATACGTAGTCATACTATTCATATATGCTATATATTCAGCCAGTTCCTCAGACTACCTTCCCAAATCAAAAAGACGTCGTCCACAAAACGATGATAAAAGTGGACTTTATCCTGGTAACATCTATTTATAAAGAGTTGTTCTTCCTCCCAGGCAGCTAAAAACATGTTGGCGTAGCTATTGGCACAGGATGTGCCCATAGCTACGCCATCACGTTGGATGTATATGTTCTGCTCATGAATGAATACATTATTCTCCAATATAATTTCTAAAAATAGACAGATAAGGTCTATGTTTGTCAGTATATTCACTATGTCTAATCAAATAGTTTTTGATTGTGGTAACTCCTAAATCATTAGATATAATAGTAAATAAAGATTGTATATCTAAAGTTACAAAGATCATATTTTGACTCAGCTGAACTTCATTACAAAAACTATAGAGATCTAATAAGAACTGTTTAGAGTCTTTTAAGATAAATTGATTCTTATCTATCACAGGTCTCAGATGTTTCTCTACACACAAAGAGAAAGGTTCGGTGCACCATCCCCTACCTGAGACAATAGGTCTCATGGGGGGATTTGCACCGTCTTTATGGATTTTTGGAATCCCCTATTCCTAAAATTCATAAAGACGATGCAAATCCCCCCTCTGTACTCTAAAAGGAGCACTACCCTCTATTTCTCCAGTCATGATGTCTTGTCTGAAGGAATCTCATTAAAACCTTGCAGATAATTGTCACCAAAATCAGATATCACACACCCCATCTGCATCACACTGAAAGGCACTGAAAGTTATCTCATTTGATCTGCAGGTGCAAGCTAAGATAGTATAGGCACAGGATTATTATTATTATTACTATTATTATTATTATGGTTCACAATGGCACTTTAAGGTTTGAAATATGGTGGTCCAATATCCTTGTACATGCTGGTAAGAAATCAGGCACTATAGACACTCTATTTAGAGATTGTTATATGTGGAATTACAAATCTCCACCTAAATGCATGTAGTAGACTGCATATGGGCAATGCTGTCCACAGGGACCCAAGCATATGAACAGCATTAGATATAATTGGACAAATATTTAGCAGGTTTTCTTGTCATGCAATTTGAGCAATTCTGAAACAGTAATGCTCTGTACAGATTCAGATGAATTTTCACAAGGCTATACAAAGACAACAGTCATACTATGGAACAACTTGTTCATAGGTAGGTGCTAGGCTATTGTCCCTAAGGCCTATATAAGCCTAGCCAAAAAGGTACCCTGGCTTTCGCCACCCAAGAAAATTATTTTCCTGTGCCCCTGTCGAGCAGAGCCCAAGAGGTGATCCCCGGGGTGAATTTCCTATTTCCCATCAAATCATCAAGATTTTTCTTGAAGAGTGCTAATGAGGAGCTTTGTTTGATATAGATAGGTAGTTTGTTCCAGAGTATGGGAAGTCTCTGGGACAGGAATCTATCCCTCCAGCATGTTCTGTTTATTGTGGTGACAAGGTTTAGGTCCCTAGAGCATGTAGCTCGGAGGTATTTCTTTAAGTGGAGCATGTCCAACAGCTCTGGGTTTGACATAGCTCTGCATGTTAGGCAGAGATTGCCTCTGAGTAGGTGATATGTGACAGATGTATAGCAGCAACATCTGAACCTGCCACAGCTAAGCAACATGTCACATATACCTGCTTTTAAGTGCTATTGTAGTTGCTCACCGTAATATAAAATAAATTAGACAATGCTTTGAATTGTTGTGGTAAGGTATTTTGAGTGGGGAACTGCAAGAATAAGGCAACCTTATCATTATTTAGCAATTCCCTAGGCATGAACACAAACATTCAGCTGAGTTCATATATGCAACAAACACAGCACAGTTGCATGGCACTTACACATTCCTGAATAACACTGCTGTCTTGTTTGCCTCATTAGCATATGCTGAGATACTCATTTTAATAATGTTGCTCATTTCCATGACATTATACGACTGTTAGCATATACCATGCCTGACAGTGCCACTTGGCCTGACCACATCACAGAGCTTGCTTCTCTGAATCACACACATCCTGTGCATGGCTGCTTGTCATGAAAATCTACTTAGCATGATTTGGCAACATTTTCTAAATCATTTCTTCATTTCTGCAGCATAGCATTAGACTGACTGGAATTGTTGACTTTGCTACTTGTCACACAATAAAAATTATTATACATTACTACCTCTGACTTTAAAGCTGGAAATTCCACTTGCTGAACTACTGCATTTGGAAAATGAATGGCAGTAATGTGCTAGCATTAAATTTGGTTAAAGTCAAGGCCTTTGACACTATCCTCCCACTCAGGCATCACTGATAGAACTCATATATTTAAAATAGGGGAATCCACCTCCTCCAGCAGACCCGTAACCAGTGGTGTTCCATAGGGATTGGTTCTGGGACCCCTACTGTTCAGAATCTACTTCTCCAAAGTACAGGCTAAAGCTAAAGGACTGTGACTGACAAAGTTTGCTGATGACTGCAGAGCGATCATTGAATCCCCCAGCGATGTCAACATCCTACAAAAAGGTCTTACAGAGACTAATAATTGCTGCCAAACTCATGGTCTTAAACTTAATGCAAAAAATGCATTGTCATTCCCTTCAGCAAGAGTGATGTTCCTGCAAACTACCACAGCAATAGCAATATCCTAAGCACATAGTCAGTAGTGAGAGATCTGGAACACAGGTTGACCGCAACCTTAACTTCGATCAACATGTCCCCACAGTGGTAAGAAGGCATTTTATATTGCTCTTCTCATAAGTAAGGGCATTGCCTTCTGAATAAAAGAGGTTATCAGGCCAATAATAGTATACAATGCTCCCTTTGGTATGTACCTTTCCAAACACCTGCACCAATTGCAGAGACCACAAAGGCTCCTTATAAAGAAAATTCAGAGTCTTCAAGATCTGTCTTATGTGGACAGACTGAAATCATTACCACTTTACTCTGTGTCATACAGACTGCTCAGAGGTGACCTATGCCTTACATACAGAGCAATCTCTGACCCAGCTTTAATGGAAATGCTGCACATTTGCAAGTTAAATGCAAATGGGTCACTCACTCAAAGGACTTTAACCTGGTATGTGACATCAATAGAACTTGCTGGGGGGACAGATTTGTTTCACAGAGGTCTCACAGAGGTTGCCCCACCTTTGGAACGAGCTTTCTATTCATGTCAAACAAAGCCCCTTGTTGGACCTACTTAAGCATAATTTGAATGACTGGATGGGTAGCCAGAAATTCACCCCAGCACTTTCACCTGTGTGCCTCTTGGATAGGGGCAGTACGTATTGATTTTAGTGTCTATTTGAACCAGACACCCTTGGGAACACAGGTTGAACTTGGCTAGGCTTTAATGGAACACCAAGGCTGTATAAAACGAATCCAAAAAATACCACACAGTTGAGAAAGAAATACACCTTTATCACAAGACTGTGATAAAGGTGTATTTCTTTCTCAACTGTGTGGTATTTTCTAGGCTTTAATGGCCCTGGGGCCATTAGTCTAGTACCCCCCTATGATCACCAAGAGATATATGCATATTTATCTCAAAGAAAAGCATCACAACTTTAAGACTGGCATTTTGTTAACCTTCAGTTTTTCATTACAACATTTCACTAACTTGAATTGCCAACGTCAGTCTATATCATACCACTTCTTTTTAGTAATGTGTAATAAAAAGGGGTACTCAGAGCTTTTTGTTCTTACATACTTCCTCTTATATATATTAACTCAGACTTTAAAATATATTGAAAGAGGTGACCTCAGCTGCTGAATTGCTATGTCAGGAAATCGAGTAGTGGTGACCCACCAGCATTAAAATCAATAGCAGGAAAATACAAACTGGTAAATTAGTTGAGTCACTCTAACATATAGTGTCATGCCATGGTATTTTTTCCATAATTATTATGGAAGCAGCACAATATGTCCTGCAGTGTAGCTCCCTACAGAGCTGAAGCAGTAAATGAGAAATGTGTCTAAGATTAGGAAGTGGGCTTAAAAATAACAAACCTCATTGGTCACTAAGTGCCTCAATGGTGTACATTAAAACTCATGGCAAGCTCACTGAGAAAAGCAAGAGTGCATACTTGTATCATTAAATTCACATTAAGGGAAAAAGCATTTTATAACATTGGGGTTTTTAACTCACTGTGCTGTACTTGAACAAATAAATGGAATTCTACTTTTCTGACACTTTTCTGACACTGCGGATGTCAGCTAGTAAAACGTAAACATGATTTATTTTCTGCATAGGATTATATTTCAACCTAGTGATAAAGTAACCTGGAATTCACTTCTCGTACAACTGAAAAAATGAAAAATAACTTTTGGGTCTGATCACTAGTTATAACAAGTCACTAAGTGAATACTGTCATATGTATGCAAGAAAAACATAGTTTGGTAAAAGATTTTTGGCAAGGGGCAATCCTTATTTGATGGAGTGCTTCACACACCCCCTTCCACCTTTGCAGAGCAGGTATAGGCCCTCCATAATACTGGCAACTGATGCACAGGTGCTCCAGCTACTATATATCTTCCTGTTAGTCCTAAAGTTTATGGTGTTCAACTCTAGTACATTTTCACAGAGAGAAAAGCTAAGACACTGGCCCAGGACAGTAAAGGAATGAGTTTTTCTAGACGAAGGTTATTTCCTGCTCCATTACTTGTTAGACTACCTGTGGGACTGGAAGCTTCTGATTTCAAAATGCTCCTGCTTTCCTTTTTAATGTTATAGGTTAAGAGATTTGAAAAAAAAGTATCAGTATGTATGAATTCAGGGCATCAGTGAGAGAGAGTGCAGGGATTTCGATCCCCAGTACCGACACATCCTAAGTGGTAGCAGCACTGGATCAATTGTTCTTATGTCACCAAGATGTGCATTCCTCCTACAGCTTACACCTCTTTTTCACTTGCAGTACTAACTTTGATTAAAGGTTTTACTAGGGGAAGTAATCTGCACATTTTGACATGGAGATGTTCTCATCCCTCCCTCCCCCCAATATACAAACATATACCTACAAACAGGTTGATAGCCACAGAGAGTAGATCTAACAAGAAATGGCATGAATCCTTACATAGACTGTTTTCTTGCTTTTCATGTCTCAAACTCTCAGTAATAAAAAACAATGCAGTAACCCTTAAAAGTCACATTTAAGGACAACAGTCTATATCACACTTCATGAAGATGGTCAAACAGGTCCAGTGCCCATTTTTAAAGTATTCTAATACCCTCAAAAGCAGGTATTGCTCAATATTAGACTTTCAGAAGCTATAATGCCATCAGTCTTTGGAAATAGGCCTCAGAATACCTTTGGGTGGTCCAGAACTGTCCTAGACCACCCATCCAATCTGTATTATTACTTACCTGTAACATGTTTTCTAACATTCTCTAGATCATGCCCCCACTAACTATGGCATTCATTTTTATGGATTGTACATTTAGGTCAAGATAAGCATTTTAACACATTAGGCTCCTTTCAAACCTACACAAAAATATTTTCCTTTCTTTCAAGAGCAGCTCATCTATAGGTTAATTTGTTCTGCGCTTTTTTTTAAGGATGCCAGTTCTAGTGGGACACTTTGGGCATTATTTACATTACTAATGATGCCAACATGAGAAAAGAATCTTATGGGTAAATCTCCATTAAAAATAGTGACTCAGTTAGTTTTATAATGTATCAAGATATAGTAGTAATGACTAGTAATACATGCACTGACCTGTTTTTCATGGTTATTATAACCTTTTGTGAATCCACACCATTTTAACCTTGTACCTGGAGCAAATATTCCTGGCAGTTCATAACTGATCTTATCTGTTATAGACATTCCACAGCTGAACACTTACAAAATAACACTTTATCTACCACTGCATCAAAACAGGTCATTTATTTTCAAACAAAGCTGTTGCTACTGTATGTAATTTAGCTAGTCTAATTTTCACTAGGTGCATTATTTCAAAACATTGGTCGGTTCACTTTAAGTTTGTGTTTATTTGCCAGTAAAGCATAAATAAAGAATACTGCATATATTAAACCTCATTACAGCATTAGGAAGAGTGGAATACTAATGTAAACCATGCTATTGAACCACATTTACTACCGAGTATAGAATTTACTTAAGATTCTGAACAGCTTCTCTTGCTTATTCTCAGAAATGTCATGTACTTTAAAAATCCATATGAGGAATCACTAGACCATTAAGAGTAACATTATAATTAGCAGCTTATCTAATATACTAAAAACAAGAAGTCAATGAAAACAAAAACACGGGGATGTGAATATCATTTACTTACAGCAATGTGAGTGAAAGGTTTCACTCAAATCCAGAAAAAAAAACAATCTGAATATGAAATTTTGTGAATTGTTAGAATTAAAAGCACCTGCAATATTTCTGAATGAATATTTAACCAGATCATATCTGCATTCCTAAAAGGTAACAATTTAGAAAGAAATAAAGTTAGTAAAAGAAAACCACACCATCCATACTGTATTCTGCAAATACACACACAGACATATATGTAAGCAATGTATTTCAGCTTTTCCTGGTTAGGGGTTACCACAGCAGATCACCAGTCTTCAGATTGATTGGCAGTGGTGTTTTTATGATGTTGAGTTCCCAGCCTGGCGCCCAACCTTCACAGAAGGCACACACATATACACCTACTTGCAAGTCTTTAAAACTCACTCAGCTGCAGGGAGGACATGCAGTCTCTGCACAGAAGGAGGTCCGGCTGAGAATCAAACCAAAGAACCGCTTGCTGTGAGGTGACAACAATAAGTGTGTGTGTGTGTGTGTGTGTGTGTGTGTGTGTGTGTGTGTGTGTGTGTGTGTGTGTGTGTGTGTGTGTGTGTGTGTGTGTGTGTGTGTGTGTGTGTGTGTGTGTGTGTGTGTGTGTGTGTGTGTGTGTGTGCGTGTGTATATATATATATACACACACACACACACACACACACACACATATACACACATATATATATATATATATATATATATATTGAAAAATACTATAAACAAAATATCATGACATGAATCTGTTGATGTGTCCAAAAATGTAATGTCAACAGTACAGCCTGGTGCATGAAGGCCTAGATGTTCATTATATTGATCACTGTCACAGTAGCCTTAGCTATATGGGTTATATCCTGCCAAGATGTTCATCATTCTTTTTGCTGCAGTAACCTATGAGATGTATTCTGCCAAGACCAGCACCCAGCCAGCTTCCTAAAGCTGTAAGCCTCTTCTGCACAGTCACTCTCGCTTGCCTACAGGCTAATCCATTTTTGAGGGAAGTATAAAAGCAGCCAGAGTGACTAAATATCTTCAGTACATTTTTGCAGTCTCATGCAGATGTATTTCTGGGACTTCTCCAGTGCAGCAGTCAGCAAAGGCTTCCCATCAGACAGATAAGACCCTTTTTTGGGGACTCCTTCCACACACATTAATTACAATTTGAATATTTTTAGTGGTTTACTATGCTTGTGGTAAATTGTTGTGCGTCACTTTTAGAATACCATCTTTTAAAGCACATTGGTAGACATTCATCAGTTACTGTTACTGTCTCTCTCTAGGGGTTTCTTCCTAAGATTTATTTGTTATTTAGTGCGCTGGGCTATATTTAAGCGTATTTATTGGTTTTAACATGCTTTTGGACAGTTGGAAAGTATTTTTCCAGGAGAATAACTGAATTGTACATGAATGCTTCTGATTGCACTTGGTTTGCTTAGGTTTTGCACTAGTTTACAGGGCAGCTAATTTATTTAATTATGTCTGTCTTTTGTGTTACTTTGTTGTGGGATAAATTTGAGTGGGCTGTGTGCTGCTTATGCTTACTAATACAACTTACCTTCTGACAGACTTCTTCGGGCACACTTTACTGGCAAAAGACTTCTTCCACAGCTCCAACATGAATACATACCCCAGTCCAGCTAGACCTCCTACTAATGTACTCCTAATGTACTTAACAAAAAAAAAAAAAAACACTTGAAACATGAGTCCATGCCTCCTGTGCAAGACTATTACTATGCCTCAGCCGATGGGGGTAACTCTGCAGTGGCTACTACCAGTTCCTCAGACCACTTACCTATTTCCTCAAATCCCTCTGGTATACCCTTGCCAACCACTACAGACCAGGGATCAGACACATACTTTGGGGTTGTTCCAGTGCCCTTTTTGGGCATAGCAGAAACATCCAATTTGGATACAGGAGATAATTCGAGAGAGAATCTTCTTGAGTCGTCCAGGGAAAGAGAACTACTTCCCCTAGTGATGTGGACATCCTCCTAGAGGGTCTCACCCAAACAAATGAATAGTGCCAGAAACATGGCCTCAAACTGAATGCCAAAACATACATCATCATCCCCTTTGAGGAGAGTGATATCCCCACAGATTATCACATTGATAATAAGGTCCTAAGCACGCAATCATTCGTGAGGGACCTGAGCACCCAGGTGATAGCAAACTGACTTTTGGCAACCATATTCCCTCCGTTGTTTGGAAAGCTTTCTACATGGCCCACGTCATTAGTAAGGGTATTTCATCCATGGGCAAGGAGGTCATAACATCCCTGTATTCTTCCCTTATAAGTCCCATTATTGAGTACAATGTCCCTTTCAGCATGTACCTTACAAAGCACATGCAGCAGTTGGAGACACCACAGAGGTTCTTCACCAGGAGAATCTAGGGCCTCAAACATCTGCCCTACATAGATAGGCTAAAGACCCTGTCCCTCTCCTCAGAGGTGACCTCTGTCTGGCATACAAAGCAATCTCAGACCCACCTTGATGGGACTGCTGCATATCCGCAAGTCAAGCTCTATTCGAGTGACCCGCACAAACGACCTCAACCTGGTCGGTGACATCAATAGGACCTATTGGCAGGACAGATTTTTGTCCCAGAGACTCCCCCTTTTGTGGAATAGACTCCCTGTCCACATCAAGCAGAGTATCTCATTAACCCTTTTTAAGCTCAGCCTTTAAAACTGGATGAAGAATGGAAAATACACACTTTGGATTCCATCTGTGTCCCTGGTGGACAGTGGCATAGGGTGCTGACTTGTTAGAACATGAGCTAAATTCTTGGCTAGGCTTGTAAGGGTCTCAGGGCCAATAGCCTAGTAACTTCCTATGATCCTATAGGATGATATGCTGTCCCATATCCATTCTCCCCTTAGAAAAAGAAACAGGAAGTTGCTCATACTGAAAATAAAGAAATGGTTCCCATGTGTAAAAGTGACGTTAGTGCCTTAGTCAGGAGTTTATTACAGTCAGTGAACTCTGGGTGCTGTATGCCTTCTTCTAATACCACTGCTCCTTCTTTAAAGGAAGAAATGGAGCACAAAGGATTAGTCCATATAAAATCATTTTAGCTAGCAGATCTAGGAGACTCTCTCTCCTTCTCTCTGATACCCTCCCTGTGGGAGGAATAAAGATACCTTGTTGAAGTTTCAAGTAGTTTATTCAGTTAAGTAAGTACGGTAAATGTATGAATGTTCTTGTTTTAGTCATTAAGAGTCCTTATCAGGGGTTCCATCCCTCCTATCCCATCTGTGGTTTCAGATACACATACAGAAATCCTGCCTGACTCCATCACACAGGATTGTGTTTTTAGAGTGCCTTAGATACACTCTCATGCAAAAAAGCCTTTTGACCTCAAGACAAATTAGAAACATATCAGGAAATATTCAGAACTTTTCACATCTGACTCTTGCTTCAGTCAGAGAATTCCTCAGAAGCCTAGGCCTTATGGTTTCTATTATCCAAATGGTACCACTTGCCAGGCTACAAATGAGAAAGATTCAATGGTTCCTAAAAACATGTGGTCCCAGCATCTTCACCCTCAAGATTATCAAATTACCAAAGCTAGTTACAAAAACAAAATCGCTACTAATTCTAAAGACAACCACAAAGCATTCTGTAGCTGTGTCAAGAATCTCAATGGCAACACTCAGCTCTGCTCTGAGTTACAGCACAATGGCACTAAATATACAGAACCAACTGATATTGCCAACATCCTGGCAGATAGGTTCAGTGCTAACTTTACCCCTCTCTCATCCCCTAAAGGGCCCATCTCTATACCGGAAGAATGCAAAGTTCCTGTAATCACGGCTGCACAAGTAAAAAATACACTCTCCAAAGCCAAGAACACAGCATCCATGTGACCTGACAACATCCCAGGCTGCATTCTACATGAACTATGGAATGAACTGGCACCTCACTTAAGTACCATGTTCAATCATAACCTCACCCCAGTCTTTGTGCCCACTGAATGGCGCACAGCAATGGTTAGCCCACTCCATAAAGGGGGAGGGCACCATAGACCCTGGGAACTTCCACCCCATTAGCCTGACAAGCCTGGTCTGCAAGGCTATGGAACGTATCATCATGGAACTTATAAACAATGATATTGGTAATCTCCAAACTCTGGACCCTACCCAGTTTGGGTTTATAAAATGCAGATCATGTCTCCTAAACCTGATAGACTTCTTTGAAGTGGTCACCAAAGCCATAGATGAGGGTACGGTGGTTCACACAGCCTATCTAGATTTCGCCAAGGCTTTCGACACCATCCCGCACTCTGGAATTATAGATAAACTCACTAAACTAGGTATAAATCCCTATGTCACAAGATGGGTTGCCAACTGGCTCACTGACAGAACCCACACTGTGAAAGTAGCAGACTCTAAATCCAACTTCAGACCAGTGACAAGTGGAGTACCACAGAGCTCAGTCCTAGGTCCTCTCCTGTTTGTATCTACTTCTCTGAAGTACAGACTAACACAAAAGGTCTTTGGCTAACAAAGTTTGCTGATGACTGCAAACTAAGAGCCATAATCAAAACTCCTAACGATGTGAACATCCTACAAAAGGGCCTCACTGAGACAGATGCCTGGTGTCAAAGCAATGGCCTCAAGCTCAATGCCAAAAAGTGCATTGTCATCCCTTTTGGTAAAAACTCTATACACATGAACTACCACATAGGCAGTAGTCTACATAACACTGAAAGTGTGATAAGAGACCTTGGGACACAGGTGGACAGTAGTCTTTCCTTTGATAATCACATCAGCACAGTGGTCAGGAAATCCTTCTACATGGCACACCTCATCACAAAAGGTTTCTCATCTAGGAAAAAAGAGGTTCCCCTCTACTCATCACTCATTAGACCCATTATAGAGTACAATGCCCCTTTTGGTATGTACCTCACAAGACATCTACAAACACTGAAAAGGCCACAGAAATACCTCACAAAGAGGATTACCAGCCTCAAACAGATGCCCTATGTGGACCATCTCAAAAAACGCCAGCTTTACTTTGTCGCAGGATAGACTCTTGTCCCAGAGACTTCCCATACTCTGTTACAAACTACCTATCTATATCAAACAAAGCTCCTCATTAGCACTCTTCAAGAAAAATCTTGATGATTGGATGGGAAATAGGAAATTCACCCTGGGGGTCACTTCTGTGGCTCTGCTTGACAGGGGCACAGGAAAATATTTTTTTTGAGTGGCAAAAGCCAGGGTACCACTTGGCTAGGCTTATATAGGCCATAGGGCCAATAGCCTAATACTTACCTATGAACCTATGAAATCCCGGTGCTGGGATTTGAAAACCTTGAACTACAGTGGCAGAGGGTGTAGCTGGCCCTCAATCCAGAACTCTCTCATTTAAAAAAGTTTTGTTTCACTATTCTTGAGCAGGTATGTATAGACAAAAGAGGGGGTGATTACAAAAACCAGGTTGAAATGAGAGGTGTACTGGCAGATAAAACTGGGGGCAGATAATGCACCTGGTTTAAATGAACACATAAATATTGTGTTATTTAATAAATAGGGACTTAAAGGGTTAAATTTCCCTGTTGTTGTGAAGTGATTTTAAACTGATGTTTTAATAGATTTATCATTTAATTAATTGTTTAATTGTTTTAACATTTTGTATTTAACTGTTGTGGTTCAGTGGTACCTTTATTCTGAGGAAGTTTTTACGAAAGCGGAGATTAAATATTTGTATGCTAAAGTCGGTTTGGTTTTCTGTCTTCTGGTGGAATTTTTTGGTAGAAATGCAATAATGTTAACTAGCTAGTAACAGAAAACTGTAAATACTTACAGATGTAAACATTGTACTGTTGCTTCTTCTGCCACCACATTTGTATTATGTAAATATTGCACTGTTGTCTCTTCTGTTATTACACTTGCATTACAAATTGTGTATTACTTTATATGTATCAAATGTCCTGTTATTGGAGGTTTTCTTCCCAAGCCTCCACCAAAAATAGTTTCTATGCCCCATCGGGCATGCCTGGTAAACAAATGTCAAACATATAAATAGAAAATAAATAAAGGAGATAAGAAGGCCTGCAATTGAAAGTCATATGTTGACAAATGGAAAAGATTTTCTGGTTAATGCCTAAGCAATAACCAGGGACCCTTCAGGGAGTGTGCACCCCTGGTGCTTAAATATTTGTATAAGTTACTGTCACCTGGCCTTTCATATTTTATTTCAGCTTGTCTGCCAATGGATCCCCTTCTTTCTTCTCTGTTTGTGGTCAAACAGTCTAGGAAAGGGGTGATACATATAAAATCCTCTCGCAAACAAATACCTATTTCCTGGGATCTCAGTTTTGAAAAGGAGAAACTGACTTTATTTCTTTCACAATCAACAGAGTTTGTAGTCTCTACAGGTAAGCTTTAATAAAAATCCCTACATTAGGTGGTGTTACGGTAGTGTTGTCACCTCACAGTAAGACGTTGTCCTGTTCGATTCTCAGCTAAAGCGTCTTCTGTGTGGAGACATGCATGAATGGGCGTACCTTCATTGAAGGTTGTGCGTCAGGGCTGGAAACTCGGCATGTAAAAATCTACTGCCAATCATTAGCGGAGTTCCGCTGTGGCGACCCCTAACCGGGAAAAGCCGAAAGATACAACAACATTAGACAGAATGATATGTGAATGGGTAACTTATATGAGAGTGGGGAAATTAGCTAAAAGAAATAACTAATCAGTTAAAATAACAACTCAAGCTTCTTTGATTGTATATATCTGGGTTCTAATCATGAAACAACAAGGGTGAAGTATCCTTCTCACATGGGCAGAGTATCTTTGTCAGAAGGAGAGAGTTACTGTCTTTTGTATTAGAACAGGTTTTAATAAAAATTCCAAAGAAAAAGAAAAAAAGGAAAATAGAGGATTCCGTACTAGTATGAGAGTGGATTTATAATTATATTACATATCCTTATGGTATGAGTGTTGGATTTTATCATGGGCATCAGTGCAGGCATTTAAAAAGAACTGGAATAGGGAACTCTGCCCAGGTATATTTTGAAAAGTATGGTAAAGATAGCTATAATTATTTGCTAAAATGGTCTGAGCTCACTAAAAATTATATAGCTTTACAATTTTTGGAAAAACGGGCTTTTGATAAGAAAATTTTAGAAAATCTGGAAAATAAAGTAAAACAGAAAAGTAACAAAATACCAGTATCTTGTTGGTCAGCTTTTAATGACTGGCAAGAAGAAGCCAAAAATAAAGAAAAGGAATTTGTAGTTAGAAGTCTAAAATACAATTAATCTAGATTAAAGGTATAGCTGCAAGCAGTTAACAGAATAGTAAATTCATTACAAAAATGTGCAAATGAAAAATCCCACTCCTGAGGTATGTATCCTTTAAGACAATTAGGAAAATTATCAAGTTCGTATCTAGAATCTTCAGACAGCAACTGTCCCCTTATTCCTTCTGCCCCTCCTCCACCTTTTGATCAACTTGCTTCATATAGCTATCCCTCTCAGAGATGGCAGGTGGAGGTACACCTTACTGAAACACTTACTACTTCCTCAGACACAGCACGACTTACTTCCTGTACTTTGACCCATCCCCATGGGTCAGTTTATAATACCAGACTTGGACAACAGTGACAACTACCATCAACCACAATACCATCACAGCAAAGGTTAATAAGAATAGCCATTAAAGGGAAATAGTTATATCACAAACACAAACACAGAGGTAGCACAAACCATGTAGGAAAACTAAACGATTTGCTAATAAAAGTGCTGCACCAAACACTGAGGTCAAACAATTTGTTACATAGTTTTCAATAGTTATTGATGGAGAAGAATATCGGTGGACCCCTCCTCTTTAAACAAAACACAGAAGAAGAAGAAACAGACTGTGATTCTTCCACTGATACTCTTTCGGCTTTTCCCGGTTAGAGGTCTCTACAACGGTCTGCTAATGACTGGCAGTGGATTTTTACAATGCTGAGTTGCCAGCCCGATGCCCATCCTTCAAAGAAGGCACACCCATTCATGCACGCACCTACCTGCATGTTTTTCTACATCACTCGACCATGGGGGAGGACATGCAAACTCCACACAGAAGGTGCTCCAGCCAAGAATCGAATGGGGGAACCTCTTGCTGTGAGGCGACAATGCTATACCAAATACACAAGTGCACTCCTTGAGAGAGGTACAGAATTCTGCAACAGCTCAGAATAGTGAAGTCAAACCAACCATAAGGGTGGTATGCCTGTAAACTGCAGTGGATTGTCAAACTATTAAAGAGTGTCTTCCCCCAACACGAGCACATCCTGCAAAAATATACCAAAATATTAGAAGGACATGTGTATGTTATAAAATCCAGCTGTTGAATACCTGAGAGCAGTTTTGAAAGCCTCAACTCCCTAACATTTTCAGGAAAAAGTAAGAAAAACATATATAGGTGATAATATTCCAAAGCACACAGATGATGGATTTCTTGCTGCTAGAAATAACTTTTTAAAAAGCTATTACTACAGTATGCCCCCCCCCCCCCCAATGCCTAATTGGGCAAGAATTAAGACCATTGTACAGGAAGATAATTAATCTATTGATGCATATTGCAATGTATGATAAATGTATTTGAAGCCTTTTCTGGACACCCAGAACCTATGGAAAGAGTGGTAGCTGCTTTTGTAGAAGGCTTATTACCACCAACTCCAGAGAAAATCGAAAAGGTTTGTTTAAACTAGCCAAGTTTAGACATTCATGAAATTGGTAATCAAGCACAATATATAGCAGGTAATATACTCAGGGAAGAAAAAGGGCAAAAGAAAAAGTTAGTAAATGTTCAGCTGCAACAGTTCAATACTGACTCATGGAGATGGGAAAGGGGATGAAGGAATCAGGGAGGAAGAGGTAGATGTAGGGTCTTCCAACTACAAGCCCCAGACAATATCAGCAAAATTATTACTCGCCTCTGCCACCACAAACATCACAAGGTGAACTGCACTTAACTAATTGTTTCAATTGTGGCCAGCCTGAGCATTGGCAAAATGAATGCCCACTTTCTCTACAACAGACAGATTTGATGAATGTCCAAATACCACAGCAAGCGGAAATATATCCTTCAGCATGGAGTACAACTTGGCAGCTACTGGCATGGTAGCAAACACATTAGGACAGCCATGAACAGAAACCACAGCTATTTCCTTTGGTAATGGTTGACCAAGAAGATCCTTTTGGCAATGTTGCAGTGCAAAATTCATATCTCCCTCCTCTCTTTGACACAGGAGCAACTAGATCTATGATTACTTTAGCAAATGCTGAAAATCTCCCACTTCCTCTAGATTACCCAGAGACAAACCATGTTCCTATTTAGATAAGTCTGCTAAAAGAACAGCACATTTTTATTGTAAGAAACACTGCTGCTTTAAATCTTTTAGCTAGAGTTTTGCTATGCATGGATGGTGCACCGGTGTATTGTCATCTCACAGCAAGAGATTTTTTGGTTTGATTCTCAGCTGGGGTGCCCTCTCTGTGGAGTCTGTATGCCCTCCCTGCACTTGTGTAGGTCTCTTCTGAGTGCTCGAGTTTCCTCCCACATTTCAAAAACATATGTCTGGAGTGTTTCTCCCTGGACCTCTGCTGAAAATTGGCTTTGTTCCAACTTTGACTGTCCCAGCAAACAAATGTTAAATAACTAAAATGTAAATTAAGATGTACTCCAGGTGGTATTTTTCTAATCCAAACCAACTTTTAGGATTGTATCAAACAAATGTCTGTGTAGATGAGAATACCCTTTTTGTTGTTTTAACATCAAAGCAAACTTCAGACACTTAGTTTGTAGGGATTAGAAGTAATCCCTCCATTTCTTTGGACTACCATTGAAAATAAGTTAAGGCTCATTAAGCATGCAGAAGCTGTGCAAATAATCTTAATACCTTGTGAGCACCTGCCTCTTGTATTTCAATATAATTTTCCCTGCTGAGGCAGAGAAAGGTCTCAAACCTTTTTATTTCTGCCTTACTCCAACAAGGTATAATAGTTCTGACTTGAAGTACATGTAACACACTTATCTTACCAGTAAAGAAACTGGAGAAAAAAACTTATGGATTTCTGTAAGTCACTAACCCTACTGCAGTTCTGAGTTCTATCCTGTCAAATGCCATTATCTTCTTTGATAGATAATTTTTTGTGATATATATATTTCTGTTAACAGTGTCTTGCAATTAAAGCCACTTAACCTGTATTGTCAAACACTGTTTATGATTTTTTTACTATGGTTGTAATTCAATGTCAGAAAAAATATATATTTTAATATGTTTTGAATTTTAACCAGTAAGTTCTTTTTTTTTCATTTTTTAAGGTGGCTGTCTCTTTAAGAATGGCTTGCACATGTTTTCATTTGTCATATGATTACACTGGTTATTTAAACCAAAAATGGAGTCAGCAAATGTGTTCCTGGTGAAGTTCTTAACAGAGCAGAATGAAAGCACTTAATTTTTGCCATTTATTTATTTGTTTGAAATAAATTTCTACTGGATACCAATTTGAATCAGGTCTTGAAAGACACAACTACAGCCTTTTTTGGATTATTTGATTCTTTGCTTACACTGTGAAGCATTTTTTATTACTGGTTGTTTAGTTTGCTTTGAGATATCTTCCTTCCCCAGGAACTATTTGAAGCCTCAGCTGGAGCTGTACTGATGAACAAAACTAGTAATTCCAATTCCAGCGATCTGTCAATTCGTGTTAAGCTACTTACCCAATTGGTTTCAAAACTACATGGAGAGGAGATGAGTCCGGACCAAATGGCTGTGATACAGTGAGTCAAGCCTCAGAAAAATCAAGGAGCAATCTACAAACAAATTAACTGAAAATATGTCTTTGCATCACGCTCCTCCCAACTACTCAATCGGCAAAGGTCATTTAATTCATAGTAAAACAGCCTTGCATGACTTGTTGGTAAAGGAACTTCCATTAAATGCTACAGGTGGGTCTGTAAATGGTAATGATACACTGAGAGACAAACTTAAGTAGTTTGAAAAGCTTTTATACAAATTTAGGAGCTTACAACTTGAAAAACACTTTTTTAAGAGACAGTACAGCGGCATGCAGAGTCCTCAAAGGTATGAGGATGTGAAAGTTCCCCAGTGAGACCAGTACAGTTCAGTACTGCACAGTGAATTATTGGAATTTTTTGACAAAACCATAAAGGCGCTTATGGATATTTTAATCAAGGACAATGGCTATCACTTGATAAAATTAACCACTGGCATTAAGAAGTTGCAAAATGAAATTACCAATGACCTTTTGTTCCCTACCATTGAAAATTAATTTTATCAGATTTTCAACACTGTCAATAGTAAATGTTCCACTATAAGGAAGAGAAAAGAGAAAAAGATGACACATGACAGTGAGGACTACAAAAAGAAAAAAGCATACCTTCATCTAACAGATATTCTAACCAACAAGTTAATATCAACTGATGAGGTACCTTGTGGGGGACAATGCGACCGCTGGGGTATATGATGAAGGGTTCCCTATTAGAAGACCATCTTAGTCAAACTGAAAAGACTGAAATGGCAAAATACCATTTCTGCACTATAGTGCGGTCTCGGAGTTGGTATATTTAAGTAGGTAGGGGTGTGGGAGGCGAAGCCCCCCACTTAATGTAATGTTTTAAGTGTTTTATTTATTTATTTATTTTTTGGAACAGCGATTTTTTTCCCCCCTGACAGTTTGACATTGTAAGCTTTCACTTACATAGGGTCGATTAATCACCGTTTGCTTTTTTAAGCATTCAGTGATCGAATATAGACCAGGATGAAGAGGGCGATACCTCTGAAAGTGAATCTTTTTAGAACCCAATTTGTAGAGGTCCAAAAAATTGCCAGAAGCACCACACTAAGATTGCATTCAACACAGAGGCAGAGACAACAATGGTTATTAACCCCATAAAATCCTATTCCAAAAGAAACCGGCGGGGGGGGGGGGGCAGAAGCAGGAGCAGGAATCAGAGATACTGAACATTTCAACAACAACAAATATGGTGGTGGTAAGTACTGCAACTGCATTAGGTAATGTCATTGAAGTCAACAGCTTGAGAATTGCTAATTGCAGTCATTTGAACATTTACAATAATTTTGTTAATTTATTTTCAAGAGGTTTTACCTTTGTTCCCTCATGTGGGCTGAATCTAGTGGACACATTAGTGAAGTTAAAATTTTACACTAGGAAGTTGAACTTAAAATTGATTTTCAGAGGCAATGACAACCATCATGTTATGAGAATTTTAAAGAGATCAAGCACATTTAATCCACCATTTGCAACTCCCATATCTATATATGAGAGACTATGTGACAATAACATGTGATGGTTACACACAAACAATAAGGAGCCTTCCTTAATTTAACAGACAATGAAAGGAGATTGTTACATTCTTTATCCAGAGATAGATCCATTTGGATAATGAAATCAGACAAGGGGGATGGGTGGTTGTGATGAACAATTATGACTATCCTGACAAAATGCTTGATTTTTTTGTATGATAGCACATATTTTAAGGTAGACATCCAGAAATCAAATTAATTATGCTTTTAATAAAATTGACACCTGGTTGAACAAAGTGGTGCATGAATTTGAATTGTCTCCTGATTTGGTCACATTTATAAAAGTTGACCAGCCAGTCATAACAGCCATTTTTGGAATTCCTAAAACACACAAGGACCAGAATGATCCACCACTGCATCCAGTAGTGGCTTCTGCAAGATCCAAAACTGATCTGTTGCTTGATAGCAAATATTTTTTTTAAAGACAAACCACACATGTTAAGGGATTCATGGAATTTTTATGAAAATTATCCAACACCACATACTGTGAGAACTGTATGTTGTTACCAGTGATGCAAATGACCTGTTTTTAGTAATACCCATTATGCTTGGAATGGATTGATTTTACCAGGCTATCAGTAGTGATGTGTCTCTTTCAAGTGAGGACATTTTGATTATTAATGAGGGCATGGACACAGCATAAAAAACAATTATGTTCTTTGAAAGTGAATACCTTCCAATAAATAAAAGGGGTAGCCTTGGGAGTCTCCTTTGCCCCTGTGTGATACTAGGAAAAGTACATTGTGGTTGACAATGAATTTTGTCCCAGTATTCTATATCTAAGAGTTTTAGGTGATATCTTTATTCTGTGGACAGATTTCTCTACTAAGTATAATGACATTTATTTTAGATACATATGACAAGGGTAATGACAACATTAGTTATTTGGATGTTACGGTTTGGTCAGGGGTGTTTGGTCCCATTGGTTTAACTAAAAAAAAAATAGGTAAAGCCACTACTTTTGCCTTTAAACACATAAGTTGTGACCCCCCCCTCCTATGGGCCAGTAATAAAGAAGCCTCAATTCTCACCACTGACACCACTGAGGGACATTCACTTGGAATAAAGATAGATACACACAGTATTTTGGGATGCCACTCAGTGCACTAAGCACAATTTCCCTTAACAGCACTGGGGCTGCGTTTCCCTCTCTCTCTCACCAGGCCCCAAATAAGACTCCACACTGACCACAGCTGTAGAGTTGAGTCCTCAGCCGAGTGTTCCAAGCCAAGTCCTCCATCACCCTCTCTGTGAACCCACTGGTCTGTGTCCCTGCTCCAAGTATCTGACACACACACTCTTTGAGATTTTATTTTCAAACATACACACACGCACACACACACACACACACACACACACACACACACACACACACACACACACACACACACACACACACACACACACACACACCTGGGAAAGGCTGACATAGATTTACCAGCTATGCCCCCTTTGCCCACACTATAAGGTAGATACTGCCACCAGAACACTCCAAAGTCAACTACTCTAAGGCTCTTACAAGGGTACCCAATTATACTGAGTAAAATTAATACTAATACAAATGGTAGTACTTGACCAATGCAACAAGACTTTCAGGACTGGCCACAGTTTCACCAAATAAATATAAGTAATCTCAGAGGTTAAAATATTCTCTAAAAGACATGCCACAGTAAACGTTTAAATATATTAATAATAAATAATAAAATAACATGGAAATACTGAGTATATATTTACAATAAACACCAGAGTTTTAATCACAGGAAATATTAAACATAACACAGATGGAAAGATTCACACAGATACAGGAAAACAATACTTAACTAATCTCACTATATTTTCCTTACTGATCTAAAGAATTATTGTTCCTTTATTCACTTACTAGAGCAAGAAAAGATGAAGTGGGTGAGTGGTCTGCCTTTTTATCAGGTATCACAAACAGACTTCCCTGAGACTTCTGTTTTATCTAGTATTAAAACATAATTTCAGTGCTGGATTACAGAATGATATAGGTTCATAGGTTCATAGGTTCATACTAGGCTATCTGCCCTGGGGCAATTATAAGCCTAGCCTGATTCTGTATGGCTTACGCCACCCCTTGATTTAAGTATACTGTGCCCTTTTTAAGGTTTAGTTTACTGTGCCTCTGTCCAATAGTGACACGGGAGTAATCCCTGGGACAAACCTATGATCCCCCATCCACCTATCGAGATTCTTCTTGAAGAGATTCAGTGAGGTGCTCTGCCTCACATGAACTGGAATTCTATTCCAGAGCGAAGGGAGCCTCTGGGTTATGAACCTGTCCCTCCAGCAAGTTCTATTTATTTCTGTGCTGAGGTTCAAGTCCCTCGAGTGTGTGGCCCTAAGGGATTTAGATTTACTGCGGTGGAGCATGTCCATTAATTCTGGATTTGACATAGCTTTGTATGTCAGGCATAGATTGCCTAGAAGTAGGCGGTATGCAACTGAGTAGAGCTGGAGTTTTTTTAACCGAGCAGCATATGGCATCTGTTTGAGACCCTTGATCCTCTTGGTGAGATACTTTTGGGGTCTTTCTAATTGCTGCAGGTGTCGGGTAAGGTACATCCCAAAAGGGGCATTGTATTCTATGATGGGCCTGATGAGGGATGAATAAAGGGGCACGATTACCTCTCTTGATCTAGATGTGAAACCCTTCGTGATGAGGTGAGCTATGTAGAAGGTCTTTCTAACCACTTTGGCAATGTGGTTTTCAAATGAGAGATTGCTATCAACTTGGGTCTCCAGGTCCCTTATAACTTTCTCTGTACTTAATGGGTTTCCGCCTATGTGGTAATTTGTGGGCACATTGTTTTTGCCAAAGGATATGACTATACATTTTTTTGGTATTTACCTTTAAACCATGGCGCTGGCACCAGTTATCTGTCTCTGTGAGACCTTTTTGAAGGATGTTTGTGTCAGCTGGAGAGTTGATTATGGCGCCCAGTTTGCAGTCATCTGCGAACTTGGTGAGCCATAGTCTTCCCACGTTTGCCTGTACCTCGGAAAAGTATATACCAAACAAGAGTGGTCCCAGGACAGAACCCTGTGGGATGCCACTTGTGACCGGTTTCGAGTCAGACATGGCTCCAGCAACTCTCACTCTGTGGGTTCTGTCTTTGAGCCAGTTTGTGACCCATCTTGTGACATAAGGGTTTATATTTAAGCTGGATAGCTTATCGATGATGCCCGAGTGGGGTATTGTGTCAAATGCCTTTGCAAGGTCCAGATAGGCTGTGTGGACTACCTTCCCTTCATCTATGGCTTTGGTGACTGTTTCGAAGAAGTCAACCAGGTTCAAAAGGCAGGATCTGCCCTTGACAAAGCCGAACTGGGTAGGATCTAGTGTCTGTAGGTCCCCAATGTCTTTGTTTATGAGCTCCATGATGATCCTCTCCATAGCCTTGCAGACTAAGCTAGTCAGGCTTATAGGGTGATAGTTTCCAGGGTCCGTAGAGGCTCCACCTTTGTGGAGTGGGACCACTGTTGCTGTACGCCATTCTGTGGGCACATATTCTGTAGTGAGGCTGAGATTGTATAGCTGTTTTATTTGAGGGATTAGTTCCTCTTGGAGTTCATGTAGGACGCAACCTGGGACGCCATCTGGTCCCATGGAAGCAGTGTTTTTTGCTTTGGAGAGGGCAGCCTTCACCTGAGCATCAGAGATGTTTGGGAGGCAGCCCTCTGCTGGGATACATACTTGCTCGTTTGGGGGGGGGAGTTTGCACTGAACCTGTCTGCCAGGATATTGGCGATGTCTGTGGGTTCAGTGTATTTTTGTCGTTTAGAATCAACTCAGAACAAGTCTGGGAGTTGCATCCCAGGTTTCTAACATAACTGAAAAAAGCCTTATGATAGTCTTTGGTGTCCTGTGCAATTTTTCTCTCGAAGCTGGCCTTGGAGGATTTTATGAGGGATCGTAATTTTTTGCTAGTACTGATCAGAGATGCCTTCCCTATTAGGGATTTTGCTCTATCATGTAGTAGCTTCTTCTGTTCCTTCTGTTGTAGAGTTTATTTATGGCAGGGGTCCACCAGACTGGATGCCTGCCTTTGGATGATTGGGTCTTGGTTTTGTTTGGGATAGCATGATCCATGCATTCCTGGAGATGTCCATAGAATGCGTTTATATAGGATTCTGCAGTTTGGGCCGTAGTTTCCACTGGCCCTGGGGCCTTGAAGGGTTCCACTTCAGTTTTGAGAAGTGAGAAGTTCGCTTTTGAGAAGTTTTTCACTGTGATTTTCTGGGCTGGGGGTGGGGTCGGGATGTGGACATCCAGTGAAATTAATTTATGGTCTGATCTTACCAATGAGGGATATACTTCTGGTGTGGAGCATAGAGTCCCCATGTTGGTAATGATCAGGTCTAGTATGTTGTCCCCTCTTGTGGGAGTGGTGACTAGTTGTTCCATAGCATTTGAGTTTATAATTTCCAGGAACCTTTGGGCTAAGGTGCTGGGGCTTGAGTAGTGCTTCCAGTCAATGTTTGGGTGGTTGAAGCCGCCCAATATAATGGTGTTCGGAGAGATCTTCATGTTCTCCAATGTTTTCAGGAAAGCCGAGTGTGATTCCTGACTTTGAGAGGGTGGTCTGTAGGATGCTATAAACTGAAAAGCAGTCTTGCCCACTGTTAGTTGCACATGGATGGTATCCGATACTTCGTGCAATGCCACTAACCTGGAGGTGTGGATATCCTTGATAAATATGGAAACTCCCCCTCCTTTTGTGGTTCGGTCCTGGTTTTGGGGCCGAAAATCATGATATGAGGTATAGCCTGGTAGTGCTGGGGTGCTCTCTGGACATCTGATGCTGGTTCCCACACTTCCCCCTTTACTAGAAAATGAACCAGAGTTTAGCTCATATGTGTCATAATACACACACACATTGAGCATTGCTAAGATGTGTTAAAGCATCTTGAAGCTATAAAACCATTTCAAAAACACCTACCCTTCCAGTGTAGCAATTAGTTCACCCCTAAGGACAATGCAGCAGGATTCCTAGTCCTGGTGGTCACAGACATTTTGTCTCTGGCTGCAATCAGGACTATAAGATACAATTTTATGGCATACACCAGGTAATTTAATTTCAGACTATTTTTTCAAAGTTAGCTGGACTGAAATTAACACCTTCTCTTCCAGTATCCTCTGTTACAATATATTCAGTTCAGCAGTTACAATACAGTCTGACATACAGGTATATTTCTTTTCTGTCCAGCAGGACCCACTGTTGGTACATTTGTTTATATAAGCTGTATTACAAATACAATTTCAACACAAGCACCTGTACAAATCAGTTTGATATACAAATGACATATAATTATTTACAAACGCTAGCTAGCTATTCTGGCATATGTTACACATCCACTGCTCTACTTCTCCTGGGATAGCTGGCAATACCTCACATCATCACACAAGTGTTAGAGGGTTATTGGAAAAAAAAGGATAGGTGAAGTGACAGAAAGCATTGACAAAAACAGGGGGATGTACAAGTGTGGGGCCTGCTCACAATGTGGGTTTATTTTTGACAGTGTAAACATCACCATCCCCTCTTATTCAAAAACTTT
>NC_056740.1:60042733-60060233 GCF_019279795.1 Protopterus annectens | reverse complement strand
GGTAAAGGGACAATGCCCACATGATGTAGTTACTTATAGTAGCGGGTTGCTATGGCATTGGCTATTGGAAGAGAGAGAGAGAGACCAAAAAAAACACATAAACAAAACCTCAAAATAAGAAATAAGAAACAAGAAGACAACCAGTACACAGAAGGAACCTGAAGATAAACCAGGTATGTGAAACATGTAAGCATGCAATTGAATGTAGTACTTGGTCTGTAATAATGGGATAGATGATTATGAAAGAGGTATATGTGCCATCAGTACTTGCTGTAATGATGTCCTGCTGAACAAATGCTATGGACATAGCATCTGGCTCTGTCTGCAGTGGGCCATATCTGTCAACCGTGCAGACCTTAACAGAATGTCAAGATTTAGCCATCATAGTCTTTGTTCTGTTTCTCCAAACATCTATATTAGTTTGGCAAATAGCTGGAGCTGGAAGTAATGAAGTCATGCCAGACACATGAGTTTCAGACACCACCACCTTCAGAACAGTCAAGGCAATGTGAAATGTATCATGCTACAAACTTCATAGGTTTGTAATAGGCATATCTACTATCTGTCCTTATATATCCCCCCTAATGTTAGGCTTTGTCCACATGTGATGCTCTACGAGGTGGACAGCTTGTGTCACAGCTGAGGAGTCTGACACACCCTGGGAAAGGACAGTTCACATATGGCAACCATTAGAGTGCCTGTGCCACTGCTAGGCCAGTTAATGGGATGTTGCCCATACCCATATGTTACCTGTAAATATGAGTATTATACATGTTTGTATTGTAAATCTAGGATACCTATATAGGGTATGAGTATAGTAAAGTACTGTTGCAGATGTCTGTGTTAAACTGCATGTGATATATTGAATTAATAACATTCAACTGTACAGTGTTCTTCTGGACAATGTTCACAGTTATGACAGATATCTGTAGTCACTTACACATATATTAGTGCTATGGCAGCTATATTAATACTTTATCATAATTGAATTCCCTGTTTTGTCACCCAGTGATGTGGACCAATGACCAGAAGTCCTGGGATAATAGGTTGAGACATATGATTGAGCTGCAAGACTGTGAATACAGTGTGCCATAATGACATAGAACACAAATGTATACCAGGTATTCCCTGAGCATATGTACATATGTGCATGTTCAGCTGAAAGGCACAGAAGTAATAACATGGGTTACAAGCAGTCCGGAAAATAGGATGTGCATGTTGCACATGTGTGTAATATCACTGCCATTGCATACAACAAAATAAAATTTGTACTGCTACTGATTGTTGCATTGCCATGACACTGATACGGGCACTATAGTAGGCATGCCTATCACGTAGTAATCAGAGAAGTGTACAACTGTGTTATGACCCACTGTCCATGCCTACCACTAACAGCTATATTAACACCCATATACACTGGATATCAAAGTGTACACACCCCTGTTGGAATGCCAGGCCTGTGTGCTGTATGCCAAATGAGACCACAGAAAGTCATGTCAAAATGTTTCTCACCTCAAATGTGACCCATAACCTGCACAATTCTATTGAAAAAGAAACAAAGCTGTTTCATGGAAGGTGAGCAACCACTGCCAAGTGAAGATGTGATATGATGTTAGAGTACAAACCAAGACAAATGGATGCTGTAATCATCTCAGCAGGTGTTTACACAACATATCAGTGTAAGGGTGTGCACACACATTCAACTGCCTTACTGTACTGAGTATTAATTCCCATATGTTTCCACAGGGCAGGTTGTTATGTTCCCTATTGAACTGAGCAGGCTATAGGACACATCACAGGTGGGGATTGTGTTGACATGTGCTTTTGTGGGGTCATGTCATGTTCCAATTGCACAATTACCATGCATTGTAACAGGGGTGTATACACTTCATGTCCACTATAGCTATATGGAATCAGCAGTACCTTACCTGTACAACCATCCTCCGCCAACTTTAGAGTAATCCTCCTTGGTGGACAGCACCAAGACACAAAGCACATAATATGTTGCTATAGTGGCTGTACAGGGACACATAGGTGCACACCACAACTTGGAAGCAAGTGCACTTCTATCTGAGCAAGCATGTAGGTTCACAGGTGACTTCCTGTAAGGTTGACTATGACTAGAAATCTGACATATCCAAATCACCAAGGCCAGTTGCAACCATGTTTCCACATATGTATGCAGTCTCAGAGCCAGTAACACAAGTCAACCTGTACTGGTGGTAAAGCATACTGCATACACACATGCCATGGATACAGGAAACCTGCATCAGACAGGATAGGCAGGAACAGTGGCACCCTGTCCACAACATTAGTACAGGGGGATATACACATCAACCATACTCCTGCCCACATCAATGGTGAGCATGGACATAATGCCGACTGATGGCAACAACAGCAAGTCTCCATGGGGCATTAGAACATCACAGTTTGCCTCCTACATGAACACAGGCATGTGCTCACAGTTCTACCACACACTACAGTTAAACACACACATGCCACCATCCACATACCATCCACATGGAAGATGGCCACTGTCATCTCTCTACACAGAAATGAATGGTGATTAGTGGATTATGCCATTAAGTGTCCATCATTGGGGTAACTGGACAGGTCAGGGCCAGAAGTGTAATGCAAGATGTCAAACCCATGATAGCTTACAGTGTTATGGTATAATCTGGATTATTTGCAAGTAATATCCACTGTTGATGTGCACATGGACAACCGTATGAGGTCCTGTGACCTTTTTTCCTGTTTATGTCTTCCATGGACAGTGTCCTGGGACTGTCTGCCCGCATTCACAAACATGGAAAATGATGCAATAATTCAATAACTCATCATGCATCATGCCATGCTATTCGGCCACAGGGCCCAGGATCTGCAGGAGAGGACCACCCTGTGGAGCAAGCTCACTCACAGGGCAAATTATGTCGGCCTGCACAATGAAATTATGAGCAGGTGCGACATCACAACACAGATCTGTGCCATGCCAGTCAGCATGCTGCTGCTGTTAGGAGGAACCAGCTAGCCACATGAGGGTGTCATGTCAATCAGCCCCCACTGACACATGCTGAGGAGCTCCTCGCCAGCCTTGGGGCACAAGCCCATCAGCCAAGCCTGCAGGCTGAAGACAGCATTGTGGAGGTGGGTGCCACCCACACATTGGATGAGAGCATGCAGGTAAGGCCCCAGGGCACATTACTAGACTAATGTTGCTTATCCATTTTCATCTGTAAAGTATCTACATGCATATGTCAGATAGGATAGTATGTTACTGCAGTGTAGTAATGAACAGATGTGCATAATCTCTAGTATTGTGGGTTTGTACTGTCAATGTGCTGAAATGCTGCTCCCGCCCTGTACAGGTGTGGCTAGTGACATTACTTCTCTCACACAACTATTTAGGTCAATCTGATATACAACTGGGGCAGCAGCCTGTAGCTAGTAAGTATGGAGTTGTTTTGTTCAGGTTTGCCAATACACCGGACATGTTATGGCCATGCTATTTCCCATGCACACATTTAACACACCTACCCATAATGCATGCTGTACATGTTCACTTATCATTGGTGTTAACTGCACTGCATCACAGTGGTCACCATGGTAGCATATCTGAAGGGTATGTAAGAGTCCTGCAGTATACCTAACAACCTGTCAGTGCAAGATGTGTGGACAGAGATGAATATAATTTTGGGACAAATGGCCTACTGTAGGGACATGTCTGAAGCATCATCCTTATAATGTGGCTACAACAGTGTATACACCACTATTACAATGGCAACTGTTTCTGATATAAACAACGGCAAACACAGTACCACACTCCACACCTTTTACAACCTGTAATGTGATCCTAACATGAGCAATGAATGTGTAATATTGAATCCTATGTTAGGACAACAAATATGGGGACTACATACCTAACAAACAGTCGAAGCATATGTGTGCACACTCTCCAAATAACATATTGTGGAAGCAGCTTGTGATGTACTGACAGCATTCACTCTTCTTGAGTACACACCTTCCATCAAGTACAGGGCCTCAATGTCACACCAAGTAATGGTATACTGTCCAAGAAGTATGTCCATGACATTTGCCTACTCACCTGGAACACAGGCAGCCATGGCTTGCACACATTTTACAAACCATGAAATGTATCCCATATCCGAAAGATAGCACTCAGGAGTGGGAAAAGTACCCTTACCTCACCATTGCATATACCATGGCAAACAGTGCAGATAGTCATGTATGTGTGTATGAAGTATGGGACACCATTGATGTTGAAAACAAACAGATACATATCCAAAACAGATGACAAAACATGTTGCAAACTGGTCATGGAGGCTACCCAGAAGCATGCAGCAACACTGAGGGACTTGCAGAAATGTCTAGCAAGTACTGCCTGTGCAGTACCTGTGTTGACAATTGCCTGGATTCTGCATAAGTGTGGCCTATGGATTAGGGTAATCAGACGGAAGAATTGGCCCACATGATACATCATCCAGGGCTCTCTACAGGTATAAGCATAACATCAAGTCTCCCAAAGGCATGTGTTGCAATGTGCAATGGTGTCATGAGACCAAGGCTCAAACCTACAGACAGTATTCATAAAAATATGTGTGGTGCACAAGCAACACCTCACTCCACCTCAGGGCCACCATCCCCAATATTTATCTTGCTGGTGCCAGTGTGCACATTTAGATTTGCTGTTCATTAGTTGGAACTAGGCTAGTAGACTTAGTGGTTGGAATTTGGAACATTGCAAAATAACACTCATGTGGGGCCCATAGTTGTCAAGCATCTGCAATAAGGCTGAGGATGGGGAAGGATGTCAGCTTGAAACACAACAGTGAATTGAAGCATACATCCAAAGCTTGCTAAGAATGCCTATATCTGAACACAGTGAACTTATAAATTTTGCCAGACATAACCTTGACTCTACAGCCATATTGAAGCCACTGTGTGACCTCCAAGGGCTGTGCACATGAACTGACCTTGCAATCTGGCAGAGTTAGGGGACATTTGTAGGGCAGAGTGACCAAATAATGGCAAGTGATGATAGGCCTTGCTAGTAGACCCCTTCCAGGAATAGTGACTGCTGTATTTCACTTAACAGGTGCTTCAACAAACCATTGTGTTAAGCGTGTGCACACTTATGCAAAACACATATTGTATGCATCTCATTCAGCATCTGCACAACTAACACATTTGTTTGATTCTGCATTAGATTTCACAGGTCATATGTCACATATCAGGTGTGTGTAATGTTAACAAATGCAATATTGTGGCCCCATTGCATATCATAGAAGAGGCTGTCATGTCAACACGGGTGTGTACATTCCTCATATCACTTTGAAGGTTGTCAGTGTAACCAGATTTTATTGCACATACATGCACTGCTAATGATGAGATCTGCAAATCAAAGAACATGCATTAATTACTGACATCAGTCCTCATATCATCCCAGGTATGTGTCAGACAAACACATAATGGCTGTGAGCAATAGAGCAAACATAACTGCCACACAGCTACACGTTTAGCAATGGTCTGTTCACTTGTGAGGTATGGTGCACAGTACATGCCAGTGTGCTGTACAGGTGCACAGCAATATTGTGTACATGAGTGCAATGTGTTCCCAGGGAAGGGTCCTCACCTACTAACAGAACTCATGCATCACAGACATGTATAATGTTGGTAATAGGGACTGAGTATGGCTGCAGTGCATGCTGCTGAGTGCCATATGTCATGCATGTTAACTGTTGGGTAATAAGAGGTCTGTGTAATATCTTTGTGCCACCTCACCTGTAAGTGTGTGTGTGTGCTTAATTTACATTTCTTGTCTGTTCCTCACATGTGGCAAGGTGGGTCAGAGTCCCTCCTGCAGGCAAACTGATGTTAGTGTCCATACAGATTCTGACAATGATGATAGGCATAGTGAAGCACAGGCAGGGTTGTCAGAGGCTGAATCTGTGCCATTGGTTGACATCCCACTTTTAACCACCCCATCCCCACACACAGTCACAATGCCCATACATACCCCATCACCAGTGGCCATAGATGAGGGACAGTTGACGGGTGGTGGCATGGGACAGGAAAGTGTGGTGACTATGGCAAGTGTGTCTGTACACAGCGGCCATAGCCAGATGACGGTCTAGGTACCACACAGGCAGATGTACAAGGGTGCTTGTAGGATGGCTGCTGGCCATCATGCCCCTGGCAGAAGTGACACAGCAGGTGTCACCAGACGCATGTTCTGGGCCATCATGGAGGCACAGGCACTTATGGAACATTTCACCAGAAATAGTCTGAGGCTCCAGAGGGCTACTCTTCCTGCTTTACATGACTACATCCGTGATCTTGCAGGTGCCCACTGTTATTTTACAGAGGTCATGGATAGACGGGTGGGTGAGATGGTGGGAATCCTCGACCATTTGGTGTCTGTGGTAAAGCATGTGGTTGGAGTAAGGCGTCAGCCATGTGGACGTAGGTCAGCAACACCAGCAGGTGAAGGTCTAACTGGATGTGTAACAACTCATGGCCACTCCCATAGTGGCAGTACCAGCACCAGCACTGCAGGGAGGTGCTGTTCACACCAGAACCCAGCAGGCCATGTGCACATGGTCCCCGGCCAGTCCCAATAGGGACATGAAGCCAGAGGACCCTTGTTATCATCAGGGGAGAGTACCATATCTGGGCTTTTGCCTGGTAGTGCCTGTGCAACCCCTGGCAGGCACAGTTCCCACGTCCATGGCCGGACATGAAGAACTGTACACCCTGCCATGTATGGTTGGCAGCTGTCCAACAAACTCCTGTATAGGGCAGCCACATGGTAGAAATGTGGGCATACATACACACACACTCATCAGCAACACAGCTAGGGCACCTCCATACCTACATACATCAAGTCAACACAACCCATTTAATAAAGAACCCTCTAACCCACACACATAATGTCAACCAAATGGCTCAGCCTAGGCTTCTGACAAACCTATAACACACCCTGTGCATATGATGATACCTGTGCCACATCCCCATCATCCATACCATTGATGCAGGGACATGCTAATAAGGTTCTGATGCACAGGGTGAATGTACTAAGGTTTAGCAATGTAATGCTGTTTAAAGTGTTGTCAGCTGGAATGATTAATGCTTACACGTCAAGATGTGTAGCTGTTCAGCCATGATGCATTATAGCTGTTATTAACACTGACTGATTGTGGTCTCCATAATGTATTCTGTTTGTGTTCTAGGTGTGTTTGTGTCAGCAGGATATTGGTCTGCTGTCCTTTCCTACAAGCGGTGTGGTACAGTGGTGACACATTGACTATGTCATATACTGGATACAACTGAACACAAGTAACAGGTCTGTATAACAGTAACTGCATGTGCCACATGGCTGATAGGTCTGTGAGGTGTATACAGGTGAGTGCATGGTGGCTGATGTAAGCAGCTCTTCTACAGTGGACAATGGTAAGTGCACTGGGTGGCACACACCAAATGTTTGTGAATAACACACACACACACAGAGGCATTGGTGTTGCTGCAATACACAGAGAATACTGTTTACATAGATATACTTCATTTTGCAGTGAACTCATTTTGGCCTATGTAATTCCACCAAGACCAAATTGCCAAAATATCACATCAGTAAATAATCAGTCCACTAGTTTAATGCCATTGACAATGGTACTGGCAGAGTATATGTCCTCTTCCCCAATATAGTGCAATCCTGGAGTTGGTAAACATAGGTGTGCTGGTGTGGGTGGCACAGCCCCCCACTTTGTAGGGTGAGGGGTGGAGTAGAACCACACATATTGCGATTAACAACTACTTAACCTATTAACATAAACTGTACAGTATAACAGTACACTAAGCGGGGGGAATACGTACAATAACCCCATTGAAGATGGCTGTGCCCACAACAACTACACCCAGCTATATATACCACTCCAGTATCACTGTACAGCTGTACAGTGGGGAAGAGGGCATTTACACATACACTACTAGTTTTCATGGAATGAATTTCCACAAGATGATTGCTTTGAAATGTTACCTTTTGCCAGTTAGCTCTTGGACAAATGATCTCCAGGGACATATATTTTCTGCAAACTGAAGTAGATCCCTTCACATACACACACACTTACTTGGCAACACTGAGAGTAGAACCCCTACCTAGGTACTTATTGCTACTAATGTGTTTGGCTTTAATTGCACACACCACAGAACTTTTAGGGTGAGGTGTGTCCCGAGTTTCCTGTTAAGTGAAAAACATCACCAGGCCTTGTACTGTATGGTAATGGAGGATGTACTGGGTGTTAATGAACAATACATAGTATGACATACTGTCATATACACATTGACAAACACATACAGTCATAGACACATTTGACAGACCTGGGTTTAGCAGTGCTAACTACTTTGTCAGTGAGTCCATACTGTTACAAGGTTTTTGCACACAGCACATGCATCATTGGGCTGGATAGTGTAATCAGTTACCTGTATGGTTGATGGTGACAGTGGTCCTCATACAGTGGACCTTGGGAACATGTACTGGGGGTACCATGGTGTAAAGACAGTATACCCAGCACCCACACCCAACATTGGATATTGTACTCACTGAAACCCATGATAATGCTCTGACATACCTACAATCACACATTGACCAGGACTGCAATACAAACCCTTGTCTATATAATCAGTGCTACTACAGGGATATGCATTTATTGCACATAGGTTCATAGGTAGGTACTAGGCTATCGGCCCTGGGGTCTATACAAGCCCAGCCAAAAAGTTACCCTGGCTTTTGGGACCCAAGAAAATTATTTTCTGTGCCACTGTCGAGCAGAGCCACAGAGGTGATCCCCGGGGTGAATTTACTATTTCCCATCCAATCATCAAGATTTTTCTTGAAGGGTGCTATTGAGGAGCTTTGTTTGATATAGACAGGTAGTTTATTCCAGGGCATGGGAAGTCTCTGCGACAGGAATCTATCCCTCTGGCATGTTCTGTTTATTGTGGTGACAAGGTTTACGTCCCTAGAGCGTGTAGCTCAGAGGGATTGGGATTTCTTTAAGTGGAGCATGTCCAACAGCTCTGGGTTTGACATAGCTTTGTATGTTAGGCAGAGATCATCTCTGAGTAGGCGATATGCGACGGAGTAAAGCTGAAGTTTTTTGAGACAGTCTGCATAGGGCATCTGTTTGAGGCTGGTAATCCTCTTTGTGAGGTATTTCTGCGGCCTTTCCAGTTGTTGTAGATGTCTTGTGAGGTACATACCAAAAGGAGCGTTGTACTCTATAATGGGTCTAATGAGTGATGGGTAGAGGGGAACAATGACCTCTTTTTTTTCTGGATGAGAAACTTTTTGTGATGAGGTGTGCCACGTAGAAGGGTTTTCTGACTATTGTGGTGATATGATTATTAAAGGAGAGGCTACTGTCCACCTGTGTCCCAAGGTCTCTTATCACACTTTCAGTGTTAAGAATACTACCGCCTATGTTGTAGTTCATGGGTATAGAGTTTTTACCAAAGGGGATTACAATGCACTTTTTGGTATTGAGCTTGAGGCCATGGCTTTGACACCAGGCATCTGTCACAGTGAGGCCCTTTTGTAGGATGCCCACATCATTAGGAGTTTTGATTATGGCTCCTAGTTTAGGGTCATCTGCGAACGTCATTAGCCAAAGACCTTCTATGTCAGCCTGTAGTTCAGAGAAGTAGATGCCAAACAGGAAAGGACCCAGGACTGAACCCTGAGGCACTCCACTTGTCACTGGTCTGAAGTCGGATTTGGAGTCTGCTACTTTCACAGTGTGGGTTCTGTCAGTGAGCCAGTTGGCAACCCATCTTGTGACATAGGGATTTATACCTAGTTTAGTGAGCTTATTTGTAATTCCAGAGTGGGGGATGGTGTTGAAAGCCTTGGCAAGATCTAGATAGGCTGTGTGAACCACCTTACCCTTGTCTATGGCTTTGGTGACTGCTTCAAAAAAGTCTATCAGGTTTAGGAGACATGATCTGCATTTTATAAACCTGAACTGGGTGGGGTCCAGAGTTTGGAGATTACCAATGTCTTTGTTTATAAGTTCCATGATGATACGTTCCATGGCCTTGCAGACCAGGCTTGTCAGGATAATGGGGCGTTAGTTCCCAGGGTCCGTGGTGGCTTCCCCCTTGTGGAGTGGGATAACCGTCACTGTGTGCCATTCAGCAGGCACAAAGCCTGAGGTGAGGCTATGATTGAACATGGTACTTAGGTGGGTTACCAGTTCGTTCTGTAGTTCATGTAGAACGCAGCCTGGGATGTTGTCTGGTCCCATGGATACTGTGTTCTTGGCTTTGGAGAGTGTGGTTTTTACCTGTGCAGCCGTGGTTATAGGAACTTTACATTCTTCTGGTATAGAGATGGGCTCTTTAGGGGGTGAGAGGGTGGTAAAGTTAGCACTGAACCTATCTGCCAGGATGTTGGCAGTATCAGTTGGGTCTGTATATTTAGTGTCATTGTGCTGTAACTCAGAGAAGATCTGAGTGTTGCCATTGAGATTCTTGACATAGCTATAGAATGCTTTGTGGTTGTCTTTACAATCAGTGGCAATTTTGTTTTCATAACTAGCTTTGGAGGATTTTATCAGGGATCGCAGCTTCTTACTGAGGCTGACCAGGGAGCTCCTTGACTCATGGGATTTTACTCTCTTTTGCAACAGTTTCTTCCTTCTGTTGTACAGTTTGTTTATGGCAGGGGACCACCAGATTGGCTTCCTTTTTTGAAGAATAGCATCTTGGTTCTGTCTGGGATAGCACGATCCATGCACGCATGTAAGTGCAATTGTGTAGGATTCAGTAGTAGTAACTGTATTGTCCATCTGCATGGGTGTCGTGAAGTTCACCACTTCTGTCCTAAGAAGCATGAAGTTGGCTTTGGAGAAATGTTTTACCATGGTTTCCTTAATGGGGGGTGGGGGCAGGATGTGGATATCTAGGGTAATTAGCTTATGGTGGGATTGGACCAATGAGGCGTTGACTTCAGGTGTGGAACACCGATCAGTCATGTTGGTAATGACTAGATCTAGGATATTGTTGCCCCTGGTGGGGGTGTGGATAAGTTGATCCAGGGCACTGGAGTTTATGAATTCCAGAAAGCATTGAGCGAAGGAGTTGGTACAAGTAGTTTTCCCAGTTAATGGTGGGGTAGTTGAAATCGCCCATTATTAGAGTGTTTGGTTGAACCCTAATATTTTCCAGTACATCAAGAAAAGAGGAGTGGGAATCCTGGGGCATGGTGGGTGATCTATAGCAAGCTACAATTTGGATTGCAGTTTTGCCTGGAGTTAGTTGCACTTGGATAACCTCGACTGCATTATGCTGAGCAACTAGCCTGGAGGTGTGGATATCCTTAATGAATATGGAAACACCTTCGCCTTTGGTGTTCCGGTCCAGGTTACATGGCCAAAAAGTGTGGTATGAGTTATAGCCTGGTAGTGCAGGGGTGCTCTCTGGAGCCTTGAACCAGGTCTCAGTCACTGCACAGATATCGATGTTTTCCATTTTAAGGAGTGCCTTGAGTGAGTGCATTTTGAGATTTAGACTTTTAACATTGAGTAGCATCACCCTCAGTTTTGGCTTGCCTGTTCCTGTTATGGTGGTGAATTTGTCATTTGAACCTTGTCTAAAAAAGGCACTATAGGGGTGGCAAGAACCTTAGCCAGTATCCGGAATCCCAGGGGTGACAGGTGCAGGCCATCTCTGGCAAAGCATCGTGGTCTGTCGACCATGTCATCCCAGGCAGACAGATACTGGAACCCTTTAGAATGGGCACCAGAAGCATAGCCAATTGTTGAAGTCAATCATTTTTTCCTTGTACTGCGGCATCATTCTGGGTGATGGCAGAATGCTACTCAGGGCTAGGGTCATACCTGCCTGGGCTACAAGATCAGAGAGCTCTTCCATGTCTCTTTTCATGTAGTCCAGGGAGGTACGTCTCAGGTCGTTCACACCAACATGGACAATGACAGAGTCATATTTGTCCTTGTTGTGGAGTGACCTGAGTGCGTGGGTTATGTGGCGGATCCTGGCACCGACAGGCAGCTGACAGTAACCTTCTCCTTGTTTAGCCTGGTGAGTGGGACATCAGTGTGCCTGACTATAGAGTCACCTATGACTAGTGTGTTGGGTACGTTGTTTGCCACAGGAATAGTAGGGTGAGGGTTTGTCATGGCTCTCCTAATGTCAGCAACATCACCTGTTATGCTGGTACTGCAAGCTCCAGGTAGCCCATAGGGTGAAGAGTGCAACAAGGTACATTTAATGTGAATTACAGCAGCAGCCACTTCTAAGTATAGCAATGTGGGGTGTAGTGGGTGAGAAGGCCCTCAGAGTATTTTCATCTACAAGTTTACAACCACACAGACGCTGTTATTCTCGATAATGCACACTGACACATTTGTCAGTACTGAGGTCCATAGGTGCAGATGTTCCTAGGTGTGTACGAGGCTAATGTCCATGGAGAGATGAGAAGAGTAGGGCATGAGGGTACACTGGTATCATGCCACCTGACATTTGTCAGCAGGCCATCTATCAACCAATGCCACTTGAGTGATCCCCAGGGTGACAGTTAAATTCAACATCCAATCATCTTCTTTTCTCTTTCTGTGGGCCAGTGAGGTGCTCCCAATTGACATGTATGCAATATATATTGCATAACATGGCCAGTGTCTGGGTTAGATACCTGTACCCAAGCATGTTCTGTTGACTGTGGTAGTCTGGTTGAGGTATCCATGGCATGTGGTGCATACAGGGTGGGGTTTTCTAGATGTGTCATTCATAACACAGCTGGGCAGACATGTCAGTGTCAGTCAATCAGAGATTGCTTGTAAGCAGCCAAAATGGATACCTGACATCTGAACATCTGTACAGAGGACAGACAGAAATTAGCTAGCCAACAGGTTATGCATTAGGATGAATGTTTTGACAGATAGACGTCTGACACTGATAGGTATGCCATTATTACATGACAGCAATCCTCAATGACATGTCTTAAACACTTAGCAATCTACAGTCAATATCAACATATCACATCAATATCCAATAGGAGATACTTAAAAACATACAGCTCAAACACCAAGAACACAATAGTCAGTACTTAGAGTCCAGCTTTGCATGCAGGGGTGCATGGTTCTAGTATTACAATCTGCAATCTGCTCTTACTTGGAAAAGCACTGTTAAAAGCAGTAACGTAATGACACAATACATACAAGTGTGACTGCATATATCCTGGGATACTACCCATGTATGAAAGACATACAAAGAGAAAAGACTGTGGTACTAGTCATGTATACTCAAGTGTCCGATATAGTATACTCACACCCCTTGCTACTGTAATGACAGCACATAGAAACATGTTATGTACATAGAATTAAATACACTTATTAAAGATGTCATTACCCTGCTATTTTATCAGACTGGAATATGATCACTTGTTGCCAGGGCTGATCTATGCTTAGCAGGTGTAAGCATTGCTTAAATGTAAATGCTAAGCAGATTTGCGCACTGGTAAATGAAGCCGACATAATGTAAGGACCTTTTCATTTAACTATACGTTAGCACTGCTTACCATCACACAAAAGGGGGGGGAGTTGTGGTTATGGACACTGATGAATATGTGAAATGTATGGATGCGTTGCTTTCTGACACTAAGACCTATGTGAATATATCTGTTGAACAAGTATCCATCATTATGCAAACAGTAAATGATAACGTCTATGACCTGTTATTATGCAGACAGATCAGTGTGGAATTATATGAGTATTTTTTGAAATCTTACCCAGTCATACCGATAGTGAAAGGGCTTCCCAAAATCCATAAAGAGACATGGCCGATACCAATGAGACCTATAGTGTCAGGGGAAGGTTGGGTAACTGCACACATATCCACCTTCCTGGACCATGTCCTACGACCTGTTGTCGACAACAGTATTACCATCTTAAAGGATACTTACCATCTTTTAGAGAGTCTTAATGATTTAAGCTTAGACATGGCCAAGGCACAATATCTCTTGATTACTATGGACGTAGAGAAGCTGTTTACTTCCATCCCCAATGAAATTGTAATACAGTACATTAGGGAATTACTACACAAAGAAACTACCTTCTCTAACGACAGGGTCATACTGATCTGTCAGTTATTAGACATAGTTCTCAACAACAATGTCTTTTTGTTTGGAGACAGATACTTCTTACAGGCATGGGGAGTGGCCATGGGCACTCCCTGTGCCAACACCTATGCCAATTTAGTGGTATATTGGTGGGAGAAGTCATTTCTATTTCCACATGAGTCATATAGAAACATCAAATACTATCGACGTTTTGTAGATGACATAATAATAGTATGGGAAGGTACGGCTGAGAATTTTGCCAGTTTTCTAAGATATTTGGAAACCACCACGGACTTCCTAAAATTCACTATGGAATGCTCACACCAACAGATTAATTTTTTAGATGTAACATTGAGACTAACTGATGAAGGGACAGTTACATCCACACTCTATAGGAAGACGGTATGGAGGAATGCCATACTTGTGTCCGACAGCATGCATCCACCACATATTTTTCCAGGCATAGTGAGAAGCCAATTCACAAGGATTTCCAGACTTTGTAAGAATAGATGTGACATGATGAATGAAGCGAGTAAGATGGAGTCCCTGTTTGGAGCAAGGGGTTATAATATGGACATGGTCAAGAGAATAAGACAAGAGATCATCGGGGAAATAGAATCTGTAACCAAGGGTGGAGCAGGGCTGCAGAACAAATCAACTTATATGGGTAACAGTGGATACTGTAAACCTAATAGCCACAGAATGGACTATGTTACCAAGTACACTAGTGATGTGGAAAGGATTAGACATGTGATAAGAAAGAACTGGAATGTCTTAACTATTAACGAACAAGTTAGAAAAGTTGTAGGAGAGACACCCAGATTCAGCTATAAGAACAGTGATAATCTTAAGATGTTACTTTGTAATGATAAGCAGGTCACAAATGTGACGCAGCCCAGCTCGTTATTACTTGGAGACATAATGAGCAAGGGTACATATCCTTGTCATAATTGCCCTAGATGTAAGTACCTCAGTAAGACACAAACATTCCAACATCCCCTTATGGACTATGTCTACAGACCTAGCCATTATGCTAATTGTAACACCAAAAACGTGGTGTATTTAGCTACTTGCTCCCTCTGTACAGCGTTCTATGTAGGATTAACCAAAAGGAGGCTGAGGGATCGCATTTATGATCACCAGCATGACATCAACAGATTGGATGAAACTAATGCATTAGCCAGACATGTGAAAGAACATAATATGCATTCATTCACCTTTAGAATCCTACAAGTAATAAATAAGAAGGTAAGAGGGGGTGACACCAATAATGAATTAGCGAAAGCTGAGTTGTACTGGATTTTGAAATTAGCAGCACATCTATCACCAGGGCTAAATAATTGTGTCTCCTTGAAACCGGTACTAGTTGGAAGGAAGTAGCTTTTTCAAGCAACTAGTCAGTTGCATTTTCAATATTCTTTATGCTGGCATATTTGCCAACACTTTAATATTTTCTTGCCGACAGATGACAATACCTCATAAAGTCTATTATGTTTTTTGTGCATCATGAACACTGATGTAAGGACAACTTCTAGCCATTTTAGGCATTCTTGGACTTCTATTTTGGTTTTATTGAATTTTGTTAGACGTCATATCTAGACTCATATCAGATTTCTACAGATTTTTACAGATGTAACTTCATTTCTAGCACATGGATTCTCCATGCACTGTCATTCACTTTGAATAATACATAGGACATGACAGTACACATGGGTTGCTTACATCGAATAGTTAGATAGTTAGCACACTCCTTTTAGATTTTACTACCATTTTTATTATGCTTTTTTGTTTCTTTGTTTTTTTGCTTTTTTCTTAGTTTCCGTATACATTTCAGGCACTGAGCGTTTGCACGCCTTTCTTATGTATTATACAATACTGAAAAGTGTTTGGGATTCATTTTTGAGTAAGATTGAGATTCACCAAGATAAAACTAACATTAAGACCCAGAGGCATACTTTTACATGCAGGTCAGTGCTTGTCGCACTTTGATGCTTGCAAACTACATGCTGCCAACTGTGTGAGCAGAGTTTTTGGCATTGAGTTCTTGTTTATAATGAATCTGTATGCTGAAGCATTCTATGGACTGAGGATGTATTATAGGCTGATGCTTCATTTGTGCCAGAAGCAGGTAAGATCTTTAGCAGAATTATGAATGATGTTATGTTCCGTTAATCGGAACATTGGAGACTTCTAATGGATGTAGATATGTTAGTTTCTATGCATAGTTGTTATTTTTGAGAGTTGAATTGCCAGTTCAGGGGCTTATCATTGTGGTAGGATGTTGCGTTCTTTCGAACAATGTGAACTGTTTATTTTTTAAATATCTTTTAAATATTTATGCTTACTGTTTTGTGATGAGCGTTTTTTATGCATCGCAAACAATACTTAATGTTGTGATCTGTCATTAAGTTACAATGGAGTGTTTGCAGTTCAACATTAATTAATCAATTATTGCTTTTGAGTAATTGATACATTGAATAATGAGTATACTAATGAGCCCGCCAAAATATTTTACATTTTGTATTTAAGAGTGAGTGGATTTATATGACTGTATCTGATGAAGCGTAGCTTGCACTACGTGAAAGCGCTTATCCTATTTTCTGCAATAAATGGTCTTCGTTTTTATGATATTGTGGATTGGAACTTTTTTATGCTGAAGAGAGCTTTTTTATGCTGAAGAGATTTTAATCATATTGAAGGCACTTTTCGTGGTGTTTTGTTCTCACTCTTGCATCTATTTTACACTTATTAAAGATGTCATTACCCTGCTATTTTATCAGACTGGAATATGATCACTTGTTGCCAGGGCTGATCTATGCTTAGCAGGTGTAAGCATTGCTTAAATGTAAATGCTAAGCAGATTTGCGCACTGGTAAATGAAGCCGACATAATGTAAGGACCTTTTCATTTAACTATACGTTAGCACTGCTTACCATCACACAAACCCACCCAAACCCACTTAAAGCTGCTCAAAATTGCCTTAACCACTGTGTATCCAACAGTCCTTGTTCTGCATAGCAACAAAATAAACAGCCCTGGCAGGTGTTGAACCCAGGAACCTCTAGACTACAGTTACAGCACTTAATCAGCAAGCCATCAGAGCTATAAAAATGTCTATTGCTTTTTCAAATATAACATTCAGTACACGTACTGAATAGTGGTGAACAACTGCTTTGACTACTACAAATGTTTACTACTTGTTAGTGAAAATAGTGTTGACTCAGTCATGTTTTTATATCTAAATATACACATATCAGATAAATGTGGTGGGATACATTTGAGAAGGCATATACAACATGCATGTTTACACATAAGGATATGGATATATGGATATATATATATATATATATATAT
>NC_056740.1:60010233-60040233 GCF_019279795.1 Protopterus annectens | reverse complement strand
GAAGGAAAAGGGCCAACACCCACATGAAGTGCTTAGTTATAGGAGTGTGTTTCCATGCAGTTGGCTAAAGAAATGATACCACAGCTGTTCCACATGCAATTAGCAAGTGGGGGACTCCAATTTATGCACAGGCCATCAGCTGATCATAAGCATTACCTACAAAAGTCAAGTTGCTGCCTGTGCAAAACAGATTTATTTTCCCATATCTACCAGAGAGGGAGAGAGAAAGAGAGAAAGAGAGAGAGAGAGAGACAGAGACAGAGAGATAGAGAGAAAGGAAGAAAGGAAGAGATAAAGAGACAACCGTGTTTGTGTATGATACGTGGCTGGAGAGTGGGTTATGGGTATTATAACTGTTGCCTATATTGTTTACTAATCCATACTGTCACATATTAATTGCACATGGCAGTAGACATTTATGGCTGTGGATTGTCTACAACAACCTCTACAGTGTTTGACAAATGTTGGCCTTGTAATGTGGACATCGGGACATATAGGTCCTCAATATAATGTAGCAAAACCCACACTGCAATGGATCCTGTTATTACATAATCACTCCAACCCCCACACAGGATACTGATGACATGCACACAAACACACACACACACTTGCCAGTACTGAGTTTCAGACCTCTACCTGACTATATATTGCTATTACAGTGTTACACAGTTATCGATCACACCACATAGCTTACATATTGGAGAGCTAGCCAAAGGTATCTTTGAAGGTAACATCAGCAGCAGTGCTAAAGGAGGGGTAATGGGAGAGTAGTAAGTGGGAATGTCCATAGAATCAGGTATCATCAAAGACACACAAACTCTCTCACACAAATGCACACAGTTTTACAGCTGTCATGTCTAGGATTAGAACTCCTACTTAACTAGTATGCTACACTATAGTATTATGCAGTTATCGCAAGCACCACTGAGCTTACATGTTGGAGAGTTGTCCAAAGGTATCTTTCAAGGTGAATAACATCAGCAGCAGTGCTAAAGGAAGGGTAAGGGAAGAGTAGTAAGTGTGAATGTCCATAAAATCAGGTATCATCAAAGACACATGCCCAAACACGCACAGTTTCACAGTTGTCATGTCTGAGATTAGAACACCTTCCTAACTAGTATGCTACTCTATAGTATTACGAAGTTATCACAAGTGCCACAGAGCTTATATGTTGAAGAGTTTTCCAATAGTATCTTTGAAGGTGAGTAACATCAGCAGCAGTGCTAAAGGAGGGGTAAGGGAGAGTAGTAAGTGTGAATGTCCATAAAATCAGGTGTCCTCAAAGACACACATACTCTTTCACACAAACGCACACAGTTGCTATGTCTGGGATTAGAACTACTACCTAACTAGTTTGCTACACTATAATATTACTCAGTTATCGCAAGTGCCACGGAGCTTATATGTTAGAGAGTTGTCCAAAGGTATCTTTGAAGGTGAATTACATCTGCAGCAGTGCTAAACGAGGGGTAAGGGGAGAGTAGTAAGTATTAATGTCCATAAAATCAGGCATCATCAAAGACAGACACACTCTCTCACACAAACGCACACAGTTTCACAGTTGCCATGTCTGGGATTAGAACTCCTACCTAATTAGTATGCTACACTGCAGTATTACACAGTTATTGCATGCGCCTTGGAGCTTAGAAGGCTGTCACTTGGCCAAAGGGTTATTTCAAGGTGACTGATATCAGCAAGCATACTAAAGTAGGGAAATGGGAAGTGCAGTGTGTGTGAATGGACCATAAATCATTTCTCTGGAAACACACACACACTCAGTCACACACAACTTTACATTTGACAGGACTGGGTATACAAATGCTAGATGAATACTGATTTGTACTATCATTTTACACAGTTATGACAAGCACCACAGACACTATAGGGCTGAGGGCTACCAAAAGGAATGTCTATAGTGATTGACATCAGCACATCATGTGATATTGGCCAATTGGATGTGTGGTTGGTGGGACAGGCCTCATAATGGAATTCCCTCTGCCACTGTCTTTCTCTCTCTTCTCCACATCTCTGTGTGTGTATGTTTGACATATTATAGTGTGTTGGCCTTGGATATGTGTGAGTATTCCTAGTGAATGTGTGTGCAAAGCATGAATGGTGTAAAATTTAGTGTGTGCACAGACATCTGCGAATGACAAATACGTATAATCCACTGTGTTGTCAGACATGGGCTTAATTTCTCTAAGTGCAGGAGCATGCCCAGTATGACCTTCTGTATTGAGTGTATGAATCCATTCCAGGTAGGGTTGTACTCCAGTCAAGGGTTTGGTGTTCTACACCTACAGCTAGCAACCTGTTTCTGCAGGATATCTGTAGATTTGTTGACAATATGGAGTCACAATGGGCGACAGATAGTGGGATACTGTAACTATTGCTGTATGTGCTGCTTGTGTTACATGGTTGGTGTTAGCAGAGATATTCCGACATATGTACTGTTTTACAGTGTGATGTATTATATCATCAACTACTGACAGATATACTTATTTGCTCACAGTTATTTCCTGGGAAATACAAGATGAATGATGCTGTGTCCAGTATTGCGGTCCATAGCCTACACATTCTTGCACATTCATGCCATTCTGGAGGGATAGCTGCAGACACTTGCTGATGGGTCTGTGGAAATGGTCCAGCACCTTGGTACTATGGTGGCTGAGGATCCCCTTCTTGTACATATATCAACGTAACAGAATGGCCATATCCTGCTGTGGCCATACCTCTCAGCTGTACAGATTCACCCAGGTTACCTAGAGGCAGGGGTCATATATCTGGTCAGTTCCCCTTCACATTGTGGTTTATGAGCAGGTTTGTAGCCACCCATTACTGGGTTTGCAGGCAGGGGTAGTATGAACACACATCAGAGTTTCAGACTTCACACACTCTATGACATCCATGCTTCCACACACCCCCACTCTATTCTATCCTCTTCCTAACATTATGCGAGTGATATCTAAGAGGTATCCCTATAGTTGGCCCTTCATCCCAGTGGTATTTAAGGGTTGGTCCACAGTTCATGCAGTAGGACATGGTGGGCATGCTACTGGGATTTGTCAACAAGGCCTTGCATTTGTGTACTGTTGACTGTGTTATGTTGTTAGTTGGGACCCCATGAGATACCATACATTGGCACTATGGGTGAGGCACAGGCCTTTGACAGAGGAATGTAGGCCATTTGGTAGTGATGCCGGCCATCTGTAGCAGGCCAGTGCATTCTGTCACTCCTACATTCCCAGGTTGCGAGCCAGTGGATTCCCCTGGGATGACAGGGTAAGTGTGCTAGGTGTTAATGGCAATAGTTCTTGTCCATATTAATCCATTGGTCTGGATGCAGACAGAGTGCTGCTTACAGCTAGGGGCACAACTGCATGGGACACCTCTTCAGCATGCTGCATTCTGTGGGTATTCCCATACAGAAGTGGAGTCATACTGTACTCATTCCTAACAGCAAGGTTATGACCTGTGATAAACCTGTGGCTGATGGTTGAGTGAGCCGAGTGCATGTGCAATATGGAAGCTAATTACAGCTGACTCACAGATATACATGGGACAGTCCCCTTATGCTGCCTTGTGCGGGAACATAGGCAGTCTCTCATTACTTCATAACTGTGCCTTTTGTGGTCTGCCAGTGATTGGCCAGACTACATCAGTATTCTATACTACACAGACAACTAATGTGTTGCTAACCTATATGTACAATTCCAAAGCTGTGTGCAGTTGACAGTTACATTTTATGTACTCTGTCTAGGGTACTTCCACCTGTGTACTGTGTGCATGTATGGGCCCACATTCATGGCATGTCCATCTTTCAGATGGTGACAGATATTGACATCTGGACAGTGAGTATGGACGACTGCTGACATGGGTATTGCTGAGAAGCATTGTGGTTGGCACTGCAGTTGTCAGAAAATGGCCCTGTCATCCACAGTACTGCCCGTAGGCCACCAAGACACAGCCCTCCATGCCTACATGCTGATCACTTCCACACAATATTGAACACATGACAACCTAACACAGGGACCACTGCATATTGTACACATGCAACAATATATCCTGTAGACTGGGCCAGCTCGAGTAATATGTGCTCCACTGTTATTACACCTCACACTTACATGTTACTGCATTTCTGAGTAGTATTGTGGGGGGAGGCACACCTGATGACTTTAAACATTTGCTGTGACTGTACTGGTAATTCAGGTACTCTGTTGGCTTCCATTTCATTTTGTATTCTGACCTATCATGCAGACTGGAGGCATATCAGTTAGTTTCAGACTTCTTACCCTTCAGAACTAACATACAACTGCCAGACCTGTTGTAGTCTGTCTGTATAGGTCTGGAGGGGGGCTGTTAACCATTGTCATCAATTGGAGGCCTTAGCCCAGCCCTTCTTTATGGTCATCTACACTTGTCCTGCTTTCTGAGGCTGGTGGTGGGTATGTGAGCCTCACTGACATGCATGTGTGTGTGTCCTATGTACACACATTTGAGCCACCACATGTACTGCAGTGGGATTTGTCACCTTCTCTTGTACTGCCTAGTATGTTGACACCATTATTTGTTATGGATTTCATGCTGCCCATATAGGTATCCACTATCTACTGCCATCCCATTCAGCCACCCGATTCCCTTGCATGCTCACGTCCATACCATAGATACAACTGTCAGAACATACTGCTCCATTCAGCAATTGATAGGAAAAGTGACTTACCTTGTGGCTGTGCCAGTATTGAGGATGGTGCTGGAGGGCTGATTATGTCGGATGCACATAGTACACTCCCTATACATGGTAAAGCACAAGTAGTGTCATGTTTGGCATCACTTTTACTATATGTGTGAGTCAGAGAGAGGTGTCATTCTCTGGGTCCCTACAGTGTATGTGCTATGCATTGCCTCTTTGCCAAGGCCTGGGCATACTGGGCATGCCTCCTTCTGCCTACATGGGCAGGCTCAGGTAGTTCCTTCTCTGAGCCCCTCTGTGCCTGTGATGGCCTTGGCAATGGTGGGGGGCTTTGTGACCTTGCCCCGTGCTGTTCCTGCTGCAGCTGTTTTTGCGGGATCATTTTGTGTAGCATGGCACATACTATGAACATTTGTGTACATGTAGCTGGAGAGTACTGCAAGGCTCCACCGGATATGTCCAGGCAGAGGGACTGTGACTTGAGCATCCCAAACGCATGCTCGATTACGATTCTGGTTTGTGTGTGTGCCTCATTATGGAGTTCTTGTTCAGGTGTGTGTGCATTTCTGAGGGGTGTCATCAGCCATGGCTCCAGTACATAGACAGCATCCCCCACTAGGTGGCCATATGGGATGTCCCCACTGACAAATGACTGGTAAAGCTGTGTCATATGCCAGATGTGGGAGTCGTGATAGCTTCCAGGGCTGCCAGCACATACATTCAAGATAATTCCCTGGGCATCACACATGACCTGGCAGTTGATGGAGAGGCAGCCCTTGCGGTTTATGTGCACCCTACCCCACTCACTGGGAGGTGCTTTGATTTGTATGTCCGTGCAGTCTATAGCACCCACTACCTCAGGGTATTCTGCTGTTTGGTGGAAGCGATGCATATTGCTGGTCAATGCCTCATGGGTGTTGAGGAAATATATGTGCTCACCGGCATGTGCTCACATGGCATCCAGAAACTGGTGGAGTACCCTGGATGCTGATGCCTGTGAGATCCCCATGATATCCTCAGTTGCCCTTTGGAAGGTACCTGTGGCTAGTATTCTTAAGCCTGCACATACCTTGGTATCCACTGGGATGGTTTCCTCTCTGTTGGTTCTGTATGTGAGGCATGGCCAGCACAGCTCAACAATTTGCTGTAGAATTTCCCTGTCCATCCTATAGCGCTCCACTATCACCAGTGCTTGTAGCCCCTGGTAAGTTACCCTGGGTCTGTACATTCTTCTCCTTCTCCTCACTGTAGGTTGGTCATCAGCATTCACTTCCTCACCACCCTCAGCCTCTTGCACATATTGATGTATGAGAGTGACAGCAGCCTCTAATATTCTGTTAGTTTTGTCAGGTAAAATTTCCCCGTCTGTGTACATTGGTGGTGTAGAGTTTTTAGGAAAAAACAGACTGGAAGGTGCTTGCATAGTTTATAGTAGTGTGCTAGGCTGTTCCATGTGTAATTGGCTGATTCTGATACATTTCACCTGCCAGCTATGCTAGTTCTCCTTGATTGCCTTCCTTCTACTGTTTTCCCTTGCCATTACCTTCCCGTTTAAGCCCCGAGGTGCAGCACACATACCCAGTGCTCAGATATGAACAGAGCTGCTATTTCCTGTTTTTTTTTTTTTTAAACCCGGTGTGTGGTGCGTACTGGGCAATGTAAACACTGCTAGGTAGCCTCAGACACACACCCTTCCTTAGCTGTGCTTAGCTAAGGGCAAACATTGGCCACAGAGCTCAAATAAGCTTACAGCATGCATGACACTCCCCCTTATAAGGTTATCTACCTCTTATACTTATACAATGGTGTTGTTGCACCTACACAGTTGGGTGCAAGCTAACACTGAGAAAAAATCTGTGATTTAGTATCATTCTCCTCATTTGCAGAAAACAGAATGCTAATTCATAGTTACCACACTTGCACTCAGCCTTCCCCCCTTAGCAACCACTATTCCCTGGTATTGTTGTCTTATGCATGCCATTGACTATTATGGCAAAATGCTTATTTGGGTTTAAAAGCTTTTTTCTTATTTTCGGGCTGATCCCATTTGTGCACCACTGCCCTATGCTTAAATGGCCAGGATCAGCCAAAAAAAAGTTGTTTTTTATAATTTTGCAACAATTTCTCATACCAATGGCCATATATTGGGTCATTGGCATGCCTACTACATTGAATATATGCTTTCTTTAGAGTTGTCATGCCTCCGTTTTGTAATTTGCAGAAACGTTTTCAGTTAGTAACCGAATACATTTCTGCAGGTTACACTATTTCTGCACAGACGCCTGCCTGCTTCCTGGATCGCTAATTCACCTCATTTGCATGGTTTTCACCAGCAAATGAGGTAATTAGCATATAACAGTGGTATCCGTGTGGGAATAGTGCAGGCGTGCTCATGCACATCTTGGGTGCTCGTTCCTGGATCGCTCAGTGGCCATATTGCATGCAGCAGCTCTTGCACTATTCAGGCACTCTGTGCAGAGCTTGCTGAATCTGGCCGATTGTCTACAATTGACTTGTTTTTTACTATAGTTGTATTTTTTATGTCACAAAAAGGTATTTTATATTTGATATGTTTTGAATTTTAACCAGTAAGTTTTGATATTTTAGCATTTTTGTTGAAGTGACTGTCTCTTTAGGAATGGCTTGGAGAGGTTTTCATTTGTCACGTGATTACAGTGGTTATTTAAACCAAATGGAGTCAGTGTATGTAGTTCTGATGAATTTCTTAACAGAGTAGAATGAAAGTGCTTGATTCTTGTAATTTATTTATTTACTTGTTTGTAATAAATTTCCACTGGATACACATTTGAACTAGTTCTTGTAAGGCACAGCCAGATACATTTTTGGATTGGAAAGCTTAGCACTAACCTTTTCATTCAGGTAAAATGCCTTAATAAAACAGATTTCAAATGAGTGATATGCCCCTTACCCTTTAGAAGTCACTCAGCATTTTGTTAATACTTGTGTCATCTGCTTAGAACATAATGTGTCAAAGACTGTACCGGCATCCTCACAAATTTTAAAAAAGTCATGGGGACCATTCTGGACCATTCAGTGAGACTTTATTCAACTCCCACAAATGCAAACATTTAGGTATGCACTTGTTATCGTTGATGATTTTTGCAGATGTGTGATAAATGATGCTACATCAGTAGGTACTAAGCTTTTCAGAACTTTACACTGAGATTTGGTGTTCCTTGTTGTATCCAGTCAGATCAGGGTATTTATTTTGCTTGTCAGGTAATAGATCAGATCAGGAAAGCAGTAAATATCAAAATGCAATACCATTGCCCATATAGACCACAAGTTTCAGAAATTGTTGAATGGGCAAATCAAACTATTAAGACCAGCCTAACTAATCTGTGTGAGAAAACTTGCCTTAAATTACCAGAAGCTTTACTTTTAGCTTTATTTAGTGTGCAGTAGTAAGTGCAGTTAGGCAAACCCATGAGAACACCTGCTACACTGCTCTCTAACTACTTGGAGTTACAAAATGTAAATTAATCCATTTGTTTGTATTGCAAGTCTCTCTGTTCTGTTTTGCACCACTGCTACCAGACTGTTACTGAGGCTTTGACACAGCCTAGTTTGAATGATCATCATGAGTTACAACCAGGAGATTTTGCCTATATTAAATCCTTCTCTCAAAAATATTCTTTATATCCCAGATGGAAAGGACCCTACTTGGTTTTGCTTACAACCATAACTGCTATCCGATGCAAAGGACTGTCCATCTGCAGCCATGTGTCATATGTCAAGGAAATTCTTCCATGTGACAAGCATAGTCAAGATGTCATCAATGTCATCCTTTGTGAAACAGCAGAGCCTATTGCAAATCATACATAACAAAATTGCAGGGACACCATTGCATTCAGGAAATGAAGACTGAAGACATTTTCATTTTACCATCCAAATCAGATCAAAAAAACTTTTTCACTTTGCCATCCAAACAAATTCTAGAAGTGAAATCGAATGATTTGTCAGTCAAATTAAATGCAGAGGTGAAATCAAGGGGTTCTATACCATCATCTTGGTCAGAGATAAACCTTAATAATTCTTTCTCTTCTTCAATAGCAACATTATTTTTCCTCACATCTGAACCAAACATTGAGGATTCATAATGCTTTTCAGACAATGAACCAAGTAATGCATCAAGTAACTAACAATCATTTGTGAGATCATATACAACCACCGTTTCCAGTTGGAGTTTATTTGGAAACCAATTTTATATGAACTATAATGGAGCACTTTGGTATCCATGTTTGGATTTTCTTCAAAAACTTCCTCAGCCCCAACATGCCCTATTTTCATATGGACCTATTATTGGAACAGTTACTGTGATCTTCCTTATCATTTTATTTTGTCTACTTTTTTCATCTGAAACTGTGAGTACATCATCATATGCAACCATTGGAATTGTAAGTACTGAATCAGTTCTTATTAGTGATAAGCATATCACAAAAACAAGAGACAGTTGCTTTGTCAGTACTGTATCTAGAGCACCTAATTGGCATCCTAAATTTAATACTTTTTCTGCAGCCTTATTCACATTTGACAAGACTCTTAACATTAGTAACTTTTGGGTTTATGCACCAATACCTACAGCACAGGATAAGGGTTTTACACTCATTCCAATACCAGTGACTGATACGGACCATTCAGCATTTTGTAGTATTTTCTTACTAAAAATCAAAATACTAAACATGTCTTTATCCCCTTTTAAGTGATACCACTTCAATTTTCAATAACTGTTAAAGGACATATTTCCATTGTAAAAATGGCATGCTTTTTGTTGGAAACAGCATCTGAAACTTCATTTGGAGAATTTCTGATGGGGCTGAAGGGCTGGTTATGGCAGCATTGCATGAATACTATTCATGCCCAACTAACCTTAGGTAAAGTCCAATACCATATCCTTGCTAGCTAAATATCCCTGTCTATGACCCATGATGACCAAATCACATACTTAAACTGGAGTCACTCACAATTCAGCTCAACGCCATATCCGTGGATGATTTCAACTATCCCATCTTAAACTGGAATACATATACAACCACAAACATGCAGGTTCAACGATTACTGGATTTTGTAAATGCAAACACCCTGGAACAGCTAGTCTGTACACATACTAGGGGTGAAAATATCCTGGCTCTGGTACTCACAAATATGAGGGAATATTGTACCCCCTCCTTGTGTAATGACCTCACTGGTCAGATCAGATCACAAAGCAATTACCCTTGCAATAAATATAAAGGCTGCACTCCCAGCAAACCCCAGAACCTATAAGAACTTTTCCAAGGCTTACTACCTCCTATTAAGTGGAGGCATAGCTAAATGCCAAGCCCTTATAATTTCAGAAAGCACGGTGGCTTATGCAGATGTGTTTAAGGGGAACCCTGTCCAAGCATGTGAATAACTATGTAGAAAAAGCAGTTTCAAACTGAAATAAACTTAGGACAAACTCCAAAAATAAGCCCTACTGGTGGATTCCCAGTATAAATAGGTTGTACAACAAAAGAAAGAAAATCCTGCCCAAAAATAGGAATGGTGATGCCCAAAAGACAAAAAAAAAACATCATCATTCTCAACAAGCAACTCAGGGGATGAATCAAGTTCCACCAAAGCCAACTTGAGGCAAAAAATAGCTTCCTAGGCTAAGGATAACCATAATGCATTTTTCAGCTATATACACAGCCTTACAGAGAACACCCAACAGTGTACTGAACTAATAATAAATGGAACTTCCTATACCAAACTGGGGGATATAGCAAAATTTTGCTCCAATTTCACCCCCTTATCATCCTTAGTTTCCCCCCAGGAAATGTCCTCTACCATCTCTCCCCCAACAATCACTAATGAACAGGTCCTCATTGCACACTCCAAAGATAAAAACACTGCATCAATGGGTCCTCCCAGGATGCCTCTCCTAAATAGCTTGAAACAATTTCTGTCAGACCCACTAGATTAGAATCTATATTCAACTGCAGCCTCCAGGCAGGCTCCAGACAGGCTTCATTCTTAGGGAATGGAGGACTACAGCTGTCATCCCTCTTCACAAAGGCAGACATTAACAGACCCAGTGAACTGCAGACCCATAAGTTTGATTAGTCTTGTATGCAAAACCATGGGAAGATTTATGGTGGACCTGATAAAGGCATAGGAAATCTTCAAACATTGGGCCCATCCCAGTTTGGCTTTGTCAAGAGCAGGTCATGTCTACCAAACTTGGTAGACTTCTTCAAGGTGGTCACTAAAGCCATAGACAAAGGCAAAATGGTTCATTTTGCCTACCTTGACCTGGCAAAGGCATTTGACACAATACCTCACTCAGGTTATTATAGACAAACTCACAAAGTTAGGCATAAATCCCTCTGTCACACAAAGGATAACCAGATGGCTCACAGATAGGATACATGAAAGGTGGGGGGCACCACCTCCACCAAGATGCCTGTTTATAGTGGTGTCCCAAAGGGGTCGGTACTGGGACCTCTCCTGTTTAGAATATATTTCTCTGAAGTCAAGGCAAATGTAGAGGAGCTTTGGTTGACCAAATTGCTGATGACTGCAAGCTGGTACAATCAATGAATACCCCAAAAATGTAGATATCCTCTGGGAATTCCTGACACAGACAAATAACTGGTGTCAGAACCATGGCCTAAAATTCAGTGCAAAAAAATGCATAATTTTACTCTTTGGAAAAATACTATTCCTGCAAATTACAACATTGATAACCCTTCCCTAAGAGTAGACCCAGTGGTAAGGGACTTGGGAACTCGGGTTGAGAGTAACCTGAACTTTGATCACCATATGTCCATGAAGTGAGAAAGTCCTTCTATATGGTGCAACTTATAAGTAAGGGCATGGCATCCAGATCTAAGGAGATCATGGTCCCACTGCACTCAGCCCTCCATCCATCCATCCATCCATCCACAACTCCTTTTTTTTTTCATTTTTGCACACAGGTTCAGGGTGTCACTTCAACAGTGAGAATCATCTAGAGCCAAGGTTTACACCACCAGGTGTATAGCCCTGCAGTGGTGGTTCTTCCACACCACACACTTACATGTGCACTCACACCTATGGCCAAATTAGAGTGTCCAATCCACCTACTGCGTGTCTTTGGAGTGTGGGAAAAAATAAGAGCACCCAGAGGAAGCCCACATAAACACAGGGAGGGCACACAAACTCCACTCAGAATCCACCCCAGCCAAGAACTGAACCAGGGATCCCCTTGGTGCAAGGAGACAGTGCACATACACTCACTATCTACCATGCTCAGCCCTCATTAGATTAATAATTTAGTACAATGCTCCCTTTTGCATGTACCTAACAAGGCATTTACAACAACTACAGTGGCCACAGAGTTTTCTCAATAAAAAAAATGCAGAGTGTAAATAATAAGTCCTATGTGGACTGCCTCAATGCCCTGTCACTGTACTTGATCTCCTACAGATTATTGAGGGGCAATATGTGCCTAGGTTCGGCATTCTCCAATCCAGCTCTGATGGATCTGCTACATATTTGCAAAACAAGCAACACTAGAATTACCTGATCTAAGGAATTAAACATGTTGTAGGGATAGTTATGTGTTTCAGACATTATCCCTTCTCTGAAGCAGACTCCCCATTCACGTGAAACAGAGTTCTTCCCTAAGCCTATTCAAATGCAGTTTGGACCAATGTATGGGAAATCACAAAATCATCTCTTGCTAATCATCTGTGGCCTTTACAGACAGGAGCAGTTTGTAGATGCTCTAAGTCATAGGCATATTTCAAAGCCATTTTATCCCATGGGCATTGATAATTTGGAAAGTTGTGGTATGTATGGCTATGCTGAAAAAAGCTCTGTGGCTATTAGCCTAGTAACCTCCTATGATCCTACTATCCTATGATCTGTGGAGACTAAGCATAACCTTGGAACCAAGAAATTGGTTAGTTTATTGCTATGCATGCCAAATTATTTCAGCTATAAGACATACAGATACTTTACCTAATGGAAAGATTTGTAAGGCTCATCACAGAGCAGGTACGAGAGATATTCTGAATCCAGATGAGAAAATAAATGCTTCTTGGATTAATCATCATGCTGTTCAAAAGACTGCTTTTAAAGAACTAGCTCACATGTATCTTCCAGATGATGTTATTCTTGGAGCAGGAATTTTACCTGCTTATGGGGCAGTAAAATTTATCTGGGAAATGCGTAAATGATCTAAGCTTTTAGAAATACTAAGCAATCCTGCTTTTTAATCAAGCAACCTGATATCTCTTGAAATAATTGCCATGCACAATGTGGTGCTGCAGGATAGAATGGCCCTTGATTTTAACCTTGCTTCTAAAGGAGGTAAGTGTGCCATCATCCAAACTTAGTGCTGCACATTTATTCTTGATAACACTGGTGCCATTTGTGGTCACCTAGAAATTATTCAGAAAGGTGCTGAAGTATCTCATGCTAAAGAAGCTGACAGTTCTCAGTGGCTATGGTTAACCAGTCTCTGTTTTGTTTGGGAGGAGGTATTTTGAATGTTTTTTGTGTGTGTGTGTGTGTGTGTGTGTGTGTGTGTGTGTGTGTGTGTGTGTGTGTGTGTGTGTGTGTGTGTGTGTGAAAAAGCAACAAATTGCAAAATATGCACGTGAAGTCAAATACATTCTTGCCATGGACCATGTTATTTAGAAGTTATAGTAAGACAAATGATGAAAACATAATGTTACAAGATTTTAGTAACTATGTCAATTTGTTTGAGGGGGAATGTGTGACTGAAAATTATTCAAGCTCAATTTTTATTCCATCAAACATGGACATGTTTTTATTGCTAATAAAACAATATTTGTTAAATGAATGTATAACCATTGTGCATGCTAAGGACAGAAAGAAATTGCATGTGAAGAATGTCTGACAGCAAGTGAAAGAATGTCATAACATTTGAAATTGCCCATTCATAAAAAATATATGACTTGAGCGATGCTTCATAGCATCAGATGGGGGAATGTGAAGTTAAGGAAACTGTTAGTGTTTGTATTTTAAATACATTTTCATTTCAAGATGGATTGCTGATTGGTTTAGTTTGCTTCTGGCAATTTGTTTCCTACCAACACCAAAGTGTCAATATGGCAAGTGCAGAAAGTTCTTTTCTGGGATTCAGAACATGTTTCTAATGTGCCAAAGTGCAGACAGAGGGTGAAGGGATCTTAGGAAAATTAGTGCTGCTGTGTTCAGTTTTAATTGGTCAGTCAGTCATTATATTTTAGTTGTTATAATAATGTTGCATTTGTTTAAAAATATATAAATGTTTTAAGGTACGATTGTTATAGGAGACAAGACTTTGCTTTCCTAGTCTTCCACATACATGTGTTCTGTGCAATAAATGAGATTATTATTCTGTGTTGAACTGTGTTCTTACTTAGGTTCATAGATGTTTGCTAGGCTAATGACCACAAGGGCCTTTGTAAGCCTAGCCATGCATCCCACATCTTTGACAAGTTCTGGTACCCATGTTAAGTGTAAGCAAGGGGTTGGGAGATGAAACATTTAAAGGCTGCCTCTGTCCATTAGAGACATAGGTGACAAACCAGGAATGAATTTCCTGTTTCCCCATCCAATTGTCCAAGTTGCACTTGAATTGGATTAGGGAAGAACTCTGCTTCACACGGAAGGGTAGCCTGTTCCAAAGAAGGGGTAGTCTCTGAGATACATCATCATCTCTCCAACAGGTCTTATTATATCACAGGCAAGGTTCAAGTCTTTAGAATGAGTAATTCTGGTACTGTTTGTCTTGTGGCTATGCAGGAGGTCCATCAGAGTTGGGACTGACAAGGCTTTGTATGCCAGGCATACATCTCCCCTCAACAGCCTGTAGGAGACAGAATACAGGGATAGGGCCTTGAGGTTGTCTGCACAGGACATGTTAATTGTGCCGTATATACTTTTAGTGAGGTACCTCTCTGGACATTCCAATTGTTGGATATGCCTGGTTAGGTACATACCAAACGGGGAATTGTAGTCAATGACAGGTCTGATGAATGCCAAATACAGTAGAACAATCTCTTCCTTGGACCAAGATGCCATACCTTTGTTTATAAGTTGCACAACATAGAATGATTTCCTCACTACTGTAGACAAGTAATGGTCAAAGGCTAGATTACTTTTTATGTGTATCACCAAGTCCCTGACTGCTGGGTCAACTCTTAGGGGTGTGTCATCAATCTGATAGTTACCACGGGTAGATGATATCCTGAAGGATACTGTTATGTAGTTCCTGGCATTTAGTTTTAGTCCATGGTTCTGACGCAAGTTATTAGTCTCTGTCAGTCCTTCCTGGAGAACATTTGTGTCAGTGGGGGATTTTATGACTGTTCCTAATTTTCAATAATCTGCAAATTTAGTCAGCCAGAGGCCATTGGTATTGGCCTTGATTTCAGAGAAGTAAATATATAAAAAAAAAAAAAAAAAAAGCAGCAGCAGTTCCAGGACTGATCCCAGAAAGACTCTGCTTCTGACTGGCCTCTATGTAGAGGAGGACTCCCCAGTTCTAACTTCCTGGGTCCTGTCAGTGAGCCAGCAGGTTATCGACTGGGTGTAACATAAGGGTTTATACCTAACTTATACCTAACCTTTTGAGTTTGTCAACAATGCCCATGTTGGGTATTTTGTCAAATGCCTTGGTCAGGTCAAGATAGGCAGTATGAACCATTACCATTTTGCCATCATTCATTGCTTTGGCGACCTTCTCAAAGAATTCTACCAGGTTGAGTAGGCATGACATACCCTTGACGAAACCAAATTGGGGTGGATCTAGTATCTGGAGATTTCCTATGTCATTATTGATCATTTCCATGATAATTCTTTCCATGGCTTTGCACATAATACTACATGTGTTATGTGAAAGTTATTTTTTTTCCTTAACAGAACTGTTAAAGGATTCTCAAACCTTGTCCTACTTGCAGTGCTCCTTTAGCCAGTATATTGTCAGTCACTCAGTTGTGGCACTTTTAAATTGTAAAGGCTGCTGTAGTTGATGCTGCCAGGAGCAAACCCAACTCTATCACGTGTAAAGTCGCTCTTACCATATACTTTGGCCCTGACATGTCTCGCAAACTAATAATTGCCTTAGCCTGTCAAGTTGCCGGTGTCATGCCTTATCTTGATGGTTGGGCTGTTCCAGCGTCTTGTAAATGTTAATAGGTAGGTATATTCCTGGTTTATTCCCAACATAAATTCTCATTCATGCTGACATCTCCTCAGCTGCAGCTAGCTATATTAAAGATATATTCATTTGATATCATTGCCTTGAAAAAATGAGTTCACTTAACAAAGAACCTGTCAGAAGTTGCATTTCAATTTTCATCCACAGTGAGCCTCCTTCTCTTTGCAATCCATTTAGTGGCAGTTGCCGCATGAGAGGTTAGCCAGTGCCAGGATGGACTAAGTGACCTCAGTCTGCAGTGCTGGTGCAGGTTCAGCACATTTGTATCTCATCACCATCTCCTCATACATGGAGGCCTGTACTGCATTTTTGCATAAATCCATCATTTTGTAGGCAGGTGGAGAAGTGCATTAATCTTGACAGAATCATCATTTAGATCAGGACACTCCTGCCTATTTCAATGCAAACCATCTAGTCACACCATCCTTTATAGTTGGCAGTACTGGATTTATATTACTCTTCTAGAGTTCTTACCATTGAGTTATTATCCAAATGCCAAAAATATTTACATCATCTGACTACAATTCAACACTGATATACTTAACAAAGTATATATTTTGTCTGATGCACTATGCACGCACAAGATTATATCAGATGGTGATCTGTATCTGCTAGCATAAAATGGGACACTAGACTTTTTTTTTAGTTAAAATAAAGGAAAATTCACATCAGATCCAAATTTATTTTATTACGGTTAAAAAATCGGTATATTTTTGGAATCATTATTTAGCTTGGTAATAATCTTTTCCAACTGGAATAATGGCCAGGTGCATCTCATTAAGGGCCACATCCTCTGCATAAGAGAAGGCACTACAGTCCTTCACATAACTATTCTCTCGTTTCTAGTATATCACTTCAGGGAAACTGCTGTTTTTTCAAACACCTTTATTGAATTATCACTTCTGACATAAGCGGCTTAAACCAGAAAAATTAGGGTTATAGAGAATACCCCTGCTTAGTGTCCTGAGTATACAAATAAGATGTCTACTTATTCATCAGTGTAATTGTGAGTAAGGATCATAGTTCAGTGTTTTTATCCATTTGCCAAAACCCACAAAAAGGTCTGCCCTGTCCAAATCTGCTGTTACATACTGCCATTCTGCAGAAACAAAAGCTTTAGGTAAATTCAAGTTCTGATGTATCAGTATCATCACTTGTTCGTCAGTTGCATTGTTTGTGTTCAAGACAGCTCTCATGTTACCAAGTCCTTGTCTTCCTCCGAGGATACCTGCTTGCCCAGACTATAGCTATTTCTGAAGCACTTTGATCAGTTTGCATGACAACTTCACACCTAGTTTACAGAGAGATACCCTTATCACTTGAAATATTTATATTCAACTCAGACTTCAGTATGGTCATGATAAGGAGCTTGACCAAGAAGGTTTAACTGTTTCAAAACATGGATCACTGACTGATCTGTTTTTCACTCTTGTAAGGTAACATGAAGCTAGACACCAGTTATGAATTCTCTTGGTGCTTGTCTTCCCCAAACACTGTTCATCTATATCTTTCAAGTTATATACTCATTAAAGAAGATGTGGAATACCTCCTTTATCTCTCTAGCGCATATACATTTCTTTTCCTGATCATGTCTCCAGACCTTGACTCTGTATTCTAACCATTGTTCATTTAGCTAATATGCCAACACCTAGTTCACTTTCTGACTTCCCTACCAGTCCAATAATCTTTTCTTTGCTTGCTCCCTCAACACCTTCAGTTTCATATACTTTATTATTTGATGAATTGTATCTACCATTTGTGCAGCTGCACACACCCTCAAGGTGGATGCAAATTGTGCCACCTGCATATTAATTTTACACTATCTAAGTTACACTTACATGACATCCATCTGTTGACTTGACTTGAATTCTGACCTCTGGTTTTGACTGTCCTCCTCAGCATTAATTCAGTCCTTGCTGCATTTCTGCCTGTATAGAGTTGCTCTCCTTCTGCCATTGCTGTGCTTTTGCCATCTTGAATATTGCTGGATACCTGTCATTAGTTGCTCTATTCCTGGTATAAAGTGCAGCCAAGTTTCACCCATCATCATAGTAAGTAGGCAATGCCATTACTATGTGGTGATAACAAGGCACTGCTGTATGATCCAGTCACATTAAGCTAACAATTTCAACCTTTTGATGGAGAGTTGTGAGTCTGTAAATTCCTACCTTATAACAGTCATAATGTTTATCTATTTTCAGGGAAATGAATGCATACAGTGTAGGAGCAGGCAGAGTATCAGTAATAAGTCATCTACCCCTACTTTGAACTTGAGATTTTCTAAAGTCTGTTTGCATTATTTTCTTATCCAATCAAATACCCATGGAGTCCAAAAAGAGATCATGTAACAAACTAAAGTCAACAACATTTAGTATGGAATTGCCTTTCCTTGCACTCTCAGTTCATCAAATGCGTGGTAAAGAAAACCCTAGCATGGACTGCCTTCATTTTGCCCACTAAAAGCTACAAAAATAACTGCTTCTTGCCATCATGTCCCACACTAGTCACCTAACTAGCCTCTCTGTTCTGCCCTGCTGAGCCTTCTACAGGTCCCAGACTGCCATCCACCTCACCATAAACATAACACAAGTAATATCACATTGCCTATCTGTGGTATTTGCATCATTCCCCATATGGCTTTTATGTCTATGTAGTTTGTTTTTACATATTAGATAGGTTGCATATTTCAGACCATTTACTTTGATTAAGTAGATCATACAATGGTCCCCATCCATTCCAATGTTCTATTCTGTTTAGTCCAAAGGCATTCCTACCCCACTACACCTTCCCACCCAACTGTTACAAATCTTGTTGTGACACCAGTGGTTTCCAAACTATAGGACTGCTCTCTAACTGATTAGTACTCTACTCAAATTTTGCTTTATAACAAAGTAACGCCCACAGAGCGTATAAACCTCATCCAGTTTACAGCTGAACAAGTGTATGATAAAGACAATGTAATATCCATTTTCGTATATCCTCCTAATAATCAATAAAGGTGTTTGGAAAAAAATAATATCCATTTTGTCCCATTGATTACTCCTGTATCACAGGTATCATTTTAGATGCTCATGTTTTTAGCTTAGAAATACTTGCTGCCCTTAGTATAGTAGTGTATGTTCATTCCCAGGTTATCAGTCTTCTTGGCAAATGCTCGTAGCTGCAACCCCCCCCCCCAACTGCAATTAAAATCGTCATTGGTTTTATCGTATCAGCAGAAAGCTGAGGACCCAACCAGAGGATAACGATATCATGCCTTATGCCTGTTGGAAGCATCTTGGATTAACAACTCGTAAAACTCGTGCCCAACCTACTCTACCATCTAATGCTATGATGCGAATTTGAGGGGAGTGGAGGCTGTTGCTATTACCCACAGTTTCTGTTACAACTACACATACAGATATATCAGACCCATGAAATACTGTGAAGATTTACTTTTCTACTCCTTAACAAATTTACTCATGGGGCAGCAAGACAAAAAGTGTCCTTACTGCAGCATCTATTTTCTGCATTAACTGGAGAATGAAAAATGCTGTCCACTATTATCTTGGGAAACAGAAATTCATATGTTCAACTTTCTTGTAATATCATAATATCAGTTTACTCACCATTTAACCATTATTGAGTAAATTGAAAAAGGTTCTTCCAGAATACTAACCTCTCTAGCTTGATTCTGATGGTCTAGTCTCTAATGGCAGTCATCTTGGGGTCTTTAGCTGCATCTTCATGGACATCACCATTTTCATATATTTTTGGCCGGAAATCAGGAGGTGCTATCACTGTGATATACTCTGGCTTACCCATATGATTCACATTATGGCTCCAAAGCAGAATTCAGAAAAAGACGTATGGTTGGGTCAAATGCCTACTTTGTCTGTCTTAGCTTTTTCTCGAAAAGGTGATGTCCATCTGTCAGTTCCTTTGCTTACATGTTCCATTTGCTGTAGTTCCCATGGGGTCTTCCTTCGGTACCACAATATTCAGTCACATCCTTTATTGTTTGCCATAGGCCCTGGACTTTATGAGATTCGATCATTCTTCTTCTTTTGGATAGCTACAATAAATGTAGTACCTTAAATCAACACATGACTGTCTTAGAGAGTAAGATTTGTATGGCACTGTGAAAAGCCTTACATGTAATAAGAAATTCAGGTGAAAACGGTCAGGAAGTACCAATTAAATGTATGGCCAGCCTGACACACTGGTGAACTAGGTAGCCATCAAGGACAGGAATTCTATTCAGTTTGTTAGCCTCCTGCTCCATCCCACCCATAATCTACCTAGATAACAAATCAGGTCATTCATGGACAAGATGGAGCAAGAAGTCAACAAATTTGTAAGTGTGGGGAATATTTTCAATGTGAAAAAGCTATTCTATTGGCAAAAGTTTGAGGTACGTTTTTTTAGTACTGTTACTGGTAGACCACCAGATATTTGGATGGATTGCTAAATATCTGGCCATCCAGCAGTGTGAACATTGGCTCTAGGTGATGGTCACTGATGATGTAATACCCTGACCTCATGCACAACATGGGAAAAAGGTGGTTGATCTCAATACCTGCTAGCCGTAGTCCTCAGCTCTCCTTGATTTTGCAGAACATTCCTGATTTTCCTGTCCCTCATAATTATTTTGATTTTCTGCTAAACCTCTGAAGATTTCAATCAGTTAAAAATGTCAAACATTGGAGTTCCATGCTTCATATTACTCAGAAAATCCACATTGATATAAAACTTGTTCTATTATCTAAGTGAATAGTATAACATGTAACACAGAAAACTGTTGGCCCATCTATGTAGGAATATTTCTAATGGCTGTTCCTTGTATATTATTCTAATTTCACAAAATTACTGTGATTTATGTGAAGCAACCTGGAGTACATTAATGTATGACTAATGTTTCCAAGGAAAAGAGCAGAAATACAATAAACAGCCATCAGATTGTATTACAGTCAGAAGTCCAAGGTACACACAGAATTAGATATATCTGATGGGTAGGGATGGAAGCTGTCTATAGACAGTAACTGATCCTTTTATTGTTTTCTCATTTATTTTAAACAGTCATTGTCTACCTTTGCAGGATAGACATGCATTTGAAGGGATCAATGTGCTTTGTGTGAAGTAAGTTGGAATACTTTAATGTATGGATATTGTTTGCATGGGGCAAAGCTGAAATACAATACATGTATGTCATTTTTATCACAATCATTTGAAGTGCACAGAAAAATAGTTATCACTACTATGTGGTAGTGGGGAGGTGGGAGATGTCTGTTGAAAGTAATTGATCCACTTGTTGTTTGCTCATTTTAAAGAGTCACAATCTGACTTTGCAGGACTTTTGTGCTTTTGTGTGAAGTAATATGAACCACTTACCTGGATATCTAAGATGTGCACAGACAAAATAGCTATAATTGCTGAGGCTGTCTGAGAAACAAAACGTCTAGATGTCTGCTCTTGCTTGTTCAATATTCTGCCTTTTTAGGACTATCCTACATCCTTACTTTAATGTGTGCCAGCTTTTTGTGTGGAGCAAAGTTGAAATACATTACATGTCCATACTCTTTTATCACAACCAGATGCCTGAATTGCACAGAAAAGTAGCTATAACTGCTTATATTGTCTGGATGAAGGGACCTGACTCTCAGCTTAAAACATCATCTTAAATGTTAACTTTTAACTTAAAACTTTAAATATTTAAAGAAGGCATAAATTGCATCACTGAACAGCCATTAATTAGAGCTTCTTGGGACCTGGTAAGCTCCATACTCCACATTTTAGTAGTGGCTTCTTCCCTGAACCTCACCTAGTCTAAAATCAGCTTTGCACTGTGGTGTGCAGAGAAGGTCGCTGTAGCTTGTAGCTTACTGGGGATGATGTCTATATTTCTTTAATTTTCCTCCCAAACATCAGAGGTATGCACAAGTCACTATAGTTTGTGTCAAGTGATAGTGTGCTCATTATATCTTTAACTTTCCGCAAAAAATTCAGTGGTATACACAAAAGGTCAGTATAGCTTTTACAAGAGCCAAGTACTCTCTGGAGTAGGAAACAATACTGTGATCATTATTTTTTCACTTTTCTCACAATCAAACATCACATGCATATACAGATGGCTGTCTTTTTTTTTGTTTTTTGAGGGAGGGTAAGGAGGCATGCTGTTTATATATGTCTGACAGCAATGGGATGAAATAAGTTATATTCTGTTTGTTTATTCAGTTTCATCCCAGTCTGATATCATAGGGGTAAACAGATGGCAGCTGTGCTTTGAGAAAGGGGTATTGAGGCATACAGTGTATATGAATGACAACAGCAACTTCAGATATATAACGTTTGCCATTTGTGCCTTCTCTTTCATCCCAATCTAACACCCGAGGGAGATACACAGAAAGTGGCTAACTTTGGGGGGGCAAGTACTATTCCTAGACTTGATTTTTATATCTTTGCAAGCATTTGCCTTCACTTTATAGTGAACTGCTATATTGTCAGTTTGGAGCATTAATATTTACATTCAACATATTTCTTCCTTGAAATATAAATAAATAAATATGCCAGGTTGAATTTCTTTCCTTATTCACAATTTTTTGTTCAGGCCAGGCCTTCACTAGATCAAAGGGGGTTGGAAAAAAGTTATAATATGCACCTTCTGCAGCTTAATTCAGTTATTTCCCTTCATTTATCATAGTATAGTGTTTGTCATTTAGGGTGTGTTGAAAGGATGCAGGTAAAAGCAATATTGTAAAGTAAAACTGATTTTTTTTCAAAATCAAGATTATTGGTCAGGCCATCACTGGATAAAAAAGGTTGATTTAAAAAATAAAATGCACTTTGAAATATCTAGAACCTCCATGACTTCAGAGGTTCTAGCCAATCCCAGACCTGTGGCTTAATTCAGTTATTTTCCCCAAAGTTATTACAGTGCAGTTCTGGTCAGTTAAGCTATGTTGAAAGGATACAGGAAAACATAAAGTTGGTGTAATGCTGAATTTCTTTACTTAATCAGGATTTTTGTTTGAACCATCATAGGATGAAAAGTTGTTTAAAATTATGTAGAATTCCTCCATCATTATCAGAGTGCAGACTTGCCTAGTTAAGGTGTATTAAATGAATGAATGCAGAAAAAAAGGAAGAGTAAGACAAAACTGAGAAAAGGGGAAGAAAGGGCAATCTGGATGGTATGGGTAAGCTAGAATGGGAGGGGAACTGGGGGGGGTCACTGAGTGATCTGCATTAAGGGGGAACAGTATGCAATGGGGGTGCCATGGAGCTCTGTGCCTACGGTGCCATTTCACCTAAGGCTGGCCCTGATTAGATGTTTTTAACCGACTACCTCCTTTACTTCAGCTATAATTTTAGAATCTGCTGTTTCTGTCTGTAATGGGAGAAATAATCATCAGGTTGGAGAAGTATTTTATATATGATCCGTGTGGCATTCTTCTAGCCACCATGTGAGCCTTGTCTATATCAGCATCCTCAATAGGTCCTTCTCAGTCAAATATCAGCATCATTTTAATAGCTTCTGTCAAAAATTTCCAGGGGGGGGTGTTTCAATCTACCTATGTAGCAAAGCCTAAAAGTTAGATATTGTTGCAGTTGTTGCATTTCTCTCCATCTTCTTCTTATGATCACAGCCTTGTTCTGACCTGGACTTCTTATTATACTGTACTCTGGTACCACATGCACTACCATTCTATTTCCTTAATAGGCTTGTCGCTCATTTAGACTTACCATCAATGGCCTGAATCATCATATCCTGACTCAAGTTCTAAGTCTAATTAATCTACCTTCATCAACAGGACTTCCATTATCATCATATATATGAACTCACCAAAGGAGCAACAGGGGCTTCTCTAGTCTCAGAATGTGATATCTGCATTGTACAGTAGTGCTCTCCTACTCACTATATGCTTCAACCTACTCTCAGGCCCAGACTGGGTTTCAGTGAATTCATTCCATGGCAGGGGAAAATACAACAATGTTAGGACATTTGTTTTTCAAATGGCTTCATCACTATAGCTTCAAAAGAACATATTCATCACCATAACAGACATACCACTTGAAATATGTTTCCAACAAAGTGACATAGAACACTGAGATTCTCATCTCTTTAGAATAACTGCCTATCTGTTTCCATTTGTTATGTCAATTGATAAGATCTGAAAATGTCTTATGAATTGATACACCAGATGACGAGTTCTTGTTGTTCTGAGGTGGTGCAGCAGTTTTCATCTGTGATATGTATATGGATTGTAATAATAACATTACAGATGTTAACATTGCATGTATTATGGTTATATTTATGTACAATTACACACATGAACACACACACACATATATGTATATATAAACATATGCACATATATACCTATATATAGAGACATAATGAAAGCATATTCTGTCCAACCATCATGCAGTCTCACGTTTCAGTTGCAAAAATATACAAATAAGTATAGTGCAAGCAAAACCACTGTACACTGCATTACTACATAGATAACAATCTGCAATGCCAATGTTACAATTCAAATGTGTGTGTCACATGAGCACTGTTTGTTAAATTCCCAAGAAAGGTAGGAGCTCATCTGGGCATAGAGAACCAAGACAGATGAAAAAGCCCTTATCAAATTTGTTATACCCCTTTAATTGTTCCAAATTGTAAAGTAGTATAATGTAAGATGTTTTGGAAGCCAACCTGATGTTAATATGTCTATTTATTTTGTCTGTCTGTCTGTCTATCTATCTATCTATCTATCTATCTATCTATCTATCTATCTATCTATCTATTTAGGGTTGTATACCAGAATAGTATACTAATCTCAGTGGATCAGTTTCAGGCAATGCCTGGATGATTACAATTAAAGCAAACAAAAATTACGAGTATGAGTAAAAGCAGAAAGGAAATTAGCAGAAGGTGGATTTGATACCCTTAACCTTGAAAAGAAACCAATGCATTATATAGCCTTCACATAGACATCAGAACAATGAAGGATATAGTGTTTATATGGAACTTACAAATAAGAGTTGAGGTTAGTAAAAGATCTTGCAGTCAGCTCATGAACAGAAAGGAATTAAATCGCATACACATAAGTGCGGATTCAGCAAATTTCCGTGCCAAAATAACTTATTCTTGCATGGAAGGGACCACTCACGTGCAGCACGGGAGCATGCCATGCATATTCATGAAGGCGTGCTGCCGTGCTGTAATACAGACACAGTTCTATGTACGAGTGCAGGGGGTGTGTCTGAGAGCAGTGCTCTCACAATACACATGCCCCCTGCACACCACAATTGCCATACGGCAATGTAAATAGAGCAAGATCACTCGTTACACCTCTCAACCCATCAGAGTAAGAAATCTGGACAAAGCCATAACAGACAATTACCACTACAAACTTAGAAAGTTGATAGAATAACAGGTTTAGCATTAGCATGAATTTTCTGAAGGGTATGAAGTATATAACACACACCTCTCAACCCGTCAGAGTAAGAAATCTGGACACAGCCATAAGGGACATTTGCCACTACAAACTTAGAAAGTTGACAGACTAATAGGTTTATCATTAGCATGAATTTTCTGAAGGGTATGAAGTATATAACGGACACCTTACAACCCATTAAAGTAAGAAATCTGGACAAAGCCATAAGGGACAATTGCCATCACAAACTTAGAAAGTTGATAAAATAACAGGTTGAGCATTAGCATGGATATTCTGAAGGGTACGAAGTAAAAAATGCAATGAATACATCTTTTTTTCACATCTGCAATAAAGTTTAAGCATAGCTGCGCAGGTGTGCCCATTGCTTAGCTATGCTTAGCCCAGCTGAAACAGCAAGATAAGTGAAATAGCAATAGACATCCAACATAAGTAGCAGTTAGAGCGTACTCTTTGAATGTAATCATTTACGGTTTGAGCCTTACCAAAGCCCTTTCCATTTTGTATGTTAAATCATTACAATTTTAATTTATTTGTATATTTATGGAGGAAGTAACTTATATTTCTTAACCAGAGTGCCCCATACAGTATAGTCACACATGAATAAATGTAATGAAAGCACATTGGGGGATGTCAGGGTAGGTAAACAAATTTATAATATGCAATGAATGATGAGTCAGTCCCATACAGGTGGTAGTCCAATAAAATAAAACTTAAGCAATGCTAAGCATTGCACAGTTATGCTGACCAGGTGTAAGCATTGTGTAAATATGAATGCTAAGCAATGAGTAGCCCAGCTAAGTAGTTTGCCCATTGGTAAGCAGTGCTGAACCTGTCCCTTTAAGCACTACCAAACATAGCTAAGCAGGTATGCCTGTAGCTTAGCTCAGCATATTCAAAACCATCCAATCACGGCAAAGGGTGGGAAATCAGCCATATTTAAACCTCACAGGTGGGAATACAGCTCATAACTGGTTGTAACTTCCCACTGTAGGTGTTGGAGAGAGCATGCGCTTTAGGGCACTGGGCTGGGGCATACATGAGTCCAAGGTCATGGTAGGGCTCCTTGTAAAAAAATTACATGAGACTCCTGCAAGACCAGTACCAGTGCTCCCAATACAAAGTGGAAGCCTGGGAAAGTCTCGCCCATGATCTCACCAGTGCCACTGGTATCCCTCAGACTGGTGAGCAGGACTGGCACCACTATGCTGACTTGAAGTGGAGGAAGAGGGAGCTCTTGGAACAGTGGGTTCAAGAAGCAAGACAGAGGGGTGATGTCCCAGCAGTGTGTAAATATTCATAACAATAACTGTTTACCAAAGTCCAGCCTGTGTATGTGATGGATAGGTATGCATAAATGTTTCTTTATTTTCATTACAGCTCCAGCTGAGAGGGTTGCGAACCAGGAAGCCCATGCCAGTAGGTTGCAAAGGCTGTGTCACGAGGCTGGTGAGTAACAATCTAGCTTGTACTATACATACCAAATAAATATAAAGGAGTAAAATGTCACCTGGCATTATTAAAACTGGGTATGGTTTAAACTGAATAAAGCAGACAATATTACAGTAATAGTCTCATATAGGTCATATATTAATAAAATGTAATTGCCTGTGAATAAAAATCTAAACCCTGTGTTTACTCTGGTATGGTATGATTTGAAATGTGTACAGGTTATGCATAGCAACTATACCTCTGAAAGCATTAAACAATCAAGTCTCATCTGACAAAGTTAGTACCTCTATAACACATGAGAATAACTGATATTACAAATGTCATGCACCAAGATCTGATATCTGAATAGTAATGTGTTGTGTTAACCACTGTTTTCCACACTGTGTTATGTGAACAGGTATGCAATGTTGTAAATACAAAGTCAGATTGTACAACAAAAAGATAATGAGAAAGAAGTCATCCAATAAAAAGACAGCAGTGTCTCAATAGCTCCCTGTGCTGAAACACACACTTGTCATATTTTTAGCAGAAACAGCCATGGTTCGACTCCCGGGAGTGGTAGTAAGTTGTATGCATAATTTCAACTAGGATTTTGTAAAAATGTGTAGAAGCAGTCATGTAGTATTAACAAATATTCCCTCCACAGGTCTCCCAGGTAAGATAAGGTATAAAGTAGCTATAAGAAGGCTGTAGTTATAATGTGTTCAACATCCATGGTCCAACCCCAAGGCTGCAAATGACAACAAGATAAGTACATACACCAAGTGGTCTCCCCCAAGAAATATTTAAAAGTGTCATGCTGTCACAGCTACAGGTACCTGCTAACAACAACCAGGGTGAATGATAGAAATCAAGGCAGAGTGTGTCAGCAGCAAAAACACACACAGTATGAGCACACATATGTAACCCTGACTATGGGAATATGAGTCGCAACAGTCATGTATTATTAACAAACATTCCATCCACAGGTCTATCAGGTAAGAGAAAGTTCAAAGTAGCTATAAGAAGGCTATAATTATACTGTGTACAAACATACCACTGCCCAACCCAAGGCTATAGTTGTAATAATACCTATAGAATAATGAGTAGAGCAATGATCATTAAAGCTGTGATCATTGCAAGAATCTATATTTGTTAACTGACATCTCTCTCTCTCTCCCCCACCTTATCTTCACCAGTAATCTAAACACAAATGAATGGGTATGTTTCCACCAAACCTACTCTTGAGACATGTGTCCTGTTGTTCTAAAAATGTTGAAATTTATTCCAATTAATACTCCCTGTTCAAATACCATCATTGATGGCCTGTTGCTATCGATGTAACCTGCATGCTGGTGTAATGCCCACTGTGGTTCCATATATGCATGTGTTCTGTTTGATATGCAAATGTTCCTAATGTGTTATATTGGGTTAATGGGAATACTCATGCATGCTGTTATAACTAATCCTGGAATGTATTAACCATTACTAGCCAACATATGTTCTAAAACTGCAAAACCATAGTACGTCAGGGAAGGCCGATCCCAGTGGATCCGCCTCTCCCATCTCATCTGGCCATGGCACCATCCCCAGCCACGTCTGGGACCCACCCCGGGCTATCCTCTTCCACTAGTCCTGCACCACCTTCGGGTGGAACTACCTCAGGGGATGGGGCATGCCCCCCCCCGAGCACAGGACCGGACAGGATCCTGTCACCCGAAGCCAGGTCCGGGGTAGTGTGCTCTGCAAGGAATTTGGAGATCTGCTATGCCAGCTTGATGCTCACATGGCACATTTAGAGGGTCAGCCTGCCCCTCCTGCTCAGCCCCCAGCACAGCCACCTTTGGGGCTGCGAAGGTGCAGTGGTGCCTTCCTATGGGTGGGGACCTCAGTCCCCCTGTATCCATTTGGAGGTTCGTGGGCTTCCGATTACCAAACACCCCTCCCCGTCCAAGGTGCTTACCCCCCACATGTGTCACATACTGCTGCTGTATGCTGTCTTGTCTGTCTTCCTAACCAACCTACCTCCCCAAATATACCTACTATCCTTCCCCAACATCCCACTCTCACCTTAAAAAAATGGGCAATCTGTTCCCAAAAAAAGTTTTGCCCCATTCATAGCTGTCAATTTCACACGTGTCCACTGGACACATGTAATCTGGTCTAACTGGCTTCACAACACATTATTGTTGTCCTCGCCCCTCTCTCAGGTGTTTGAGTGCCCAAATATACCTCCATAGGTTCATAGGTAAGTACTAGACTATCGGCCCAAGGGCCTATGTAAGCCTAGCCAACAAGGTTCTATGGCTTACGCCACCCAAGAAAGTTATTTTCCTGTGCCACTGTCGAGCAGAGACACAGAAGTGATCCCTGGGGTATATGTCCTATTTCCCATCCACTCATCAAGATTTTTCTTGAAGAGTGCTAATGAAGAACTTTGCTTGACATAGATGGGTAGCTTGTTCCAGAGTATAGGAAATCTCTGGGACAGGATCGCTCCAGAGTGTCCTGTTTATTGTGGTGACAAGGTTTAGGTCCCTAGAGCATGTAGCTCAGAGGGATTGGGATTTCTTTAGGTGTAGCATGTCCAACAGCTCTGGGTTTGACATAGCATTATGTGTTAGGCAGAGATCACCTCGGAGTAGGCGATATGCTACAGAGTAAAGCTGGTGTTTTTTGAGGCGGTCAGTGTAGGGCATTTGTTTGAGGCCAGTAATTCTCTTTGTGAGGTACTTCTGTGGCCTTTCCAGCTGCTGCAGATGTCTTGTGAGGTACATTACAAAAGGGGCATTGTACTCTATAATGGGTCTAATAAGTGTCGAGTAGAGGGGAACAATGACCTCTTTTTTTCCTGGATGAGAACCCTTTTATGATGAGGTGTGCCACATAGAAGGACTTCCTGACTACTGTGGCAATGTTACTATCAAAGGAGAGACTACTGTCTACCTGGGTCCCAAGGTCTCTTATCATGCATTCGGTGTTAAGTAGATTGCTGCCTATGTGGTAGTTCGTGGGAATAGAGTTTTTACCAAAGGGGATGACACTGCACTTTTTGGCATTGAGCTTGAGGCCATGGCTCTGACACCAGGCATCTGTCTCAGTGAGGCCCTTTTGTAGGATGTCCACATCATTTGGGGACTTGACTATGGCTCCTAGTTTGCAGTAATCTGTGAACTTCATTAGCCAGAGGCCTTCTGTGTTAGCCTGTACTTCAGAGAAGTAGATACCAAACAGGAGAGGTCCCAGGATGGAAT